>NW_028324176.1:1971428-2300000 GCF_054372755.1 Phalangium opilio | reverse complement strand
TATGGAACTTATCTTATGAACTTATGGACGTACCCATAAAAAATGAAATGGTTAGTAGTCCCGCGAACCTCAAGTTAGTATATTTAATTTTTGACAGGGCTGAAATGATTAAACGTAACCCGTATAATCTGTCTGATTAGACCACGATGTTTTCCATGCAGAGCAGGGTTGTTCTTTAATCTTTAAAAGCAATGTCCTCTACTGTTTGCAAATAATGAATCTTATTAACCGGTTATCGGTGTACATGAAATGTGAGTGATTATCCCCTTGACTTTTTTTCATGCCGACCCATTAGCTATTTAATCTTTTAAAACGATGCCCTTTTTGAGCGCTTGCTGAAATTAGGAAACCTAGCCATAATCGGTGTACGGGAAATCTGATTGGTTAGCCCCTCGAGGTTTTCACGCCGCTTTTGTTGATTCAGAACTGACAGTGACATGTTTCGGCCTATTTTCTACTTTTGGAAGAGAAAAACCTTAGAGAAACATAATATAATCTGAATAAAAGCTTAGGGGGTCGCGAAGACCTAGGTTGGATCAAGAGTTGAAAATCAAAAAATATCTCGCCCTAACGCACTCATGTAATAATAACAACTTGCCAACGTCATTGGTCAAAGCACGTTGACGCGAATTGAGATACAATTATTAGGGATTTAGGAATTACCGCCCTCTTTTCGGAGAGTAAGCATTGTCAAGGCTGCGGATAGCGATCACGGACGGGAAATATCAGCCACTAACAAGGCACGCGCCGCTCACTGATAGGCAGTGTTGGGCACATTTATTTCGATATATCTTTTTACCTATCAAAATATTTTTGTTTTCGCCCCTATCAATTTTTTACCTATCAAAATATTTTTATTTTCGCCCCTATCATTTTTTTACCTATCAAAATATTTTGGATTTCGCACCTATCAATTTTTTACCTATCAAAATATTTTGGATTTCGCACCTATCAATTTTTTACCTATCAAAATATTTTGGATTTCGCACCTATCAATTTTTAACCTATCAAAATATTTTGGATTTCGCACCTATCAATTTTTTACCTATCAAAATATTTTGGATTTCGCACCTATCAGTTTTTTACCTATCAAAATATTTTGGATTTCGCACCTATCAATTTTTTACCTATCAAAATATTTTGGATTTCGCACCTATCAATTTTTTACTTATCAAAATATTTATATATATTTATATTTATATATATTTATATTTATATTTATATTTATATTTATATTTATATATATTTATATTTATATATATTTATATTTATATATATATTTATATTTATATATATTTATATATATATTTATATATATATTTATATTTATATTTATATATATTTATATTTATATATATTTATATATATTTATATTTATATTTATATATATTTATATATATTTATATTTATATATATTTATATTTATATTTATATTTATATATATTTATATGTATTTATATATATTTATATATATTTATATATATTTATATATATATATATATATATTTATATATATTTATATTTATATTTATATTTATATATATATATATATTTATATATATTTATATAAATATAAATATAAATATAAATATATATAAATATATATATATATATATTTATATTTATATTTATATTTATATATATTTATATTTATATATATATTTATATATATTTATATTTATATATATTTATATATATAAATATATATAAATAAATATATATATTTGTAAAGGAGTAGTCTACGTACGTTGTAAAAAGTGAATTCTCGCAGATTCCGGGTTAGAGCTCTGAGACCTAACCGAGGCTCTTTTTTTCGGCCGCTAAAATTTAGAGATGGGCCGATACCGATGCCATATCGGTATCGGTACCGATATTTGGCATTAAACGATATATCGGTATCGGTTATAAATGAACCAATATTTCTACCCGATATTTTTTAAAGAAAATAAATACTTACGTTGAGAGTAGATGGTGCCATGAGACCTAAACTCTGAGACAGCACAGTTTTTCATCTATTTTTGGATAACGTTACTAGTGTCCAAACTGTATTTATCGTATGATAAGCCAGTTTTATAGTTTCAAGTACCGATATTGGATCGAGAATCTTCTATAGAGATGGGCCGATACCGATGCCATATCGGTATCGGTTTGATATCGGTTTAATCAAAGGATCGGGTAAAATATCGATATCGGTACGTATCGGTTTCCGAAGTATCGGATCATATCGGTATCGGTACGTATCGGTTTCCGAAGTATCGGATCATATCGGTATCGGTACGTATCGGTTTCCGAAGTATCGGATCATATCGGTATCGGTACGTATCGGTTTCCGAAGTATCGGATCATATCGGTATCGGTACTTATCGGTTTCTGAAGTATCGGATCATATCGGTATCGGTTTAATCTGGTATCGGCCCATCTCTACTAAAATTTACTCTCGCGTGAGTCGCGACGGCGCGAGTCGTTAGGCTTAGAAATTTGAAACTTGGTTTTTTCTCTCTCTAACGTCAGTGATGACGTACTTGCGCACCGCTGATGCGTAGTAGCTACTAGTCGGCCTCGGGTAGATCTCTCTCTCCAGACGGCTAAATGGAGACCTCTCCGTAATACCTTTGGCCGCTCCTCTATATTCCTCCTCCCTGGTTCGTAGACCATCTTATGACCTACCGCTGCTGTATACCGGGAAGAGGGAAGGAAGGAATTCACTAAAATTTTATTAAATATATTAGAAATATCATTTTTGCTTTCAAATATTTTTAATAGTTAGCGATACCTATCAAATTTAAATCAAATTAAATATTCTTAAAAACTAATGAATCAGGAAAAGTATCAAAAAAATTCCTTAGGAATCGGAACTTTCAAACTCAATTTTCCATGCCTAAATCATTTAGGTTGATCTATCACTATCAAAATCGGTCAAATGATAGGTAGATTTTTTTCCAACTATCGAATAAAGTATCAGATTCAAAAAAGATATGATTGGCCCATAGAAATGCCTCTCGCAAATCCGGTATATGGAAGGACATTATTAACTAACTAATAATTTCCGAGAATAGAAATTTAATATTGCAATGCCAAAGCGCAAGCTAAATTTTTATCATTTTAAGAACACAAATTGTGTTACAAAATATGTGACGATGATTTCACGGGCTAAAGCCGAGCGTTTTTAGATACGGTAATGAATTCTTGTAGCAACGATTTTAGATTTTGGCAGGCTTTACATTTACATACGACATAATTTATTCGAAACTATAATCAACGTTGTAGAAATTCTTAGTCCTTTGGCCCCTCCCTCCCAAAAACAAAAAGCAAAAAAAAAACCCAATTGATTAAATTTCGTAGCGGCGCTGCTAAGACTATAAATGTGATTCTGACAAGAGGTCCCCAAAGCCAAAAGTCGACAAAGGGGCCTGATATTAACGTGCACGGTAAAAGGTAGTGCAGGGCTCGAAAAACAAGCGCTTTTGACCCATTTAGGTGAGTCAAAACATTTATCGTCTGAAAATGCCTTTAGACCCACGTTGAGGAGAAAAAATATAGATTGCCCAAGTCATTTACCCTTTTGAGTGAGATGGGAGGTCTAAATTTCAAATTTACCATAAGTGCTTTCCCGAGAGAGTCATATCCTTTTTCTTATGTGACCTAACTTCTTCCGATGTACTTTAGAGTGATGTCACATCCGTTGCTGTAACGTACATTTAAAGCATTTTCATACCATATAACATTTTGACTCGTTTAGATGAGTCAACTTGAGTTGAGGAAACTTCTTGGGACGCGTGAATAGAAGTTGGACAAGTTGAATTACCAAATTATAAATTGATCACTGAACAAATTTTGCTGACTCCAGTTTTTTACCCATTTAGATGAGTCAAAAGTTGCATCGTCTGAAAAGGCCTTAATTGGGTATTTTTGATCCGGGGTAGAATACTAATTCAAATTTAGGGGCACGTGACGGCACTACCCCGGCTTGCCTGTTAACTACCGCCACTTTTCCATAACATCTGTTATAAACTGTATCAAAATACGGTAATTAGGTAATATACCCTAAATTTCGGAAATAATATTCCCATTAAAGAGATTGGCCTGGAAACAAATGTTTGACGATATTTTTCTTATTTTTATTTGACTGTATACTTGAGCATACCATATACGGTAACTCAAACTTGGAAGGGGTTAAACTACCAATAAAGAACTCGTCCCCAATATGAAATTCCCTGACTTTTATGAGAGTTTTAAAATCCCTTGACGTCTCCCTGATATTACACATCCATTTTCAAATTCCCTGACTTTTCCAGGTATTGTGGCAAACTGGCAAACCCGTATTTTAGATGGTTTTTTTGGTTTGATTTTGACGACATCTTTTAAATTGGCAACCTGAAAATTAATTAAAACATACTGACGGGATAAAATCTATTATTCGAACTAGTAGCTACAAGTACTATCATATTTGTCTGATCAATTTTATTTAGAAACCTGGTCTGAAAGAAATAACAAGGATTTCTGGTTAACTTTTATGGGACTCCAAATCCATCACTGTTTAAAATACCGAAGTCCATTGCGCTTCTGAAATCTTCATAATTTATGTATTTAACTGGTAACAAAATTTTTAATGCGCATGTATTTGCTTTAGGGTAGGGAAAATCTGGTTCGTCATGTAGAAAACCAACAGATAAATGAGGCGTAAATCCCAAGGGAGGTTCCTCTTCCAAACCAGTAAAAAATACCAATACATCTTTGAAGTTAACTGGAGAGTCTTCATCCTCAACATATTCGAGATAATCAAACCAATACGGAAGAATGTTTTTCTCAACATCACCGCGGTTGCCTTCAGAAAATAACATTTGACAGAACAGTATTTGGAAACTCTCCGATGTTAAGCGTATTGGAATTTCTGGTTTCATAAATAGTAATCTGAAATGATTCGGGCGTTTCTTTACCTCCTCTAAAAGCCCCAGGGTTGTAAGGCCGTCTAAGAGCCGACTCAAACCTTCTCTATTTCTCACATTAAGGTAGAAATTCAGCAAATCATCTACTAGCCGTGATTTATCAATTAGTGACAGGATTGGGTACATTGTTCCAATTACACTGCGAATATCCGAGATATTTTCCGCTGCGTCTTGTAACTCTTCCAGTGACCTAGAATTTTGAATCGACTCAATTTTTAATCGTAGATCATAGTCCTGAATATCCAAAAGTTTCATTTTCATGCGAGGTTGATCACTTGTAATCATGTTATATAGAACTTCCGAAAAACATCGTGGGGCCGGACCACCATGGACAAGGCAACGTAATAATATAGGTCTGAATCCAGCGCTTTTCTGTTAAGAGTTAGATATAGAGAGTTTGGCGGTCCCTCGAAAATTTCGCATTGGAGCATTGATTTGAGTAAGAGTCTCAAAAATTCCCTGGTGGGACCACCTAGATCAATTGCCCCGCCAGGACCTTTATCATCACAAAATTTGACGAATAGTCGATAACTTGGGTTAAACGTTTTCTTACGGAATCCTCTAATCGCATGCTCAAGAACATTTCTGCGATTAATGTTAAAACTTGAAGACTTTGCCTGGTTAATGTTTGAAGCTAAATCCACAAGAATGCATTGGATCTTTGTTTGCGCGGCTTCCAAATCATTAACGCAATCATCATCTTCAACGAAATTAGTATTGGAAACCATGTTGTCATCTAAGTCTGTGTCGGAAAAATCATTGTCACAAAATAGCAACTGAGCATACTGGGGAATTATAGACTGGTCAGATAGAGTGTTTTCGTGAGTTCTTGAAGAAGATGGCCCAGCTTGAACGTTTTCATGTGCTCTTGAAGAAGATGGCCCAGCTTCAACATTTTCATGTGTTCTTGAAGAAGATGGCCCAGCTTCAAGATTTTCATGTGTTCTTGAAGAAGATGGCCCAGCTTGAACGTTTTGTGTTCTCGAAGACGTTGGCTCAGCTTGAACGTTTTGTGTTCTCGAAGACGATGGCTCAGCTTGTACGTTTTCGCGTAATGTTGAAGATGGCCCAGCTAGATCGTTTTCCGGTGTCATTGTAGGAGATAAGGCAGGAGTAGTTTCAGAAACGCTCTGACGTTCATTAATGACTCCATCTAAATGTTTCAATAAATAAAAGGTTAACGAACTTGTTTAGGGAAGACACTTTAACTGAAACCCCCTTCCCTTTTTAGTTTTTATAGCTAACAGTTCTCCATCTTATTCCCATTCCATATTCCCCGTAGTACTTGTACTCTATATTCCACGTCTTATTCGTATATGAGTATATTCTCTGTATAAATTGTATGAGCTAAGTTATAGACCCTTTTTTATAAGATAAATTTAAATTATTGCAAATTCGTGAAGAGGCCTTATAAGCGACATCTACAATTATAATGTACAGGTTTTTTTCTACGTGTGACGTAGAATGTAGAGAGAGAAAAACGTTTGTTCGTGAGCACGTGGATCGAAAACACGAAAAACAAAAAGGGTCGTAGTATGATAGTAGGTAAAGTGGCTAAGAAAAGATCAGCATCCTGTTTGTATTTTGAAAGAGAGCGTTGATATAATTATAGCAACCACACTTGAGCCATGTGATAGTCGCTGCTCATTCTCGCGCTAGCCGTTGCTAATTTCGCACCGATAGGAAAAATGACGTAAGTTATATCCTCGAAAATAAGACCACGTCTAATTCCTTACAAATAATAAAAATATAGTAGGCCTAATATAAGAGATTTTTTAGAGCTTTTCTTGAAAAGAAAGGCTGGCGACTTTGAAGCTAGGTGTGGTTATGTAGAATGAAGACAAGCTATTCTGTAACTGTTTTGTTCATGTGTTTGTTGGTCAGTTAAGGGTTGCGTCAAGCTAAACGATAATCATTTTAGCACTATTAAAGGTAGCGCGGCGAGGGGTTATTTACTATTGATAATATTCGTTCATTGATGCTTTTAAAAGGGATAGAGACTCATTTAGGGTTACGGGTAGTCATCTTAATATCGTAAAAAGGTAGCGCGTCGAGGAGCTGCCCACTAAAAACGGGATTTTCATTGTTGGTTTTTAAGTAATATGCGAAATAAGTGTTGCGTAAACGTTGTAAATTTCGCAATATGACTTTCTAAAATAAAGGCACCCATATACAATTACCGTCACACGTAGATTTTACGAAATAATTTTCTAGACTTGTTAAAATTGCCACGTATTAACTTAAGAGGTTTGATTTTCGTTAAGTACGTTGAGAAATATCATAATTTCTGGGGTAATTCCATTTATTTTTTAACACACCACTTCGACATTACCTTTGGCGCCATAGAGGGCTTAGGTGAACTAGTTTTAATTAAGTTAGGTAGGGAAAAACCGAACGAGTACAGATCGCCAGTAAATATCACCTCTTACCGAAGACAGCTATACTTTTTGCAAGTATGCTGACCTTTGTTAACCTTTCTAATTTAGTGAATAGTGACATAGTTTTTATTGCGAAATGTTACTTATGGTTTATTATGGGTTAATTCTGGCATATTCATGTAGGGAAAAAATTGAACTGTGGATAAAATTGTTAACTGTAGTTTAGGCAGCATTTTCCCGGCTCATGAATTTTGTACTAAAGCTTATAGCTCAGGACCGATAAATTAAAAATGGCCCGAACCCAAACAATTTTAGGTACAAGCTCAAATTTGGCACACAGGTAGTATTTGACGTAGCAAAAAATATATTAAAAGTCCCTACCACTAGGATGCTTGCGTCGTCGCCATTTTCTAAAATGGCTGCCAAAAGGTAAAAATATCCAAAAATTTAAAAAAAATATATATTTTTAAAACGAAAGTTCCTAAAAATAAATTTCCAGAGGCAAATACAATTTTTTAATGATTTTAACGTGTAAAAAATTAAATGAGGCTGCAGAGTTCATTTGCAAATTGGCATCGAAACTTCAACGCATGCGTGTTCGACGTTTCTTTGTATTCTTTGTATAAGAATTTTAGTTTGAATTGATTTATTGTGCCTATAAACCGTTTTTATTACTCTGAGTCACATAAAGACTTTATGGACCAATCCATAAATTACATCCAGTGAAACCAACACACAGTGACAGTTTGTTTTCTTTTCTCGCACCATGAAGCGCCGTTAGAGGCAGTGCGAGTTGGCTATAGCCTCCCGCGTATAGTGAACTTTGGTTCCGTCTGGCGTTGCCTCTTGGAACGAGATAAAAAACCTTCTCTTCCTGTGTTTGCTTCTCTGGAGGAATTTAATAATTGGTCTATTGCATAGCGTGGGAACAAACGGTTTTTGTTAAGCACTAGAGAAGAAATTTAAAGCCCGAAATTCAACGTTTATGCCTAGTTTTATTGCTATGTACTAGTTTCACCACTTTAGTGTCTCAGATCTATTTTTAAGAAATATTTTGCGACCGGCCACTTTCTCCGTGGCTTGCGACCCCGAAAGCTTGATTTGCTAACGGCTCCGGGGATTTTGCCTACCTACTAACTTGGCTAGTCCGACCAGCTGCAATGGACTGCCTAATTTGTGGCTCAAGCTTGGATATAGGGGAAACAGTTTGCGTCTTTCGAGGCTTAAGTACGATCATAGAAGCCAGCGTTAAAAGACAAGATGAACTCGACCAGAAGATAGTTAATTTGGAAAATGTGACTTTACACAAAAATTGAAGAAAAGAATATACGCGTTCTACCTCGATTGCAAAAACTTCTCTACCATCAACTTCAAAATCTGTAACAAGTTCAGCTCCATGTCTAAGGTCAACGATCAACACTTTCGATTTTAAAAACTGTGCATTTTTTGTGAAGGAACGCTGACCTAAGTGAAGAAATCTAGAAACCAGCAAAATACAGAAGCAAAATTAGCGAAGTAATCGAGTACCCTTGAAATTATTGGCACAATTAAGTTAATTGCCTTGAATCGCAACGACGAATGGGACGGTAGAATCAGTGACACAATAGACCTGGTAGCTGCCGAAGCTCGCTACCACTCCGCTTGTCACAGAAATTTTGGTAGAAGTACACGTCAGGGATCAAAAGAATCTACATGCACTAGGCCTCAATACTCAGCTGCTGCGAATGCATTTTCTAAAATTTGCGATTATATTTCCAATAATAACGAATGTCAATATATACTCTTAAAGAGCTCTTTGACAAATTGCAAGAAAATTGCCACGAAGAGTTATGTTACACCGAGGCACATTTTAGACGAAAACTGTCTGAAGCATTTGAAGATAGAATTTATATTACTGACCAGCCACCAAAACCAACCATAGTAACATACATAGAAAAGGTCAACCACATTTTACTATATATTTGGCACAGCCAAAGATTAGAGAATGATCACGAAGAACGCCTTAGAATTGTTTAAGCTGCCGCTAATATTATTCGTGAAAACATTAGGTTAAAAGTTTACGACACTGCTATCTATCCCAGCGAAAATGAAATTAGAAGAAGCAATCCAGAACTAATTCCAAATTCCCTTCGCCTATTTATAGAAAAGGTAGCCTGAAAAAGTCTATCGCCCTGGAGCAAGCAATTATATGCGCGGTTCGTCCTCGGTCCTTTGTTTCTTCTGTACAAATTGGTCTGGGGGTTCATCTTCACCGCAATTATGGATCTAGACATGTCATAGATATTTTATCAAATCTTGGATTGTGCTCAACCTACAAAGAGGTTCTTCGATTTGAAAGGGCAGTGGTACGAAACCCTGGTTCCACAATAGTTGACGAAAATGCCTACTTGCAATTCGTATTTGACAACACGGATTTTAACATTCGTACACTCGATGGACATGGTACATTTCATTGCATGGGCGGGATCAAGTGTGTTACACCTTCAACTGCTGTCAGTGTTTCTACAGCAGTACCAAGAATTCTGACAGAAACCACAGACATAATGTTGAACGAGGCAGAAAAGATAACTCCCAAAGCCGACAAGCACCCAAAAGTCAAAGGCCTAACGAAAATTGAAGCGAAAGCCCAATTCACTGATGAGGAACCAAGTGCAGAAGTTGTTACTTCTAAAACTCTACTTGATATTTTATGGGCTATCGGATCCACGCAGGAAGAAAATAACACTCCAGGCTGGAACGGATATATGCAAAGGTCGTTTCAACAAATGAAACACCTTACCAGATATCGAAGGTCATTCCTGCAGCATTCATTACGATGGATCCAAGCAATCCAACGACCATTTACACTGCTCTAATGTTTGCTGCTAAAGAAGCGCGAATTCGTGGTCAAACGTGTTGTCTCGTCACATTCGATCAGCCATTGTACATGAAATCAGTAGAGATCGTTATGGCAGCGGAAAAAGAGAGCCCACTCTCCGTGATTATTCCACGACTGGGATGATTTCATTTGCTGATGTCTTTCATGGGAGCTGTAGGAAACATCATGGCCGATTGTGGCTTACTAGAACTATGGTCCATAATTTATTCCAAGTCCTCCGTGGAACGTATGATTACAGGACACGCTTATGCTTGGGCTCTTCGAGCACACTACCTCACCCAACTTGCACTCACATCGATCCTTTTAGAGGATATTGAAAATAGTGAAGATGAGCTTAAAGACGTTTGTGAACTATACTGAAAGGTTCTTCAAAATGATGAGTTAGTTGTGAATGTTGAAAATTCAACCTCACTTTGCCACATTCAACATCAGCTAGCGAACTTGATCACGGCGCTTAAAGAAAAGCGAAACGTCTATGCTCTGGCTTCAGTATTACGAACAAGTTGCATTGATGAGAATGTTTGTGCGAGCCGAAAGAACTGGAGATTGGGAGCTTCACCTTCATTCTGTACGTCAAATGCTACCTTTTTTTCATGCAACAGCTCATTTACTATAAGCCAAGCTGCTCAAATATATCTTCATCAGATGGAAAACCTAAAAGACATCATGCCTTCTCCTGAATTTCAAAACTTCACTAGAGACGGTTTCTTCACTGTTCGGCGCTCGAATCGCTTTTGGAGTGGTGTTTGGACAGAAATGACTATATAGCAGGTTTTAATGCGATCCATGAAAGTCACGGGTGGCCTTACTCAAGGAAGAGGTTTAACAGAGAGTACATTAGCTACATGGGTAGAGGCCATGCCAGCTTGTATTCAAATTACTGATGCGGTTGAGGATTTAAGTGGGGTTTCAAGTAACACCTCTAAGCAACATGTCGAGCTTCGTGACAGTAGACAGTCACGTGACAAGGCTGACACCAAAAGGCTTGTGAATTGGCTAAAAGATCACGATCCATTCAAACAGTCTAAAAATCTTGTGTCTTTATTCAGTGGAGTGGTGGCTGATGAAAACTATAAACTGCCATCATGCTAAGCAGGCTGGAATGAGAGCAATGGCTTCCATTACATGTATAATCGGTTTGTGGCACGTCTATCAGTCAAATCAGCGTTCGAGTTGACAAAATTTACACCAACATGTGCGGCAGCAATACAGCATTCCTACAGGGTGTACTTACAAGTACAGCAATGGTTAGGAATTGATTTAAATCCCGAAGAATGGGTGTGGCAACGAAACTCAATTGGTGGTTTAAGACCAATTGTATCAACACTTCCACCAGCTCCAGATAATCTCTTAAAACTGGTTACTTGTGCGTGCAAAGCATCTTTCAAAAGGAAATGCGAATGCAAAAAGGCGGGACTTGTGTGCTTAGCCATGTGCGCACACTGTCGGGGAAACAGTTGTGATAACGGTGATTCAATCACTTTAAATGAAGAGGATGAAGAGATGTTTAAAAGTTTTTAGGTGGAATTGTTCCATTTTATATTCTGTATATCGAAGCAAATTTTTAGTACTTACAATTATCTGTAAATCATTTTCACAAAACTTTACTTAAATGTCCATTAAACCTAATTTTGATATGCTTTATATCGTTGTAATGTATTTTAAATTCTAAACCTATGATAAGATTAGTTGTAAGACTTTTTGTGAATTGCCAGCCATATTTCAAGATGGTTTCCTATATTTGTTTTTCGTTCATAATATTTTAGACGTCGAATTCATTAATAAATTTGCCTCTGGAAATTTATTTTCAGGAACTTCCGTTTTAAATTTTTTTTTTAATTTTTGGATTTTTTTTCCTTTTTGGCAGCCCTTTTAGAAAATGGCGAAGACGCAAGAATCCTAGAGGTGCGGACTTTTAGTGTATTTTTTTTAAGTCAAATACTACCTGTGTGCGAAACTTCAGCTTGTACCTAAAATTGTCGGGATTTAACTCTAAAGTGCCTGTACTATTAGTTCCCACTTGACAAAAAACACGACGGAAACACTGCGTTATCACCTCTGCGGTAAAAAATCTTCCGCAGAACGCGACCGAAACAGCTTTCGGCGGATTTACGATGCTGTCCAATGGGACAATCCCATTGCATGGAAAATCCCGCACTTCGGGTTTTTCCCGATGGAATTCAAATTAATTTAACTTAAAACAATTTACGACCTACGTAAAATGAGCACTAGATCCAAACATTTTCTCAATTATTATTTTAGAAATAAGGATTATAAGAACAAAATAGTAATAAATCAGCAATATATGACATAATAAAATCAATTGCTAATATTTATTTATTTTTTATATTATATTCATTATGAAAATACTTTAAGCCAGCCGTTTTACTGTACTAGAAGTGTATAACCGCCCCAAAGAGGACGAGACGTCCTCCTAACAAAACCAAACCTAACCGAACAGCAACTTTTGGAAAAGGCATATTATTTGAGAAGTCAATCAAGATAAACATCAATATTTTGGAAAAGGCTTAACAATGTTAAATGATTTATAAAATATTACTAACCTAACCTGAATTTGAAAGGTATCAAAATGAATAAAATAAAAGTTTCGATTTAAAATTTCCTCCGTATGTCTTAGGATTTCTTAAGGGTGAGCCGACAGAGTTTCGTTAAGCGGTTCAGCTATCGACTGAGGGTGGGACAGGAGGGACTACGTATATAACTTCTAGTTTTCACGAGGATCTCTGGGACAATGACGTTTGTTGATTGACTTTGGTTTGGCGAATAGTGGACCATATTTATGACGTAGCCGGGCGGATTCATGGTAACAGTGAATAGGCAAAACTTTTATGTTTTGGGACCAAATACGGATTGGTCAGTTTAAGGGTTAAAAAAAATTGTTCTAGAAGTTTCTCGGGCCAGGTACCAGGATAGTGACTCAAGGTCTTGATGCTTGGGGTCTAAATCAGCGTGACATTTCTCTGGGTTCTTGGAAAAAGTTTTCGTTTTTAGGTATTTTATTTTGCACTGTGGATACTGTGGTATAGGATAGTTCTAGAAAGTTTTGTGTCAACATTGATGGGCTAGTTCCTCATCTATTGTACGAAAGAATTTCATTTTAGTTTATTTTAAAGGGATAGGTTTAAGTTTAAAGGGCTAGTATTATCTTTATAGTGTTAATTTAAGGTATTTCGTTATTAATTTAATGATTAATGGTAAATTTAATTTGATTTTTGTGTTAAGATAGTTATATATCCCCACCTCGTCTTAAAAGTTTGTCCCCGAACTTGACATATCCATCTTACCATCACCATAATAAAAAAAAATTTTAGATTAAATGATTGAAAATAAAATAGGGATGAATGAGTTAATAAATGTTTATCTTCTATACCTGCTGGAGGTATTTTCCTTTAAGGAATAGAATTCCGGTTTCACCCAGCGTCTATGAGGGGTTTGATAATGGGGGCTAGTAATATTAGAACTATTTCAATATCCTGGGTATCTTCCGATTTCTCATTAGGGGTTAAGGGGATATTTTTAAGGCATTCATTTTCTTGATGTCCATCGGTATGACAAGTTACACAATGGTAGGTGTAGGGAATATTCCAGCGTCAACTCTCAATTCCATTTCTGTATATTTCTGGGGTGTAGCAGAACTTCTGTCTTTATGCTAAGGGTCATTGTTCCGAGGATATCCAGATGATGAATTTTTGGCGACATAAATATTGCGAGGGTAATTAAAACGGTTTCTATAATTTGTATAGGAAGGTTTTAAAATGAAGAAACGATTGTCATTATCGTTGGTTTTCGTCTCATATGGTCGTTGTCTTCGAAGGATAGGGGTATGTCTAATGTTGACAAAAACTAGCGTTTGATAATTATCTAAGGATGAGGGAGGGTTCGAGTCCTTTGCAAGCAATTGAGGGTCCATGAATGAAGTACGTCTTCTGTTACGTCGACAACGTCGTAGTCTCTTCTCCTCTACTTTAATCGTGGTTACACGTTGCGGTTCCGTAATAGGGGTTTGAGTACTTGAAGACTTCATCAACTTGTTTCTATTAGAAAACCAGTCGTAGGGGTAAAAGGTAGGGGTTTTATGTATCAATTCTTCTTTGTCTTCGTCTGTTTCATCCTCCGTACGGGAATTTTCATTCATTCTCTTCACTTCGATAAAAAGGTTTTGCAATTCTTGTTTTTTTCTCTGCTTCTATATCTTCTGGCATAGTTATTTCATTTGTCACGATTGTAGTAGTAGGGGTTGCTTTAGGGGTTTGAATTAGTGATGGCGCGAATATTGATTTTGCCGAATACCGAATATTCGGCCATGCTCTCGGCCACCGAATATTCGGGCGTGAGATATGTGCAACTCGCGCGAAACTGGTTATGAGCTGTAACCCGTTCCGCGAAATACGTACATCCCCCGCACGGACCGCAATAGGACAGGTCTCATCATGGAAGAAGAAGGGTATGGAATGGTGAGGTGAATAGGCAGACGGCTACGCGAAATGTAGGGTCACGTGGGAAAACTCTCCTCTCCTCTCGGCACTAGCTGTAACGCGATTACTGCTCTGCGCAATATTGGCGCGCAAGCAGAGAGAGGGATACACTGTTTAGATCCGCTCTCTACCGCATCTGCTACAGCGCGCCTGCGCGGAAGCTTTCAACGTTGGTGATAAACTCGGGAAGGAGGGAATGGAAAAGGGGAAGTTACGATTTTTTAACGCGCTCTCTTTCACACTATAGGACCCATCTATAGCGTCTTTAGGTTTTTGATTCATTTGCGAGTAGATCGTGTCACTATATGCTTTTTTTTATTCATCACAACTTACCACTGGTAGATTATAAATATTAAAGTAAAAATTGTTATTGAAATAAATAATTTTTGAGTAATTTTTCCGTTTTTTTTTCCTTTATGATTGGAGATTCGTAGAATTGCATACAAAGCATTTAGGCCTAGCTGATTGAAGATACGATTCAAGGGGTAAGGTTACTTCTTGTGGTCTACTTCTTTTATTTGGGCAGTTATAAACAAAATGTCCGTATTCTTTGCAATAGTTGCAAAATTTTTTAATAAAGGGGTTTCGGGGTTCGTTTGTTCCTTGATTTCTAGGGTGTAAAACTCCCATCACTGGTTGAAGTTGCTTCACTACCTCTAAAAGTTCATCAACTGTGGTACATGTATTAAGTTCAATAGTGCTTCATATTCGGGCATTAATCCAAAAATTATATGGTCTAATCGATTTTGCTCAGAGGGGATAGAGGGTAATTCATCATAAATATTTATCATATCCTGAACATAAACTTCAGGGCTCTCATTGGGTCTTTGCCTTCTTGTTTGAATTTTTCTCTTGATTATTTTGGAATAACCATCTCCCAAATATTTTTCTTTAAACTTATTCTCAAATTCAGTCCAGATATGAAAAAGATTAATATTTTTCCAAAACCATTTCTTTGCTTGTCCCTCGAATGCTAGGGGTATGTGGGTCAATAATTCTTTAAGTGTTACACCTGTTATCATCCCATACTCGTACGCGCTATATAGGAATTCTATAGGATTTGATTCTCCATTTAATCTTGCCGTAAATTGAGGAATTGGTAAAGTTCTATTTTTAGGGGTTGAATTTTGTAAGTTTTTTCTGCGAGGGATTTGAGTAATATCAGGAATGTTTGACGTCTCTTGTTCTTTCTCATATACAGGAAATATAGGACTTTTCAACTTTTCTTGAAAAAAGTAGTCTGATTTAGTACAGGTTCCTCTATAGGTTCGTTTCTTGGAAAAAGTTCCTCTCTCTCTGGTCTCAAGGTAACGTTAGTAGGGGGGTTGAAAAATTCTTTTATTCGCGTCGCAAAAGGGTCTTCCAAATGTTTTTCTTCACGCATAGTGGAGGGGAGGGATACTTTCTTTCCTGTTTCCATTCAGACATAAGGGGTTGATGTAAACATAGGATTTAATCTACCTTCCTCTTTTCTAGTCTTTTCGACTCTTCTAAGGTTTTCATCTCTATCAATAACCTTTTCTTCGGGGAATTTTTGCATATCTTTCATTTGGGTACGTTTCTTATTAATTTGATGGGTCTCAGATTCCGAACTCGAACTCGCATTAGAACTCAAAGATTGGAGAGGGTAACCTCTATGGGCTTCTAATGAGTCTTTCAGGCTATCTCGTAAAGCAGCAATAGTCTCAGCTAATACTTTTTGGGATTCAACATTTTGTAGAATTAATTGTGTTAAATAATGGGTATGGATAGATTTATCATTGTTTGTACGTCGAAATAACATACCGATATTCATAATAATATTTCTCAGGAAATTCAATATCTTATTATATAGGATCACTAATAATAACAACATTATGTTAATGGCGATATATAATACTAGATCTGACGAGTTAAGGGTAATGTTCGTCATTTTGATTGCTCGATTTTTCTCAATATTTTCTCAAAATAATATAGGGTTTTAATAATTGAACCAACTTTGACTCTCTTCAAGACATGTCAAAATCCATCATATTGATAAGATTCCGAAGGATCGTATCCTGCCGACTGCGCCAATTTATAAGCCTTTATTCATCGCCTTTCTTCATTTGTTGTTTATGGGTGTTCGACATCTTACGAGAGGGGTGAGGATGCAACAAAAACACCTACCTCTTTTCACTTATGATTCAACCTCGCTAACGCTAGACAAGATGTTAGAATGCAGTCAGTTGTGGAGAGTTAAGGCCTTTTAACGGGAACGAGGGGCTTATAAAATTTCTGAATCAAAAGTGACCGCGGTTGATGGTATGTGTCAATTGAGAGTCAAAATAAATTCTAATCCAATTTTTAATATTCAACATAATATTCAATCTTATTCATAAATTTTCACACACTTTTATAGGGGTCAAAATAAAAAAAAATTAAACAAAAATCAAAAGGGAGGTTTGTAATTTATAACCTCTATGGAATGTCTCCTTTAAGTTTCAAATTTAAATTTTTAGGGGTTTTTGGGTTAAAATCGTGCAGTTATGCAATAAAGACAATAATGTTCAAAAATAGAAAATTAAGATTTTAAAATTGAACCAATCCGTTAACCATAATCTAAGTTCTTTAATCATAGTTTCAAGTTAGTTTATCAAAATAGTTTCAAGTTTTTAATTTCTTACGGCAAGTTGCTCCTCTTCCATATTTTTCTCAAGGGTTAAGGGTTCTTTTTTCTTCTGTCTCGTGTTAAGAGATAATTATGATTTTTTTCTTTTCTCGCGATTTAAGGGTTAATTATTATTTTTTTCTTTTAAATTTTTAATATTTCGAGCACTCGCGCTCCTTCTCTTCTTCAACTTAGGGGTTAAAAAAATATCTCCGAGTTTCTTTTCCGAAAAATTAGGGATTCAAATTAATGAAAAATAAAGGTATCAAAATGAATAAAAAATATCTCCGATTCTCTTCCAAAAATTAGGGATTCAAATTGACGAAAAATAAAGGTAACTAAATGAATAAAAAATCCAGGAGGGACTTCGTATATATAACTTCTAGTTTCTCGCAAGGCTTTCTGGGACAATGACGTTTGTTGATTGACTTCGGTTTGGCGAATAGTGGACCATATTTATTACGTAGCCGGGCGGATTCATGTTATGAACGAATAGGCAAAACTTTTAAATCTGGGACCCAATACGGATTGGTCAGTTTAAGGGTTAAAAAAAATGTTCTAGAAGTTTCTCGGGCCAGGTACCAGGATAGTGACTCAAGGTTTTGTTGCTTGGGGTCTAAATCAGCGTGACATTTCTCTGGGTTCTTGGAAAGTATTTTAGTTCCTAGGTATTTCATTTTGCACTGGGGGTATAGGATCGTTCTAGAAAGTTTTGTGTCAACATTGATAGGCTAGTTCCTCATCTATTGTACGAAAGAATTTCTTTTTAGTTTATTTTAAAGGGATAGGTTTAAGTATAAAGGGCTAGTAATATCTTTATAATGTTAATTTAAGGTATTTCGTTGTTATTTTAATGATTAATTGTAAATTTAATTCGATTTTTGAGTTATGATGGTTATAATGGCAGCTTCCGCATCAGCCATCGCGTGTTCGGTTTCGATAACAATTTCTTTCCCTTGCAGCGCATTTTCATCGTCTTCACTTTCTGCCTTCGAAATTATGGTTTCTGGCTCTTTCGCCTTTTTAGAAGCCTTCCGTTTCTTTTCAACTTCTTTAGAAACCGAGAGTTTCTCGTGATATTCTCTCATGTCCTTCAACACCGAAAGCGAGTTTTCGAAAGCATCGGCGTATGTTTCAAAATCGCCCAATAGCTCAGTTTCAGCACGCACGGTTTGAAGAGGATCAGTAGAGCGTGACAATATGTTTCTTTCTCCTCTATCGGTCTTGAATAAAGTGCTCTATTATGTAGGGCTTAATTCTCTTTCTCATGAAATCCAGATTGTTTTTCAACTGGATTACATTCGCATTTTTCTCGACACCCTCAGAGCTAGTGCTCGGAATCGGATATAAATTATCTAAGATAGTTCATAGAATAACTAGGACAATATTTATGAACATATAGATAGACATAAATGAACTACCCTCGCTATTAGCAAGAATTTTCACATATATCGACAATGTAGAAAACGGTTCCATCCCACTATGTTCATAAACAATATTTATTTGGATAAACACGACTAACCCTTATCTTATTTAGGAGTAAATATAAGGTACCTTTCAATATTTAATTCCTTGTGCTTCATAAACAAACAAGAAATAGAAACATGAGTTCCTGTAACAGATTTACCTGGATTAAGTATTTATTTGTAAATAAGGCCTATTTTATTGAACAATAAACAATTAGGTTTTATTAGAACGCTTTGGGAAAATTAATCACGAAATTATTCGGAATGTTGATCACCCATTTCATTAAATGTGAAATATGACTTCTAATATTTGGTGTATATACTTCGGCTCCGTGTAGGAAGAAGGACAACACGTTATTTTTGGTCGAATAAAGCCGCCAAAGTATGGGTGAAAACATTAGGATAACTCACTAAAACGTTCATGTTCATTTGTAATTAATTGTAAAGGTCACCATTTCAGCTCGTTAAGCCTAGTACCATTTTGTAAAGAAGTTGCCGTATATATAATTGCTCGACACACAGGAGTGCAGTCACCAATCAGTGGACGATGAAGTTTTATGGCTTTTGCTAGAAGGTTGACTGATTGCTTGTAGAAAAAGCATTTCTCTAGCGAAAACTATATCTATATAAGTGAAAATTCAGATGATCAACGGCCAGTCCCAACCACTTTAACCAAAAGGCTGAAATTTTGAAAGGGGTTACTTTTAAATAGTAGGCACGCACTAAGATATGTTTCTTTGATCCGTGGTCATCTTGACATTGGCGGCCATTGATGTAAAACATATTATTTTTTTAAATTTTAAATATCTCACTAGTATTTAGCCAACTGGTTACCTACGTCCTAGAGACGCGTTTTATGGTCTTTGTGGTTCAATTTACCACCATCTTTTCAAAATGGAGGGCTGAAACCTAACAAAAATGTACTGACGTCAATGCTTGGTCCTTTGCTGCTACTTATATGCAAAATGGAGTTGGGCTTAACGCGCGGAACAGCAAAGATAAACACTAATTTTAAGGTAACGAGTACGTGTCCGCGAGTTGTAATGTATATGACGCATATTTTAACCGTTTTTCAAAATAACTCATTGTCTTCCTTCACTATCCCATTAAGAATTGGTGCCTTTATCGCAAGTACCTGCCCAAATATTGAGTATGCGCTGCTTGTTTTCTTATATTTAATGGATCAAAACAGTCTTCAAAACTATAGGTGTCCCAGCATACCGATCCGATAGATTCCTCAATGTTGCGTAAGATACTATGTAAAAACGTTACTACACCGGAACATCCTTTGCCAATACAACAATTTATTTGCGGTACATAATATTAAGATTAAGCATACATAATTACGTCCACCACGATTTCAGACACATCATTGCGGAAATAGTGTCAGGTTTCAATGGAGCAACTAGATTTGTTCCTCCAGTAAAAATTCTTTCGGCGGCAACCGATGAGCCTTGAATACAAAGATAATCTCTGGCCATTTTACTGACGGTGGGGTAGTTCATTTCATTTGCCTAGATGAAATATGAAAATATACATATGTTTAATGGTCACTACAAGCCAATTTCACCTGAAATTACCAGAAACTAGCTTTGTCGCAATTACAAGTCTGTAGTATTTCACCACCCAAGTTCCCCTGTACTTATAATTGAAGGTTGAAAAACATACCACATACCTTCCACCATTGAAGAATGTTTGTTTGAGGTGGGAGAAGGTCGTCTTTCAAATATTTAAGTAGCTCCGCCCCCTGTACGAGTCTCTTGGGACGTTTCGGATACACGGAATATAAATCATCCATGCCCTCTGTTACCGCGCTCTCCATTGGTTCGCTCCTCGAGTCATAATACTCGTTGTAAACGTTTAGTACAGTATCTTTAATTTGTTTTAATTTGGTCTTATTGTAATTGGCTTTGAAGAAATCCAGCTTTAACGCTGGATCTAAATCTATACAAATTACAATTTTATTTTAGGTAGACACAACATGAAGAAGATTAATATTGCGCAATGAACTTTTTGTCATGCTAAATAATTGCAGAAACGTTATGAAACTATTGATCTCAAATAATAAAGACGTATATAGGAAGTAGAATATGTATAAGCTTTATGAACCCATAAGTGGTCGAACAAGCAGCTTCATTTCTCACCTACTGCGATCCAGGTCGCTGCCGTATTCGACAACTCTTCGTAATTCAATAATTTTTTTGGGCCAATATACAAGCTTCTTTTAGCGGACCATTACTATCCTCAATTGCCGACTCTAGTTTCTTCAATGGCCAGTGATATATTGGCATGAGGAGTGAAATGGTTGGATATTTCGCTGCAGATATTCGCTGATTTGCTTCTGTTTAATTCTTTAAGATCAAAAATATTCATTGTTTTTAAAACCAATTATTTCTCGCAGTAATGTATAAAAGTCCTGTATGTTACTTTTAACACATTCACGAAGTATTCAATGTTTTCCCATTCCGTTTCTGTCATATGAAACGTTTCGAGGTCGTTGTCAGTTTGTGTTAGCGTCTGAAGCGACTGAAATAGAAAAAATAACATTTGTCTAGTTTAAAGCAGGACTAGACCATAACATTTCAAGTTACTGCATTTAAACGTAGTGCCCTTTCTAGCATGAAAGCAGTTGAATTCCACCTTGTTTTGACGTCAAGTACCATTTTAACATCACCCAAACCATTATTAATATTCAACTGACGTAATGATTCCTCTTTAAGATAATCGAATCTTCAAAACCGTAGCTCGAATCTATTTATAAAAACGACTTAATGGGTAGTGTTGGACATATTTTTTAAATCCCTGTATATTTGGCCTAAATTGAATTATGTTAATACCTACGTAACATATAGTAATATGTTGCATAAATTTCTAATTTCAATTTACCATAGACCAAATATGCACGGTTTCTAAATTTTGTCCATTTGGTCTCAAACCAACAGACCATTAGAACGATGGTAGAATTAATGGATAAAATGTCCTAACTAAGTGCATTTTCAAATGGAAAAGACCTTAATAAATCAATTCCACAACAAAACATCTGTCTTGAGCCCTTCATTGTACAAGAGACAATGCAATAGTAGACTACTCCTTTCAAGAAGGGCACTTGTTCATTCACAATAAATTCCATGACAGTTCATTAAGCCTAAACGATTGGCACCTGTATTTACCTTTGCAACACTGGTACCAATTGTATTAGCATTAGTGCTGATAAGGGATTCGTCATCCGTTCCATAATCGACTTCGCTATCGTGCTTTGGTGTTGTTTTAAGATGATCAAGTATAGCACATACAGATAAGTGTATAACATGCGCCACGCACCGAATGCGATGTCCGCCGTTGAATCTGAGCCCTAAAGTATCACTTCGTTTTTCTAGCTCTTTGGTGAATGTCTCGTTGTTAGAGGCATTATCCATTGTAATTGCCAATATCTATACGGTGCGACGTCAGTTAATTAATTCAATAAACCGGATGTCCATGTAACGTCACACAATAAGCAAACCTATGTACGATAGTACAGAGAAACATGTTCGTTGGCCATTGAGGACAATGATAGACATGCCCAGTCAGCAATGTTTGATGAAGCTTGAGTTTCCCGAATGAGAGATTAGGAGAATAAAGCTTTTCCTACATTGCCTCTTCGCATTTCTATTATTGAATTCAATGGTTGGCGGAACATTATGGAAGCATTTTAAGAATGTGCTTATTGCGTGCCAGTGTTCATTTAGAACAAAATAGACGGAATAACATTTGGTGTTAAAGGTTATTCATGCTCATATGACGAAACATTGGTACTACTTTCTTCCTTTGAAGTGTGGTACATACATAATGTTAGTCACATTACGTGAGATAGTCGTAAAATGAAAGGTGTGAAAAAGAAAATTCCTTCATCTAAGGAGTACCCAAAAACACAATTGTCTTGCCTGGTCCTAATCTAACCTAGGGTTGGTCTGGAAAAAATTATGCCTGGACGGATTCGTACAATAGAGATAGACCCCGGTTTGCCGTTGAGTTCACAGATTCTTATAGCGCAGTGGCCGCTAAGGAAACCTATTTCATCTAATATTATTTAATATTATAGCTTGGTGATTAGGGCAAATGGTGTAAATTTGAAATGCTCATTATTTTATAAGCTTCATCGAATGTATAAAAAAAACCTTATTTAGACGTTTTCCTTAACCGTAAGCGACAAATTATATTGATGTGTAAAGGAAAGACTTCGGTGCGCGTCTTCTGCGCAAGACAAGCACAGAAGACTCTGGTTAAATGTTTCCAGTCTAACGGAAATTAGATCTCTGCACTTTGTACGTAGGTTTAAAAGACAAAATCAAACAATATTCGTACCCTTGTAACCTTTCGATCATTGACTAGTTCTAAAAATCTGTCACACATGTTTAACCCCGTATGGCGCGTGGGAAAATAAATAAATCCAAGAAGTATGTTATGCAAAGTCCATATGTCCGAGATCCAATGCACCGTTACGCCCATAAATGGAATGCGATTTGGCGAAGTCCAGCAATCCATAGTGAACGATATATGACTGGAAACATTCTGCTTAAAATTGGGTCAATTATGTATGTATGTTATAAAAAATAATAAGCCTATCAACTATACGACGGGGGTTTAAATCTAAAGAGACACTGTGCATTTATAACACTATGCTGCTCGTTTGTTTCTTCAGAGGGAACACGTTCAAATACACGAGCATTTCGTTACCTTATTATGGAAACATGGCGCATAGCTTTAATAACTCCTTACCTGAAAACCAAGCGCAACTTTAACTACTTCTTCTTTGTGTAATTTCAAGAGTTCAGACTTGATGGTTTTAGCGCTTAGATTGAAACTGTCGGCCACAACAGAACAGTTTGGATTGATGGAATGCAACAACGCTTGAAAATTGGGATCCTCCGCAACATCAAAACGTTTGTGGGTTAATACTATCCACTTTAACAACTTCATTTTAGAATCATCAATAAACTTTGGATCTATCTACAAAAATCATTGAAAATATCGGCATTAAATTTTGATAAAAAGCTTTGCAAGTTAAATATGGCCCCTTTGTTTCTTGTCTAGCCTTTACACCTAAAACAAACGAGGTAGAACTAGACCCTAAGTGATTGGCGTTAATGAACTTTTGCTAGGGACTGCTGATTGCTAAGAGACTAATTGGATTTGGGATACTGTTTCAAAGAGCCTGGATCGCATTACCAACTTTGACGGTAAACCAGTTCCATTACGCTGTAATTATTTGACAAACGTCAGCCTTCACTTTCAATGACTGCCGACGAAACCCCAGAGTGAAACAAAGCTTTAAAGGGGATAACAATTACCGGTACTGACAAGCTAAGGTTCTTAGCATTATAAACTTTACATTAACTTGTTGCGGCCCTCCTAATTGCATTAGTTTTCAAAATATTTACCGTTGTTGTTCTTCTGTTAGTAGATAGTTTTTCTGGATGTTTCTTTTCTATGTGGTACCATAAATTGCCAGTGCTTATGTTCGCTCGTGACCCTTGTGTATAAGAAGCCCTACATACCAAAGACATTAGAACATCGAAGACTATTTAGAGCTGGATCGTAACATATTCACATACGTGTTGCAATATAAGCACTTAGCCACTTGTTTCGAAACACCATCCGCAGTCGTTTCAACACAGTGCTGGTAATGATTCCATACAACGCTTCGAGTATGCGGCACGGTACTTGATGGCTGTGCCTCCGCCATGGTAGAAATGAAACCCGCGCCCGATATCAACGTAACGCTCCGCCTATACACTACCAGTCAATAACGATCAAACTGAACCGAACACGCCGCGCTTTCAAATGTGAATAATATTAAAGAAATAGTTTTGTTTGACGTTTCGTGTATGTAGAAATAACAGCAGCATGTGTAAAAACTTCAAAGTTTAAATGGTTTTTTTACTCATAAAATCAACTGGCCTATTTTTCGCTGCAGATACTTTTCTTTTTAAACAATTTGTCGTTTTTTAAAGAAAGCAATTCATTGCTTCTAATAAAAAGTAATGGTTTTCTTTATCCATAAACAATTATGGAGTTTAAAACCCTGAATACCACTACACCAGAACAAACTGTAGGTATGACAAACAAAGGTTGTGTAAAAGTGAACATTTGCTCAGAACTAATTTATGCTCGAACAAATTGATCTAAACGTTAATGAAGATAGGCTTCTTCACATGAGTAAGTGGAATAACGATTTCGAAATCTTTATTCGGTTAAGATATGCCTATCCAACTCCGACCACTACTCAGAGCGCATCGCATAATCGTAAAACTGACCAAATTCCCGCAAACTAAGATTTTCCAAGCTGTCAGGACGATTCGGATATTTGTCGTCGACGAACCCTTTTTGGCAAGTGTCCTTGTTTTCGGGGTCAGTTTAACTCAAGCGCGCGAGTTCCTTGTAACCTTTCAAAATTCTCGATCGGTTTTCTTTTAAGTTAGTGTTAATAAATCTAGTGCTGTTGGACTTGTTGTAAAGGTCTTGGCCCAGCATCATATCTAGAGCTTCATAAATTCTTATTTGCTTGCAGGTCAAAGATTTCAATCTATAGGCAAATAACTTTTTGGACAAACTTTCGTTACCTAAGTCGGCAAAAGTTTGGCCCATGTCAGCCCGGTCTCCCTTTGTCATGTAAGCCGTGAAATAGTTTGCCACTATTTCCGATTTGTGAGCGACAAATTGCAAATCCATGTTCGCTTTGGAAGCCAAAAGTAGCGTGGGTTTGTAATTATTTATTAAAACTTCGTGCTGTTTTCTCGGCCAGTCGTACAGTCGTTTCTGCACCTTTTTCATTTTACGGTGACGAGTAACTGATCTAACGGAATTCATAGCGGCAATGTTTGTTACGTTTCGAGGGAAACCGTTACGACACACTTTCAATCCCTTTTTAGAATTTTTGACCTTCTTATAACAACTGGAGGTGCATTTGTGAGTTTGACATTTTTTTACCAGCCGGTGCAGCTCTAGACTTGCCGATGCGCTTGGCATCGAACACGTGACGTGTTTTTGAACGTAATCCAAAATAGTCTCGGCCGAAGAAGTTACGATCTTTAGAGCGTCCTTGGCCCACAATAGCATGTGGTAGTGAGGTAAACCTCGAGACTGGTATTCAACCCGCCAAAAATGATGTTCTATCATGCCAAGAACTGGATTTTGCTTACACAAGACAAAGTTGTTTAACAGCGACCGCACCTTGTTGTGAAAGTGCATATTGACGCCAAGTGGGTCGAAATTCAACAATTCAGCCACCGTCATCGACTCTACTCCTGGAACGTCTGAATTCACTTTTCTCAAATGATCGTGTAGTTCCAAGTTATCGTATTCGGCCGGATTAAAAGTCAAGAGCCAGGTAGGAGGACCAAATTCCCGAATCATCGCTAGAACGGATCTAAGAACTTTATACCAGTAGTCCTTAGTACCTCGAATATGGCCCAAGAAAGTAGCTAAATTACTCTCAAGTTCTTTATCGCCAGATTCAACCCGACTGAGCAAATTTTCAACCCCAATTGGCATGGGGTTTTTAACACAAAGAACGTAGTTAAAACTGCTAGAAATCGCTTTCATTTCGCATTCTTGATAAGAATGGAAGAGATAGGCGTAGTCTCGTCTAAAAATCGGGCTTTTTTTCAAAAGACAGGATAAACGATACTCGGTTTCCGTTATTTTCCCAAATGGTCTATCATCGTGCTTGCCAAAGCCACCCTTCGGGAACAAATGAACGAAGCTCATGTATTCCAGTTTTTTGTCCCAAATGCTAACCGGCTCGGCCTCGACGCGCTTCATTTGGTAAGCACCCAATAAATCCTTCGGTGGTTGGACGTTCACCGGATGAATAGAGTAATGATCGTACAGATCATTGGCTTCACCCTCAGATAGTTTTCGCAACAAAGCCTCGGGCTGTGTTAAAATTTTGTAGGCGTTGCCTGATGCAAGCCTAGACTGATTTTCATCCTGCTCCTATATGTTCGAAGCGTTTTGGTCACCTTGGACGTCGTGACTACTATCCGCTCGTCCTTCTGTTGGAAGCGCAGCGGAAGCGCGTGTCAACGCATCAGATCCATCATTAATTAACGCAAGTGGAACTGTTACGATCAGTAATTCATGGGGAGTCAATTAATTTTCATTTCCATCAATTTATTGCGTGCCACAAATATATTCCTCATTCATTGTCGAAATATCAATGTCTTTTTAAAAAGGGTTTATCTTTTTTCAGCACACTGAATGCTTTCAACACTTTTTCGAGGCAAACAACCTGTTGTTAAACTTTTTTTTCCGCTGTGGGAACGCCATTCACCAAGATATGCAGTTCGTGATTTTTGGGCAATGTCTTGGGAATCATCTTCAAATTGGAAGATAAATTACTCTTCTCTTTAAAGCTTTAACCGTGCCAAACTGCATGTTGGAGTTGGTTCTGGTGCCTAACCGCACCACAGTGTGGAAGGCCTTCACAAGCTGAATTAAAGCTTTCTCAAACATGGTTAAACTGGTGACATCTGGTGGAGGATTGTCAACCGCCAAGTTGTTCAGAAAACATCTGATGGGAACTTTACCCTTTCCCAAATCCGTAGCGCAATAACGACATAGAACCATGTCTGCTTCTCTCGTGTCGGAATTATTCATTATCCAGCCAGCTCTTAAAATCAGATAGGTCTCGTTCTCAAAAACAGCACTGTTTACCAATTTTTCTACTGCTCTTAAATCAGATTTTTTCAGTAATCTTAAACAGCAGTCGCAGGGCGTGTCGTGAAACTCGTTGGTGTTTAGCATTGCCCGAGCGAATTGATTCTCGTAAAGACTCAAGATTTCACTTTCATCGAGACTCGGCCGAGGAGCGTTGACGCTTCCTGTGGGATCATTGTTTTGCTCCTTATTTAAATTTTCCCACGTGTGGCTAGGATTTTTCTCGATTCCACCATGACATTCGTCAGCGAATCGTAATCAACACTTTCAATTTCAGTTGAAATTTTAGATAACGCGTTGAGAAACGCTTTGACTTGATAGATATTATTCAGAATAGTTCTAATTCCCGAATAATGAGGAGCCAGATCAGCGAAAGAACGCAAATGACTTTGGCACTCTTCGTAATCAGCGCAATAAGACGTGTGTCCTAGGAACGGAACTATCCTCACCACTATTTCGTCCCCATCTGGTGGTAAAGAAACGTTAAATTTTTTGCAAAATTGTTTTCTTGGTTCGCAAAGGTCCAAATCAGACTCAAAAACTTTAGTCAAAGATTTCTCATTCGCATTGGAAACTGTGTTTACGAAAGCTAGTACTTTTGCAATGGCTTGAGTTCGAACATTACAAATATCACTGCATTCCCAATATACAGTTTGTTTTGGGTTTCAATAAACCCACCTTCATTGATCACAAAATTTGCTTTCAGATTCTTCTCTTCAGTTTCAACAATGTTGAAAAGATTTGTAACAACTCCCGACTCCTTAACTTGTAAAACTCATTCAACGTTACTAGTTGCGTTATTGTTTTTTATGTCAACGAAATTTCCCATTTCGTCAACAAACAATTCTTTAGTCGAACTGGTAGCACGGTCTCTAAGAACCTTAAGTACACGACCATCAGAATCCAATTGAAAAACTTTACTGTAATGTGACTCATCGTCATTTTTCAATATATTAATATTATTTCCAATTAATAAGTAGTTTCATGGAAATAGGCCTCTTTCATGCTACTGTAAAGCCTTTTCCCACCCACAATTTCTGCCAAATTTCCAGGATCAATGGACCCAATTTTTTCATTTTCTCAACAAAATCCTTAAATTAACTAACAATACCCGTTAGTTGGGCGTGGTAAGCCGAAAATAATTGCCTTTTCAAATGCAATATTCTACCAGCTAGCACTTAGCATTTTAGCTTGTGAGAGATAGACTTCGTGCGTCTGTTTTTAGTCTCACGATCAAAAGACTTTGATTTCACCAATCACCAGTCTTTCAGTTAGATGTTTGACTAGAAACCTTTTATAGCATCCGGCTATAATTTTTTGGTTATTCGTATCGAAAATCCCCGCATTGAGAAGCTTTTTCGCAAAACCAAATTTATCTTGTTTAGTTGGTTTACGTTTGGGTTTTATTTTTTTGAGCAAAACCCGCCATTAGTGGCGTCACCTAGTGTCATAGCCATTTTACCATCTTTTTCTTTTTTTAAGCGGATATTTATGCGCCATATAGGCTTTCGCATTTTTTCATTGAAAGAACTCGTTTTTCAAGTAGTATTTCTTACAATTGAGTTGGTTGGCTATAGTTTTTCTTACAATAGAGTTGGTTAGTTATAGTTTTTCTTACAATAGAGTTGGTTAGCAATAGTTTTTCTTACAATAGAGTTGGTTAGCAATAGTTTTTCTTAAAGCTTTTTTCTTAGCTTCCAGTTTGAAATTGGCTTCCGCCGTTTGCTTTTGCTTTGATTCAGAAAACATAAACAGAAACCATTATGTTTGTACAAAAAACGTTGTGGGAGGTAAAGTTCCAACAAGCGAATATCCAGACCCTCTTCCAGAAGACGTGAAAACTTATGAAAATTAATTAATTTCTCTGTCGGTAGGATAATACAACTTGCAAATAATGAAAACTTATATAATTAGTATCATTTTTTTAGAGTACCTCACTGATGGATCATACATATGCTAAAAGTGAGAAAGATGAAAGTAGTATTTCCGAACAAACAGAAACATCAATTCAACAAGAGCCCGAACTTCCTGAAGTGTGTGTGGTAAATGAACTCATTGGGAGGGTTGACATTTCTATTACTAATTCACCAATGACAAATGAGTGCATTGATATGGCAACCTCACCAATAGCGAGAACAGTGAACACAACAACTTCTCCGTTTACTTTGAGTCTAGTAATTTCAGTCTCTGAAAATCTATTACCGGCTATTCCTTTATATTATGACCTCACTGAAGTGGCTAAGCCACTAGATAATCTTTGTCTATAACTTTTATTATATCAAGCGAAAAATGTGACCAGATTGAATCGGTTTTTTAAAGCCGCTAGCAAAAATATTAATGAAAATCTAGATGTCGTGTCTTTCTCAAATTTGGTAGTTGGTAATTTGGAATTTTTCTTGTTTCTCGGACCAAATACCATTGCTGAGAGTCATGACATATACAAAGAATTTAGTAGTAATTGCATTTCTAAAATAAAAGATTTACTGGATATATTTGACACATTAGATTTGTGGTCCTGTTGCGAAGGTGTAAAAGAGATTTAATGGCTTATGTTTAAAGAAACATACCTGAAAAATTGTTTTTTTCTCAGTTTTAAATCAAAAAAAATTCGAGCTTATGTTTAAGAATTCAAAAGCCAAGATTTGTGGAAAGTGCAAGCGCAAGAAAATATCTCTAAAAAAGAGGCGTAAGAAAGAAAAATTCGAAAACATAACCCCAAGGAGAACCAACACTCGTTATTTAGATAAAAATCGATCAATACTTAAATCTACATCCCTAAATATAAAACGTCGGGCTCTGAAACGAAGACACACGTATTTCCAAATGAAAAGGGTGTAATCTTGAATTATGAGGATAGTCTAGGATTCGAAGAGATTTTAAAGAAAAATCCCTTTGAGAGTGCAAAAACATTCCAGAAGTTCCTACTACATGAACAACTTGAACTACTTAAATCAAACAAGAAAGTGGCATCCATATATTGTTCAGTGGTGTCTTTACATTAGATCTAAATCACCATCCACTTTCAATGCCATAAGTAAAGTTCTCTCTTTACCTTGCCGAAGAACTCTTTTCAATTATTCAAGATACCAAATTGAGAAACCTGGATTTACAGATGGCTTTTTAACAGGAACTTGCAAAAAATAAAAATTGCCGAACTAAGAGAAGATCAGAAAAATGTTTCTTTAATACTTGATGAAATGCAAATCAAGCAAGACTTTATTTTTCATAGAAACACTGGTGAAATCGTTGGATTTCAAAACATGAATATATTTCGAAATACCGTTAATCAAATTGAAAGGCAAAGTAAATGGTACAGCACCTACAATAAGTGAAACGCCATTGGCATCACACGTTTTGCATTTGATGATACCTGGAATTACTTCAAAAATTAAGTTCGCATACGCATTTTTCCCCTGCACCAAACTTTAGTCAGATGACATCTGTTAAATTGTTTGGCAAGCCATACGACATCTACACCTTGTGGGTCTCCGAGTTCTCACAGTGGTTTGTGACAAACCCTCAATTAACCAAAGATTTTTAAAAATGTGTACTGAGGTAACGCAACCGCGAAAAGGATATCGAACAGTGAACGTTTTCACGGAAGAAGGAATTTTCTTCATTTCAGACGCTTGTCATTTAATAAAAACAATCAGAAACTGCCTTTCAAATAGTGGTATATTAAAGGTCCACAAAGACGAAGTTTCACGGTATATTCGGTTGCTTGTAAAAAACCACAAAAACATTGTATGGGATCATATCCATAGAATGTATTTTGTCATATCAATAATAAATTATACACTCATAAATTTAGTCTCACCGTGGCGCAGTGGAAGAGTATCGGATTACCGTGCGATTGTCCTTGGATCGATTCCCCGAAAGAAAAAGTAAACTACGTAATAATAATTTCATGCAATTGATTATTAATTTCATTTGAACTTAATTGCAGTTACGTTAGACAGTGTGGGAAACTATAATTAGGTTTGGTTAGGTTTGGTTAGGTTTGGTTAGGTTTGGTTAGGTTAGGTTAGGTTAGGTTTGGTTAGGTTAGGATTGGAAGTGGTAGGATAACCGATTTTTCATAATATTTTTTTTTTCGTTGAGGTCCTTGCATAATACAAGCGGGCCTTTTCCAACAAATTATTTTTATAAAGATTCTGGAGCAATTAACGCTGCATTTATTAAGTTCCTTGAACAATAAATATATGCCTTTTCCAAAATATTAGTTGTTTTACGGGTCATTTCAGGTTGTCTTTGATTCGGCTCGGTTACGATAGAGGCATCCTTTTAAACTTGGGATTTGACCATCAGAGTATCATTATTTATATAGGAAAGTGTATTGATAGACGCAAGCTTAAGGACAATGGTATTTTCTTTAAACCAAAAGAGGTTTTTTAATTCGGTTTTAAAATTCGTCTTTAAAAATACATCTTTTAATAGCAATGAAAATTTTAAGATAATAAACCCGCACATTTTGGCTATATTCGGTCCAACGGGATTCGGTTCAATAGGATATTCGGTCTAATGGGATTCGGCCCAATGGGCCAGCAGCCCCAAGAGAGCGAAAATTTTCCCGGGAATTTGGTGTGTCCATAGGCGGTAGCGTGAAAAGTTTATTTCTCGAGATTATTTATAAATCGATTGTTTATCTATTGAAATGGAACTAATACAGTAAAGGGTGGAAGAATGGTTTTCAGATATTGCAATGGGGCTCTGAAAAATTGCAGACTTATGCGAAAAATCTTATTGACCCCTTTGAGTGTAAAGTAAACAACCGGGGGTATAAAAAGACATGCCATTGAAACTTGAATTCATTCTCTTGACTTGTAAAGAACTAAAAATGTACGTATACGTTATGTATTTAATAAAAGTTTGACGTTTGAATTGTTTTAACTCGGAAATTTTATGCAGGCACACCGCCAAGATATTTCCAATTTCTACACTTAAAGGAATTAGCGTGACTCCGAACTGTAAAATTCAGTTGGGCTGTCTGAATGGAGGTCCCTTAATTACTTTGACCGAACATGAATTCGGTGAACTCTACCAGGAGCGTGGGGAAATTTCAAAGTTCTTTGACGGTGAAACAGTCTTTCCATCTGCCTGGTTTTTCGAGGGATCACAAACGAAACGAGTTGACTTGTCCGAATTTCAAGATACCAGAATCATTAACATCCGAGAAATGCGATTGGGTAGCGGTGTGAACTACGGTAAACACTATCCTACGAAGGTCGGTTTTGCCATCTCAAAACCTCTCTGGCTTGCTTTATTGGAGAAATACGACGAAGTTACAACGTTTCTAGGTGAGGCTAAACGGGTTCACGAAAACGGTAATTACCCTGGTCATACCGTGGTAATTTACCACCAAATTCTCATTTATTTCTCTTGCAAAAGGGTCTAAAAGATCCATCTTCTCAAAATGAGTAAAGGCTCTTTCAGACGATCCAACTTTTTGACTCAGCTCGATGGGTCAAAAAGTTGTATCAACTTGCCCAACTTTTGAAGGGAAAAGTGTAGTAAATACTTCCTTTTCACACGACTAAACTTTTACCGCCAAATGGAACTTTTTAAGCGCCCTCTACCTTGGCACTTACGAAATAACCCGCGAAAAAGGCTTTTTCTGTAATGCATTTTGATTGGCTGAAGACATGAAATCAAAAAGTTGAGTGACTCAACTCATCCAGCTTTTATTCACACGATCCAACTAGTTGGATCAACTCGAGTTGACCCATCAAGCTGAGTCAAAAAGTTGGATCGTCTGAAAAGGCCTTAAGAAGAAGAAAGTAGATATTGCTATTCAAAAGTTTTTTGAGCTGCAAACATCAAAACTCGGGGTTTAAATAGTGTAAAATACTGTTCTATCAAAAGTATAGCTGTGTTCAAGTGATTTTTTCATTATTTAGCTTATAAACGATCAATATAATTAATTTTTGAACTTTTCGTAACGCGGTAACTTACGGCGTTATTTTCCATTTTCCAAAATTACCCTAATTTTCGAACCCTAGTTATGAGGCAAATGAATTCTCTATAATTACAAGTTGGATTTTTCTTTTTAAAGATGGCAGCACGAGGCGTGCTAGAATATTACCAATTCGTGATTTAAATATTAACGTAAACAAGCTACACGTTTGTCATCGCGTTACTGTCCATTAATCTACGCCAGTAACCATTCATGCGGTTAAACAAGATTATAGTTTAATTAAGCTACTTCAATTAACACATTAAAATTATTTTTCCAAAAATGAAACGTCGAGGCATATTTCCTGACGCGAAACTACTTGTGTTGCTTAATTTTTTCATTAAAAAAATACTGTCTTAATTTAAAGTACTTTCATTTAAATTTCTTTCGCAGTTTTATACGCAATTTCCATTCCACAAATTCCTCATCCTATTTCAACTTTCTAATTAATGTTCTGTCACTTTCCCATTAAATTAACGAAGTTAACATTTTGAACCAAAATATGAGTAGGCCTAGTTCATATTTCTGAAGGATAAAATTAAGTACCAAAAATTTAACAGGTGGGTTAGCTTTTAGATGAGGACCCTGTTGAACGTTCCGAGATAGTCTTTGATTCAAATGTGAAGACGTCTGCAATCACAAGTTAATAATACAACTTCAAGGTACAAAATGCAATGGAAAATATTATGTATTTACGGAAAAGATTAATTAAAGAATGGAGCAATATTGGTCCGGGACGTTAACCAGAGTTCGACCAAGTCACCAACCTCAAAAATACACTGAAACTTTGCGCCATAACACAGCGAAAAATCTACTTACACGAAAAAATTGGCCCTAGATGATGCCTCTAACTACTCCCTGACGTTAATACTACACTGTGAATAGCTTGATTTCGTGTCACCACTTCAGGAAATTTTATTAAAAGAAAGCAAATTAAATTATGAACTTTTAATTTTATTTCTACAGGCCTAGTTCATATTTCTGAAGGATAAAATTAAGTACCAAAAATTTAACAGGTGGGTTAGCTTTTAGATGAGGACCCCGTTGAACGTTCCGAGATAGTCTTTGCTTCAAATGAAGTCCGCAATCACAAGTTAATAATTAATAAAAACTGTCATTGTAGACAAAGACGGGAAAGTGTAAAAGATAGGTGTACAAAATGAATTGCCTTGAAGTGACAGATACTAAAATTTTTACTTTTGAAGACATGATTATAAAACATCGATTATTTTAAAAAATTCTTATCTTACTTTTATTCACCAAATTTTCATTAAGCTCAAAATATTTTTCAACATGATTTACACAAGTATTTTGCTCTATGATATCTTCAAGTTTTTTAAAGGGATACTGGTTTGATACTAGGTTTTACTTTTGACTAATACTCCAATTTTTATATTTTAAAATTGTAAATATTGCCAAGTAGAAAATTACAAAGGCCGTTTGACTGTGATGTAGTAATTAGTGTCGAAAAGATCTTTAGATTTATAGTGATATTTTGGGAGCTATACATCACGTTAATTTTGATATTTTTAAAATATTTAAAATAACGACTACGATTTGCCAAGTTTTCATAATTTTTTAAACCATTTTCTGACTATTTTATTCTCCTTAGGGCTGTGCGAGACTTGAATTTTTGGTTTCGAGTCGAGTCTCGAGTATTGAAATTTTCCCTTATCGAGTATCGAGTATTGAAATTTTCCCTTATCGAGTATCGAGCCGAGTCTCGAGTACTCGAATCGAGTATCGAGTAGTTGGAAAATTTGTTTCGAGTATTTATCGAGTAATCGGGAATTGATTTTCTAGTGTTTTCACACTTTCTGTAAATTTCTTGCTCTCATAATAGACATTTGGTGTAATTTTGATCATCGACAACTACTTCCATCAATTCCCAGACGGTATTAGTCTTCTTCTCTTTAAATTTAGCCATTGTAATACTTCGCGCAAAGTTCCAAACGAAAATTACTAGCCTAAACTTAAAAAAAAATTAATTAATAAAATAATAATAGTAAACGCGCCTTTAACTGCCTTTCATTACTTTTACTTCCACTGTTTTACCAGCTAGGAGCTACTACCCTACTACATTGCACAGGCATTATGATCTTAACTACCCAATGAGCACTAATGTGCGTCTGTTAACCAATAAGCGTGACTTCCTTGTGGAATTTTATAGCTATTACATCCTATTTTCAGAGTTGAAGGCTATCCAAAAGCAGGTTCGAGCCTTGGTTTGATACTCGCAACTTTTTCGGGTCTCAGAAAATCTCTTATCGAGTACTCGCACAGCACTTTCTCCTTATAGGACCGAATACTCAAAACTCGTTGTAAATTTTTGACATAAAATAAAATGTACACACGTACTGGTATTGAAATGATGCACATGTTTCATGACAAAGTAATTTTGGTGAGAAAAACTAAGATAAGAATTTTTTTAATTAATCGATGTTTTATGCTCATGTCTTCAAAAGTGAAAATTTAAATATCGGTTACTTCAGGCAATTCATTTTGTACACTTATCTTTCAAACTTTCCCGTCTTTGTCTACAATGAGAGTTTTTATTAATATTAGTTACTTCAGTCTTAGTATTAATTCAAATTGTTCAGAAACCTTAGGAGAGTAAAGGTATTGGGGCATTGTGCATACGTCGGTAGTCTGGCTTAATTACCAGTCGTCGGTAGTCTGGCTTTATTACCAGTCGTCGGTAGTCTGGCTTTATTACCAGTCGTCGGTAGTCTGGCTTTATTACCAGTCGTCAGTAGTCTGTCTTAATTACTAGTCGTCGGTAATATGGCTTAATTACCAGTTGTCGGTAAACTAGCTTAATTACCAGTCGTCGTTAAACTAGCTTAATTACCAGTCGTCGGTAATCTAGCTTAATTACCAGTCGTCGGTAGTCTGGCTTAATTAACAGTCGTCGGTAGTCTGGCTTATTTACCAGTCGTCGGTAGTCTGGCTTATTTACCAGTCGTCGGTAATCTAGCTTAATTACCCGTCGTCGGTAATCTAGCTTAATTACCCGTCGTCGGTAATCTAGCTTAATTACCCGTCGTCCGTAATCTAGCTTAATTACCAGTCGTCGGTAATCTAGCTTAATTACCAGTCGTCGGTAATCTAGCTTAATTACCAGTCGTCGGTAATCTAGCTTGACTACCAGTCGTCGGTAATCTAGCTTAATTACCAGTCGTCGGTAATCTAGCTTAATTACCAGTCGTCGGTAATCAAGCTTAATTACCAGTCGTAGGTAATCTAGCTTAATTACCAGTCGTAGGTAATCTAGCTTAATTACCAGTCGTAGGTAATCTAGCTTAATTACCAGTCGTAGGTAATCTAGCTTAATTCTCTAAGGCAGTTGGTAACTTAATACACATATGTGGGGCCCTTTTCCAACTTAACTTGTTAGAGAACACAAGCTTAGGTCCCCTTGTTTTTTAACTACCACGAACATTGTACCAAACAGCCATAACCGTGCTAACATCATAAACTGATTCTTATCCATGCTAAAATATCGCAGATTGGAATGCTTGGAAAATTTGAAATTAAACATGCTAAAACTAAAATTTAATCAATGAAAATTGGAAAGCGGAAAATCTAAATACCAGGCTTTCGTTTAAAACCGTTGTCAAGTCAAACAAACGAATAGTTATTGCATTACGGCTTCCTCAAAAAGGTTAATTGTAAAATATTTTCCCATGTTATTTCTATGGAAAAATTTCGAGTTTTTCGTTTATATTTATTGAAGTGAAAACCACCCTTTTTTTTATAAAATGAACTATTAAATGGATCTCTTTGAAATTTTAACCATAAAATGAGGGCCCGAATTGTAGTTCTGTGGAATTGTTTCAAAACAGTTAATACGATACAAAAAAGTTTTATCCAATCAAAAACTATTCCTTATACATTAAAACCAGTATGTAGTTTGCTTTCCCAACTTGTTTCTTTTAGCTCAAGGACCATTTCCAAAACGTTTGTTCATTGGTGGAATACCCAGAATTTACGCCAAGTTCAACAGAAAAAATATCAAACACGTTCTGTCCAACTGAACGGCAATTCCGTCATGCAATTGGCGTGAAATAATTCGGTCGAACTTCTTTCCACCGTATTCCGCTCTGATTTTTCCGCCCAGTAAGATCTAAGGTTTAGGCAATCGAAACTTTAATTACCGATATTGTAACCCTCAGTATAATATTTGAACGAAAGTGAATATCTTCCCGAGGGCCATAAAATAAATTAAGGACAACTTACAGTTTAATCCAATTTCAACAACAATTTTATTTCAGTTAACTGATATAGGGATAAATCCGTAACCGAACTGGTATACAAAAGTCAATCCGTCTTAGGAGAAATCATAAACAGAACTGATTAGCCATAGCCCACTCGATCCGCGCTCCCGGACGCTGGGCTGCTCGCGCTATAGAAGCTCTTCAGAAGGCCAAAAAGTGCAACTTCAGGATTCTTGGCGGGAAATTCGAAGTCTACGAAGATTAACATCACGTTCTATGGGAGAAGGTCGATTTTTTTGGCCAGATCCTCTGTCCTATTGATCAAAATGACCTGAAAATTTTATTAGACGTGAAGTTCGTCGTGTTTTATTATTCTAAAAAGGATTCAAGCTTCTAGAGAGGATAGTTTTTTTTTTAAAAAAATATTTTCAAAATCAAAATGATGGGTTCAGTGCTAACTTGCTAAGACTGATTATTTCTTCGGATCTACTAGCCCAAATGTCCTGAAATTTTAATGAAAGGTGTGTTACAATCTATTCTATTATATACAAAAGGATTCAAGCTTCTAGAGTGGATAATTATTTTAATAAAACTTAATTTCCAATGTCATAATTGTAAATTAAGTGCTTATGCACAATATCTTTGTTTCTAATGGCCCAAATGTCCAGACAATTTAATTAGAGGTGTGTTACAATCGATTATATTATATTAAATAGGATTCAAGCTTTTAAAGTCGAAAGATTTTTTAAATAAAATTAATTTCCTATGTCACAATTGTAAATTCAGTACTTACAGAAGTATATAATCATTCCGTTCTGGTACTTACAATTGTTTTCCACAATAAAAAACCAACCCCATTATATTTGTCCAAAACTTGCCTTTTAGGGAGTAATAGATTATAAAACCTAAACCTCTTGCACCAATTTTCTGAGATTTGTAAACGTGCAGAGGGGCAGATGTCACGAAAACCCTTGTGATGATGCCCAGCTGACAATATCATTTTCCCAAGCCATGGGCCAATTTTAAAATTTATCCTTACTTGTTGGGCGAGGTATTTAAAAAATCAATCAATTAAAATATAAAGTCTATCGTCAAAATAAGAAATGATAGAATCTTCAAGAAAAGTTGACAAATCCTAAAACAAAGCTTCAAAAGTTCCAGGGCCGTCGAGAGACTTTGCGGGCCCCTAGAAAAATTCACCAACTCATTGGGAGGCAAAATATCCTGGCTAGAGATCTAAATCGGTTATTTAACATGGTAATTTGCCAGGGTAATTATAATTTACGATTTTCTCCGGTAAATTACGAAAATGGTAATTACCAGTTTAATTTACCACGGAATTCTTTTGCATAGAAATCGTCTAAAAGCTAAATGTTTTATATCGTGTTAGACTTACAAATTTTGCTGTACCCGCACATGTGTTCTTATTTGAGAAATGCTGTGAAAAGTTCATGTATCTTTCATTATTTAGCTTAAAAACTATCAATATAATTTATTTTTGAACTTTGATAAATTAATTTGAACGGTAATTTACGCTGAGAATTACGGCGTAATTTACCATTTTCCATAATTACCGTAATTTTCGAACCCTAATACTGGTACACCGCAGTCGGTCTGCCAAATTAAGCACGCCGTGCATTCGTCAAAAGCATTTCAAACACTCTTTTCTCGGAGCAACTTAAGCACTTTAAAGCCCGGTATCTTAGTTTTGGTTCAAGTTAAAAGTGTGAAATTTCATTAACTAATAGAACTCACTGGGGTACTTGTATCGCCAAATTACAATTTTGTACCTTATATAGTTTGCGAAAGTCAAATTTTCACTATTTCACTCATGAAAAATCTAAAGTACTTCTGGAAGAGCTGGTCACCTAAAATTTGGGATTTATTCAGTTTGTAATTTATGAAGTAAGGGAATATTTAAAAATTCTAAAAGTTCTTTAAATTGTGTTTTAGTTCTCACTTTAAAAACTTAAAAGAAGTGAAATCCTAACAAAGAAAACTAACGTGTAAAAATATGCAAAGCTTTGTTTTCGAACTGCTACATCATAAGTTCTAAAATCCCATGGACAGCTAAGTTTCATATAAATATTCTTGAACTTCATACACTTTCATATAAAACATATTCTCACTTGCAATATGTTTAAGCAGAGCTAAAATGAGATAATAATAATATTACTAGGGGTGTGCAAATACCACTTTTTGAGTATTGAACAGGTTATCGAATACCAAAAAAATTTCCTTATCAAATACCGAATCGAATAGTATATTCCAAATTGAATACCGAATAGTTGGGCCTTGGTAATTTTTTCCTTCCCGATTAATAGCGAATAGTTAAGCCTAGTAACCGAGAATATTTAACCCTTATATTCGCGAATACTAGGCCAACTATTCGCTGTTAATCGGATAGTAACCCGAATATTCGCCAATAGTCAATACAAAGCAAGGAGAGGAACATTTAGAAACTCCTAAATTTCAAAATACCTCTCCTCGTTGGTGGTCTAGTATTTCTTAAAACTTTCCTATGCACTTGCTGGTAGTTTTTGATGGGAGACAAATAAAATTGGGATGAAATTTTTTTAAATAAGGTGGGTCTCTCTAGTGCCAAGGACCTAAATTTATGGTAGTCGAACTTTAACCGAATAGTCAGTTCGGTATTCGATATTCGAATCGAATAGTGAAAACGGGCTTATCGAATACCGAATCGAATTATTCGGTTCGGTATTCGAGCGAATTATTCGATTGAAACGGTTAACCGCACACCTCTAAATATTACCAATATTATAAACAATTAAAGATATCAGAAGAAAATAGGGGAAGTGGGTAGCTTGGGCAACTTCGCGAGGCGTCCCGTTTACGGATTTTTCGCGCCATTTCCCTCCCCGTGGGGGTGAAGAGAGATAGGATTTTTACGCGCATTAACACACGAGTGACGTAATTCTGTGGACAGTACGGTCCTACGCCTTCCAACTGACTAGAGGCGTCTGCTAGAGGCAGTGAGGCACTCAGGCAGAATGGCAGAGGCCGGAATCGAGTGGTAAGTACAAAATTCATAACTTATTTTAAAATATGTCTTTATTTTTAAATACAATGGTATTTCTAAGTTCCAGGGAAAAAATTAACTTGTCCGAAGTTTTAAACTGTGATAGGGAAGAGTTCAAAGTAATAAAGTTGTATCCATGTTGTTGTAGTTTGATTTTTAACATTGGGATTGGTTTGGGTAGATCTTACTTTTCCTTTCAACACAGCCTGAGTTTTCTTATCGGTAGTTTCCTTGTACGTTAAATCACACTGCGTACTCTTAACGACATTCATTTTATTAAATAACCGAATTTTCGTCCTTAATTAAACCAATATCCGCATTAACCCGTTGCCTGACGTAACCCTAACTCAAACTGAAGCACAGCAGAAATATAAGCAGACTACACAAGTTAGTTCCACAGTTCGCTACATGGTGGCGTTCGCAATGAAATCTGGTACTATTTTATGCTTCGCGCCGATTGGCCAGATTCAAATTTTAAGGGTGGTAGGGGAATCGACCATTGTAATAGCGTTTTCCTTTGGGTCCTCGCGGAGCGCTCCCATGGAGGAATAAAACTAGGAGATCCTATTCTTCAAAAACAGTCTTTAACGAAGCTGGAAACTACTACTACCATTTTTATTAATCCTTGGGAGCGCTCCGCGAGGACCCAAAGGAAAACGCTATTAGTGAGAATCACTGGACGACTTGTATGGCTCAAGGATACGGCTACCCACTTCCCCTATTTTCTTTTGAAGATATGCATTATATAAACGAAGTGTACAAAATTTTCTTTAAAACTAGGCTGTAAATGGCATGTCTGAACATTTAACGGTGTAGCAGGTCCCAGGCGACAATTGTCATACTTTTACAAGTTTTTTCCACGGATAATTAGTTTAGAAGTTGATTTTACATAAAATTGTGATATTCTTTATGCTTCTTTAATTTCAACCCACAAAATATGAAGTTACAACTAAGCAAACCATTTACGATCGACTGCGAGACGCTGTGTATACTAGTTGTTGTGTGACTACTTTGCCTAAACACATAACCATTAACTTTGAAGTCAGAGAGCTGTTGGTATATGACTATTTGGCTTGCCTGCCCGATCGTCCATATTAAAGAAATAACTGTAAAAAGTTTTTCAGTGGCCTAGGGTGATTCTCGTGAGAACAAAACTTAAGCCTCCGTTTATATTTTACTTTCAGTAAAATGCTTAATGGGAAAAGGGGAGAATTAGGGACTGAGAGCATTTTAAGAGCAGGATCAAGTTAAGAAACTACCACTTTTCGTTCAATTTATACCTTTTACTGTTGAAGATAACATTTCTTTATAAGCTTCATACTTAAATTTTCACAACCAATATCGAATAGAATTAACAAAGGTCGAGGCCCAGCCGGGCACCCTGAGAGGTACGGGCCCCGGGAAAATGCACCGAATTGCCCCCCTCTCTCGACGGCCCTGTAATCAAAACTAAGATCAAGCACCACGCAAGAAGCTTCAGAAACTCATTGAACAAGCAGAGGATCGCTGTGAGGAAGCTTTTTGCTTATTGGGCCTCCTTGACAATTATAATTTAAAACTATCTCTCCACTAAATCTTTGTTTTGTACCAACTGCAACTGGTATTATGATACTTTTCTCCGACCCTTTTCAGTTATTTTCTTAATCATGATTTTTCCATGTTTAATTCTTTGTTTTTTTAAAATTTGTGATATTTTCAATGCATTTGAACTAAAATTGCGTTTACATAATAAAGTTCTTTTGGTTGAAACACAAGGGCTCTTCTGAACTTTCCCAAAATAGGTGTGTTTTAGGCTTTAGGGCCTATAATTTTGTTTAATTATAAGATTTTTAGCCTAATGTTAAGCAAAACGTTTAATCTGGGAACGGGAGTGAAAGTACTAAATTTTTTTTATGAAGCAATTTAGTTATGAATTTTTTAACCAGTTTTAGATAGAATAGATTGTAACACACCTCTCATTAAAATTTCAGGAGATTTGGACCAGTAGATCCGAAGATATTATCAGTCTTAGCACTGAACCCATCATTTTGATTTTGAAAATATTTTTTTTTAAATAAACTATCCACTCTAGAAGCTTGAATCCTTTTTAGAATAATGAAACACGTCGAATTTCACGTCTCACAAAAATTTCAGGTCATTTCGATCAATAGGACAAAGGATCTAGCCAAAAATCCGACCTCCTTCCATGGAACGTAATGTTAATTTTTGTAGACTTGGATTTTTTTTCAAAAGTCGCGCTTATACATGTAAACTGAATTCTTTCATCGGGCTTCTATAGCGCGAGCAGCTTGCGTCGTGACGCGCGTGATCGAGTGGGCTATGGATTAGCAAAACTAAATTATCGTAGATCACATGTGTCGAAAGGGGAGTGGCTTGTGACATGGAGGCTAGATATGCCCTACCAGAACAAAGGAGTGGAAGCTCCAAGAATTCTGGCAGCCATGTTACAATAGGCTAGCTATTTTTCCTAATATTGAACCATCATTACCAAAGCCATTTTTGCAGCTTTTCGCCTGTATTAACTGAGATTTTATCCCTGACTTTAAATTAAGGGTCATTTTCAATCAACGTTTTACAAGCTCTTCGCTTTTGGCTTTCCTTTCGAACTTTTGACGCGTTTTCGAACACAAATGAAAATCGAAATCGAAAAGCCGCAACTCGGATCGTTTTCAAACAAGCATCAAACGAATAAAATTGACTGAAGAGGGCGTAACTCAATTACTTTCACTTCGAGCGGTTAAAACCTAAAGAAAATGAGAAACAAATATCTTATCTCTTTTAGATATCCGCTTCTCGAACTGAATTTAAAGCTTGTTTGAAAACCATCTACAATTTGTGTTTCCACTTTTGACTGAACATTACATTAGACGCAAAGACTTATTTTCTTATCAAAAAAGTCTTGATTGAAAACGGGCCTTTAGAAATGAACATTTTGACTTCATGGCGTCGTAACACTGTCGAGTTTCGATTTCGCAAATGTACGTGCAAAACAAAGTGGACTCTAAAATGACTTTAATAACACTCCGTGATTGCTTCTCGTATATGCCATCATTTCAAAAAGTAACTATTCCAACTTGGCGTCGAGGGGCCAGCCACTCAGAGTAATCAGTGAACAAGTCTGCACCCTCGCTTGTGCAAAAATTATGACGCCTATTCTTTTAAAGGCCTATTCTTGACAGCGCTAGTATTATGGCGCGTAATACGTAATAGGTGGAGCGGGAATCTGAGGGTGATTGGCTCCTCGTTTGGCGCAGTTAACTCAAGTCTTCTTTCGTGATTAGTAATGAACGTTTTAACTAAATGGTGTCGAAGCACTATTAAGGCTCTGTTTTTACAGGTTAATGATGCGACAACAAAAATAGTATGCGGACATAATTGGACTCTTCGGTCGATTCCGGTGGTAAAACTCGTTTTGACTTCTCGTGGTGAGGACACGCTGTAGATTCGATCATTTTGTGTCTCTAAATCGAAGCATAAATTTGCTGTTGGACAAGGTGCTTCTATATGCTTAAAATATGGAAGAAGACGTCTATAACGTAAGCGTATTCAGTTTCTCTGAAAAGGTAAGTTATCAATATCTGAAACGTTTTAGTTGTGAATATTGTACTGATAGTGTTCGTTGTGACGTTAACTTGACGCTGTAAGATTGTCGAAATAGTCGATTTTTGCCTCGGGGTTTTTTGAGTTTGAAGAAATTGCGCATTGAGATTCCGCGTTCCAGACTATAGTTGTGAACTTTATGATAACATATTAAATTTAATCTTCTTATTTGAATGAAATTGAAAACTTTTTAAATAAACTCTAATTGCGTAATAAATTTAAATTTCCTAGCCGCTTTGGGATTTACCTAACTTTTCTGTCCACAGAATGATTTATTACGTATTTGAAAATAATAAACGTCTCCGGTAGAGTACGCAGGTAACCGTTACCCAAGAGCAAATTTAGGTGGAGGAAAATTCTCAGCTGTTAAATATTCCCTTGATTACGCGTCTAAGCAAAAAAAATTTCACCTTGTCTCTACACTTTAAGAAATTACCGTAAAATTAACCGAAGCGAAATGTTACCAAAAACGCTACTAGCTGGAATTAAATTTACTGCTTTATCATATTTAAGTCTATGATTAAATGAAATTAGTTATTAATGAATAGTTTCCACTAAATTAACGGTTTGTTACGTATAAAATTTACGGTTACGTCTTCTCCAAAATAAACAGTTATCACGCACTCATTATTCTGAGAGAGCGGAAGCTCTCTTAGAAAAGACTTCATACTGCCTTTAATGTATGAGGGTATATTTTATTGGATGTAACATTTTTCGTATTATGTTTACTGATTTGAAAATATTCCTCTGAACTAAAATTTGGACCTTTAGTATGTGGTTCAAAATTCAAAATTATCCACCCATTAGTTCATTTTATAAAAAATGAAGTTGATAAAGGTGGTTTTTCATTTGCATAAAATTAGTCAGTGTTTTTGGTGAAAACGTTCAAATTTCCCCATAGAAATAGTGTTTTTCTCCATTTTACCCATTTTGTCGCCACCGTTTTGAAATGAAGTATTTGTTTATTACGTTTGGGAACGGTTTTTATATCAAAATGAAAAGCTTTTTCTAGGAACAAATTTAAGGTTTTTGCGAAAAATTAAGTCTAAGTGCTACATTTCATATTTTTAAATTATGCTTGACTTTCGTTATTGCACCCTATATGTCATACTGTTGGACTTACAGCGTTTTGCCGTGGTTGAAACCGAGGAGAAAGCCACTCTTGCACTTACGATGTTTTACCGCGGACTTTTATATGATTTTACTCTCGTTGCAAAAACTGAATGATATTAATAAAAACTGTCATTCTAGGCAAAGACCGGAAAGTGTAAAAGATAAGTGTATAAAATTGCCTTAAATTACAGATATTAAAATTTTCAACTTTTGAAGACATGATTATATTATTTTAAAAAATTCTTATATTAGTTTTTTTCACCAAAATTATTTCAGTAAAATATTTTAACATGAACCATGCGCATCATTTTACAAATAGGTCTAGTACTCGTTTGCAGTATAGCCCTCAAAGATCACGATCAAATACAGAAAGTTTCGACACTAATAATTACATCACAGTCTAACTTAACTACTACTCGTCCGTAATCTAGCATCAATACCAGTCGTAGGTAATCTAGCGTCATTACTGGTCGTCGGTAATCTGGCTTCATTACTAGTCGTCGGTAATCTGGCTTCATTACTAGTCGTCGGTAATCTGGCTTCATTACTAGCCGTCGGTAATCTGGCTTGTTTACCGGTCGTCGGTAATCTGGCTTAAGTACCGGTCGTCGGTAATCTGGCTTAAGTACCGGTCGTCGGTAATCCGGCTTAATTACCGGTCTTCGGTAATGTGACTTAATTACCGGTCGTCGGTAATCTGGGTTAATTACCAGTCGTCGGTAGTCTAGCCTAATTATCAGTCTTCGGTAATATACACTGTAAAAAAAAAGGGGTTCTTCGAGGGTTTTCAATAGAACTCTTACGTTCTATTTGGAACGCTACAGGTTCCCAGACGTGGATGAAGGTTCACAGAAGAACAGGTAGGTTCTTAGCAGATCGTATCTATTTAAAAGGGTTCTTGTAATGCTTTGGTCCCATTGAACCGAATTCCCATTCGACAGAAGGGGTTTTTTTTTGGGGTCCCATTCGACCGAACGTAGCCAAAGGTGCGATTTCAATATAGTCCCATTGGACCGAAATTCTATTGAACTGGAAGAAGACATACTGTGTGGTTTTGCATTAAATATATTTTTAATTTCACAACTTATTATTGTTAAAATAAATGTGAGTTGAAAATGTATTACTGCACTTATTTTAACTACGTTTTAATTATGGCGAACCTCACCTACCCTAGCCTAACCTAACCAAACGTAACCTAACCTAACCCAACCCAACCTTGTTTGGAGGTAAAAAGATTATTTATATGAGTATTAAAAGCCCGCCTCTTACCACGAACAATTTATTAGCAATAATAGAAATATTTTGGAAAAGATGTCAGATAATAATTTGGAGAATATTTTGGAAAAGATGTCAGATAATAATTTGGAGAATATTTTGGAAAAGATGTCAGATAATAATTTGGAGAATATTTTGGAAAAGGTGGCAGCTAATTAATAGGAAAATCTTTTGGAAAAGGTGGCAGCTAATTAATAGGAGAATATTTTAGAAAAGGTGGTAGCTAATTAAAAGGAGAATATTTTGGAAAATGTGGCAGCTAATTAGTAGGAGAATGTTTTGGAAAAGGTTGCAGCTAATTAATAGGATAATATTTTGGAAAAGGTGACAGCTAATTAATAGGAGAATGTTTTGGAAAAGGTGGTAGCTAATTAAAAGGAGAATATTTTGGAAAAGGTGGTAGCTAGTTATAAGGAGAATATTTTGGAAAATGTGGTAGCTAATTAGTAGGAGAATGTTTTGGAAAAGGTTGCAGCTAATTAATAGGAGAATATTTTGAAAAATGTGGCAGCTAATTAATAGGAAAATCTTTTGGAAAAGGTGGCAGCTAATTAATAGGAGAATGTTTTGGAAAAGGTGGTAGCTATTTAAAGGGAGAATATTTTGGAAAAGGTGGTAGCAAATTAAAAGGAGCATATTTTGGAAAAGGTGTCAACGAATTATTGGAACCAAACCAAACCAAACCTAACCTAAGCTAAGCTAACCTAACCTAACCTAACCTAACCTAAGCTAACCTAACCTAAGCTAACCTAAGCTAACCTAACCTAAGCTAACCTAACCTAACCTAACCTAAGCTAACCTAACTTAACCTAACCTAACCAAACCTAACCAAACCTAACCTAACCTAACCAAACCTAACCTAACCAAACCTAACCAAACCTAACCTAACCCCCCCCCCCCCCGAAACCAAAATATTAAAATTTTAATTTAAAATTTAAAGACATTGATGGAACTACCATTAAGACTGTACTTCATTTTAAGCACAATTTGTTTATTAATTCTATATATCTCTTGCCTTGAAAGGAATGAAATTGAGCGTTTTAATTAGTATCACGAAACATTTACTTTTAATATTATTAACATACCTTTCGGAGATTCGAACCAACAACCTATCGCTTCGCAGTCCAACATCGTATCCACTACACCACCGAATCGCTGACGGCTACAGTGTTTCAAGTTATATTCATGTATTTTTTAGGGGCATATTCGGACGATTGGGATTTCGGTTCATCGGGAATATAGCCATTGGGCTGGAAATCTAAAATCATTGCGGGATATTCGGTCGAATGGGATTTCGGTCCATTGGGAATTCGGTTGAAAGGAACGATACCCTTGTAATAACGTGTGGGGTTTTAATAGATCCTTGAAGGTGTTCTATCAATGGGTGCTTAGAAAAACGGCACGGTGTTAATTGACCCTTATTGAAATGTTTTTAAACGGAAATATAAGCCACGTTTACACGAGCTTGCACAAGCGTTGCCAACGCATTGGAAACGATTACACAACCTTTTTAAACCGAATCAATTCCAAATCGCATTGTTGTTTAACATAAAACTTTTTGAATGGTGGGGATAAACACCTTTGGGCTTTACTTAACACTTTTTTTTCCTCATTTGGTGTGTTTTTAGTTAAAGGCTTTTTGATATGAGCTTAGAGCGTGAAGGGTGAAGAGATAAATCATCTACTAATTCTACCTGCATAGTGGAACATCCTAAAAATATCTCAAAGATTTTAAAAATCAAAATTAATTTATAATTCTTTGGACTACCTTATACTAAATATTTGAAGGAATTTATACTTATTTTGATTTTTCAATCATTGGCAAATAATTCTAGGAGAGTTCAAAATGCTGGAATTAGAGGAATTCATAAAATTACTTGAATTTTTCCTTAACACAGGTTTTTACCTCTCCGAGTGACGATGACGTGACTGGGTGTGTGTGTGTGTGTCTGTCTATCACCGCGTTCGCAGTTGGCAAATAAGAGCAACCGTGTTCGCAATTTCCGGACCGCGTTCGCAGTTAACAGAAATTAGGAAAATTCTACTTCATTACGCTATCTTCACACTTGTCTTTCGTATGGTATATACCACATACACGCAAATCTGTACTTATTGGCTTCTGACAACACCATTGGGCTTCTGTATATACCACATACACGCCAATCTGGAACATTAGCTTCTACTACATTATCATCGTTGGGGTTAAGATGTACGCGCGATCGGCTACGGTAACGAGAAACGTTTAGCCTCCCAATGGCATGGCTTCCACCAAATGCTAACGCAATTGCTCTAATTTTTATCATTTGTGAATGAATCGCTTTATATACCCTAAATTTCCAAAAATTGTGAAAACGCTATACGCTAGAAGTCAAACGTCAACAATAGCTATGTTTAAATTCATTTTAAGAATAGTGTTTCTTAAAACGGCTTAACTAGAATTAAGGTAAAATACTGACGATTAAAAAAATTAGTATCAGTTATATTTATTTAATTATTTAAGATAATCTTCTTTTCTTTGGAACGGCACAAGTGAAAGTTTATATAGAACGAGTAATGAAGATTGTATATGAATAGAAACACAAGGTTAATATAAAGCGAGTAGGATGAATTGATCTCTTACAAAATCATAACATTTTCTTATTGCTGAATATTAAATGAAAATATGTTAAATATGTTTCGGCATTACGATTCCTTTAGAAGTTTTGTAGCTAAAAAGCTCTGTTTCATTTCAATATTCCAAGAAATTATTTTATATTAATATTTCAAATTTGGTGTTTACTCTTTAATTAAGCTTTACTACATTTATATATAATGTAAACTTATACTTCATGGTGAAGTGTTTTTAAAGAGTCACCAAGAGAGAAAAATTGAATATCATTGTCATGATTGCAACCTAACACTGTTAAAATAAGAACCTCTATGAGGTGGACATATGCTATAGGGAGAGGGCGTTTGTCAGGGAGGGAAAGAACATCCGACGTCATTTTATACCTCTACTTAGGGGAGCGTTTGTAGGCGCGATGCTGAAATTCCCCCGTTAGGGGGATGGAATCGAGGTAAGAGATATAGGCCTATGACGTGGCAAGAATGGGTTTGCCCTCTCCCTATAATGTATTTCCAACGGATTTGAAGCAAACGAGGGTTCTAAGTCAAAATAAATCAGGTTCAGATTTGAACTAAACCGGAGTCAGAGTCGAGCTACACGGGTTCTGGGTTGACTGCAACACGGTTCTTAGGCTAACTCGACAGGGTTAAGAGTCAAACTCGACAGGGTTCAGAGGCAAACTCGATAGGGTTCAGAGTCGAACTACACAGCGTTCTGATTATAACTAAACAGGGTTCAGAGGCAAACTCGACAGGGTTCAGAGTCGAACTACACAGCGTTCGGATTATAACTAAACAGGGTTCTGGGTCGAACTAAACCGGGTTCTGGGTTTAACGCAATAAAATTCTTAGCCGTACGAAGCGGGGTTCAGAGTCGAACTCAACACGGTTCTCAGTCAAACTACACATGGTTCCGATTACAACTGAACAAGGTTCTGATGCACACGCCACATGATTCAGGGAGGAACCTAATACGGTTCCAAAAGAAACTAATTTGGTTCAAAGAAAAACCCCAGCTCGGATCGTAGATGAACTCCTTAGGGCTTTATAGAGAACTCATATCAAGAGTTCTTTGTAGATCAAAAAAGGGTTTAAAATAGGGGACAAGCGTTAAGAACCCTTTTCTCAGCAAAGTAGAAACTTTTTTTCTTAGAGTGTATCTTAATTACCAGTCTTCGGTAATCTGGCTTTATTACCAGTCGTCAGTAATCTGGCTTTATTACCAGTCGTCGGTAATCTGGCTTTATTACCGGTCGTCGGTAATCTGGCTTATTTACCGGCCGTTGGTAATCTTGCTTAATTGCCCGTCGTCGATAATCTAGTTTAATTACCAGTCGTCGGTAATCTTGTTAAATCACCTTTATTGTAACTGTCTCTATAGTCTAAGAGAGCTGAAATTGAAATATAAAAGACTTTTAAGGAAGGAATTAGTATTAACAAATAGTTTTTGTGGTAACTAATCGATTTTGCTGATAATTTCGAAACTGATGCCTTCCTCAATACATATGGATAGTAACAATTCAAGGTTATTAATCTAGATTACCGATTACAAATTACAGGTATTTAAGCTTGATTACCGACTACAGGTAATTAAGCTTGATTGCCGATTACAGGTAATTAAGCTAGATTACCGACTACAGGTAATTAAGCTTGATTGCCGATTACAGGTAATTAAGCTAGATTACCGATAAGTATATGACTACTGTTGGTGCACATATCTATGACATGCGTTGGTGCAAAAGTCTAAGACACATGTTGGTGCTCAGATCTATGGAATATTTTTGTGCACAGGCCTAATTAATCTTTTTGTGGTATAACTACCGCTTGCTCTATGATTTGCTTGTGAAAATGAAGGGAAAGCAATTTGAGTTTGATGGGACGTTAATTGTCAAGTCAAGCAGTCAGGATTGAAGTTGTGTAACTGTAATAGATGTAATTAAATTTTCACTTTTGAACACATGATATGAAACATCAATTATTTTAAAAAATTCTTATCTTAGTTTCTTTCACAAAAATTTCGTTTGCGAAAAATATTTTTGAACATTATTTACCCTAGTATCTTGCTCTCAATATTAGCTTTGGAAAAAATATCTTCAAGAATTTTTTAAAGGGATACTAGCTTGATACTACGTTTTACTTTCGACTGACATGGTCTTTAAGAAGGTTCAAATACTCTCATATCTGAAAAAGTTGAGATTTATGAGGTTATTTTTTTATTTTTAAATGGGAAAAATTGCGAAGCGGAAAGTAACATAGGCAGTTTGAATTTGATGTAGATATTAGTGTCGAAAAAATCTGTAAATGTGTCGTATTCATTTGAGAGCTATACATTACATTAACTTTTGAAACTAGGAAAACTTACAAATTAACGAACACTTTTTGTTTTGGTACGGTTTTTACTTTATCAGCTACTAACCTTTTTCTGTCCATTTTTTCGCCTTATAGGGCTCAACCGAATTGCAAATATTTGAGAGAAAAAAAATCAAAAACGTGCATTATTTTTAAAATGATATATATGGGTCATGATAATGTATTTTCTTGAAATAATTGATGTTTCATAATTATGTCTTCTAACTGAAAAATTTTAATATCTGGGACTTCGGTGAGTCCATTTTCTTCTCTTATCGTTTACTTTTTCTCGTCTTTGTCTAAAAAGACATTTTTTATTAATTTATAAAGGCTGTGTTGGTTTTATTTGTTATAGTTGTCGTTGACCCTTCAATCGCTACGAGTGTGAAAGACATTTAAGATTATGATCTGACAGTGTGCATGTTTGTGGTTTGTGTTTGGAGAGAGGTTGGGTAGACGAAAAGTCTGAAAAGACCCTTTTACCTAGGCGTGGTAAGAAGTTTAAGTACCCCAAATGTTGGGGAATCTCGAATATTACCTTAGCGAAAGAGAAAACACGAATTATGTACTACATTAGCTCATACGAAACTAGCACGCTCTCTTCACTCTCAACCACACGTAGCTAATGCAAAAATTGTATTTGCGTGACTTGCATTCATAATGGTTTCTATTTTACCCTCACTTGGAAATAAATTTTAACCTTATCTCTTTGGGAAAATTAAATCTTTCTCACTAAAAAGTCTGATTAATTTTATGGATTCTAAAACCACCCTTAGCAAACTTAATTTTCGATTAAATTTGTTCAAGGTTCATAGTTTGGTACTACCCCTTGGTTTTGCTCTTGGTGTTGTAAAAGACGCTTTCCTAATTGAGCTTATATTTTAAGGTACATACACGTGAATGATGGTAATGAAGATACCGTGGAGGTTTGTCACTATAAATATAACATTTTAGCCCTTAGTTTGAAATAAGTGTCCCACCCTCGGTTTCATTGAGTGCTATTCAAGTTGCCAAGCAGATCTATTCCACACAAGAGAGGAAAATTTGAAAATTGGCACAACTCCCGCTGCGTAGGCTGTCTTTAACTTCTGGCAAATCTCGCTAGGAGAAAATGTAACCAGAGCGCGCTATTGATGTCAAAATTGCAACAAGTAACGCCTTGACTAAAAACCTTAGGGCTCAAATATTGATCTTACGCGTGAATTGAAAAATTATATTCTCACTTCGCTGATAGATTAAGCTTTAAAAAGAGCTTGAAGTGTTCATGAGAGGAACTGGGTAAACTTAATAGCGATGTCCACCGACTGCACTAGAACACTCTAAGCGCACTCTGGGCCAGTTTTCGTCCGTCACTGGGAACACGAGTGCAACACTCGCCCAGAGTTGCGTTTTCCACTGGCCCCAAAAACTGCCAGAGAATTGCTCTTTCTTGCTCTGTAAAATTTGGCGGAGCAACGGTCATCGAGTTTTTTTACGTTCTTTGATATTAGTTCGGTTTCTTTGACTCTTAACTAATTATAATGGCTGGTTCTTTCGAGTGTTTATTAAGAATGAAAAACAACAACCACGATGATCAGGTGCCATATTTGTTCCGATGTTTATTGTAGCCTGCTTTGACTAGTCCGTTAGCGACCCCTAGCGATGAGTAATGCAAAACATTTGACCCGCAAAGTTTAAATAAGTAAAGTACAAAACAAGTGTGACGTAGTAGCCTGTTAGATCGTGTTCCACTGACTAAACGTTCTTAAGTTTTCTTGGAAAGGCCTATTTAAAATGGATGGTCGAGCTTTGCTTGGAAATTCAGAGTAAAAATGGTCGAGAATACATTTCAGGCAACATGAAAATCGCTTAAAAGCAAGGCGTTATTTTTCATTAACCTTTTCTCATTTCACTGTATAATTTTAAAGAAAATGAGTTCAACTTGTTTCAACTCTTCATACTCCAATTAAGGGCTAACTAAAACTGTATTTCTCATACGCATTTCCAGAAAGTGGACCTGACAGCAGTGCCAGTGTCTTACGAATTTACAATGCGAGATATTACGTTGTCAACATTCACAGTGCCATTCGTGTATGCCCATCAAAGATTACTGTCTTCCAAAAATCTAACGTTCAACGCTGCTCCAGTCGGAGCCTTCGACGATTTAAAAACTATTTCCATTGGTGTAAGTATAGAGATGTGGGTCCGTAAATTACCGTATTGCAAAGGTAATTTACTGGTAAATTACGTAAATTACCACGGTAATAAACCTGTTATAATATAAAATATCATGAATTACGGTTATTTTTGTTATTCAATAATTTTAATCGCTAACTTACAGATAATTTAGCTCGGTGTGGTTATGAAACAGGACCTTGCTTTGCACTGATGGTCTGTACGTGGTACGCCAGGAACAAGTGTGGCTAGATACCGATTTAGCAAAGAATTCGGACGGACGTAAAAATAATTAGTCGGGACCCCTGCTCCGGCTCTTGGGAGTATTGGTAAACAACATTGGCATTGCGGTAACCCTCCAATTTGGTTTAATTTGATGGACAGCTGTAGCGAAGCCCATTTGTTGAAAGCGTTTCAAATTAAAATATTTTCTCTTTACTACGGTTTCTGGGGTTAGTGCGGGGAGGGGGATATGGAATACGGGCAAGGTAGCTAGTGTGCGAGATTCATTTTTAGGCGGAAAAGGCACTATGTGTAAATGCTGGGTTGCTGTGTATGTTGGGTAGACGAAAAGACCTTTTGTGCTATGTGTGGTAAGACCTTAATGTACCCCAACCGAATATTACCTAAACGGGTTAAAAACACGAATACTGTAAATAAGCTCATACGAAACTAACACGCCCTCCCCACTCCCAATTACACCTAGCTGATACTTAAATGTTTTTTCGTGACTTGTTAAAAATCACGGAAATTTCTCATCTCTAAGTGTGAGCTCTTTTTCTGAACTAGCTTTACATGATTAGTGTTGCAATTGTGGGTATCAGAATTAAATGCGAAGAACTACACCCTTTGTTTATCTCAATTACTTAACTTTAATTCATGAAAAACAAGTTTATCGTCTACAAATACTTAATAAACATATCATATAGTTTGTGGGCTGCTAGGAGCCTCCAGCTATAGGGTGGTGTAACCAAAAATCTGATAAGACTTCATAAAAGTCTTATCAGGCTTTTGGTGTAACATGATTACACCGCGATTTTGAAATCGTTCCCAACATGTAAGCTATGACCAAACCTAACGTAACAATAAGAGTTAAGAAATGTCAAACTACTCCAACCAATCAGATTTAGTTGTCGAGGAACGAGTTTCAATTCAGGGAAAACATTTTCCTTCAGTTCCAAATTATCTGCAGTTCGTGTAAAATCTTTCTTTCAAAATAATGATGTAGAATGGAGTGTATATAAAATATGTAGAATTGGGTCTTCGTGTATATATTTAAGTATGTGAAGCGTATTCAAAAACTCTGCTGTTAGTGCCGGTGATGTTAAGGTTAAGCCCTTTGCTTGAGAGCCATCTATTTATTTGCAAAGTAATTCTTAAACGTTGCTTCTCTGAAAACACTTTTCCAGATTTGGAGCGGGTTGCTTTGCGTCATAGGAGTCTTAACGTTGATTGATATCATTCACAAGCGAGTAAAAAGAATTCCAGGATCAACGATATCCATCGCTGCTCAAAAAATCTTTCTTTACTTCGGAGCCATTTTGGGAAAAGGTAGAGTCTCCAGAGTCGAACAATTTATCGGGCTGGGCCGGGTCGGGCTTTTCAAATTTTGGAAATTAAGGGGCAGTTAGTTACAAAATTTTAAAGCGCGCGCCCTGATTCCTATGCCAAGCAGAGCCGCGGTGGTCTAGTGTGACATCACTCAAGCGAATTGTTCGAGAGAGTAAATTTCGAAGGGAGCGTGAGCCCCCCTTGCCTGACTCGCACCGTCGCACGCGTAAACACTAAACACGAAAGATGCCGTATAAATCTTTAAAGTTTGCATGCCATCTATGATGGACGCGCAAAGTTAAAAATAAATCCAATCAAAAGTAAAGAAAAAAAAAACCATTTCTATCCATTTTCCGTAAATTAGTGGATAAACGATTATTTATAAACAAAGTTGAGGATATAATACGATTTAACAAGCAAGTTCTGAGGATAATGGCGTTCACAACATGGAGACATAATGCGGAGTTCTAAAAAAGATCCCTTATACTTTAAAGCCACTATTAAACGCGGAATAGCTAAGGTAGTGAAAATTCAACTTTTTCGAATTTCCCTGAGCTATGAATGCGGTATTGAATTTGCGAACACGCTTGCTTGGATTTGCAAACTGCGAACGCGGTCCACTTGGTTGTAAGAATGCAGCACACAGACACACCTACACGTCCAACAAAGCGAATGGTTTTAGTCAAACAAAATGAACAGTGTCTTCAACCACTCAATTTTTCTATTCGTTTGTGTTGGTGCAGGCTTCGACAATTCCTTCGTCACTGGCGATTCGCTTCAGCGTTGGAGTTTACCTCTTGATAGTAGTGGTCTTCGTCAATTTGTTCAACGGAGTCTTGAAAGCCAATTTCTCGTCTCAGAAAATAGAGAACATTAACGGAATTCCCGATTTATTGAAAGTACCCGACGTCAACGTTTACATTTCTGGCTTTATAGAAGACAGTGTTGAACTATCGGTGGAGATTTTTAAATACTTAAATTTCATTTCCAAAGTCCATTAATAAAATTTCAATTCTAACAGACTGACGATGACATGAAAACTCTCTGGGATCAGGGAGCAAAAAGCTTTCAAGCGGGATATTTACAGTCAGGAAAGCAAATATGGTTTGGAGATATACTTTTTTTACAGATGGGTTTGTTTATACTCTCGAAGGAGCAAAAGCTGAAACTATCGCGCCTTCATCTTGGTTCGGCCAACTACTTGGAACATCCGCTAGTGCTCCTAGTTAACAATGCAACAATGAATCCGAAAGCTCTGAAGAACATCAACCAAAGGTTCGTTAACTTTCTTAATGCAAGAACAGTCTACGTTTTTGTGCTACTTGAGTCTTCTTCCATAATTCTATACCTCAACTGGCGTTCACGCGCATTGAGTAATAACGCTGGAAAAATGCTAATTATAATACAACTACTCTCGAGCGCGAAATGGCGAGTTCAAGAGCTCCGTATTGCGTTACGTTAATGCTCCTGGAACCGATGCGTAGTTTAATGAAAATTTATAGCAGTTCCACTTCCAACTGCCGATTGATCCCATAGACCATTTTCATAGCACCCCTTAATTTTGACACCGCTAAACCAATCAATTGCTCATTTGGTAATACGCTGTCAATAAAGTCCAAATGAGAAGCGTGCAAATCACGAAACACGCTTAAAATGAGGGTTTTTGTTAAATGTTCATATCGCTACGCGCCCGTGAAATCCACCCGAATTCATTTAAAAACTCGCATATTTTATTCGAAATCGGTATAATTATCGTCAACTCTTCATAGTGTCACTTGAAATCTTTGGGGAATGTCATTTTTCAAGTCCCGGCCAAAAGTGTCGTTTGTACCTTGAAACTATCAAATAAAGTCAGCGTTAATCACGCGGACAAATTTTGCAAACTGATTTAAGTTACTGAATTGAAAAATTAAAGTATCTCACCATTTGGTGATTGCAGATTGCGGTCTTTCATGGAAACCGGTCAAATCACAGCATTTCACCGCGTGTTTGAGAGAGACTTTCATTTCGAATTGGAACCTCAACATTCGACGGCGGAGAATGAAGTACACGTACTCAAGTTCAACGACATTGAAGCCAAGTTCCGATTGTGGGCGGCAATGCTTGGAGTCGCTTCTTTCGTCTTCACCGTCGAGCTACTGACAAGATTCCAGTTTCGAGAACCACTGCACATCATTAAGCTTAAACGAAGATTGTAGGAATGAAAACCCTCGCAACGGAACTTTAAACCGGAAACTGATTTAAAACGATTTTGATCCGAACAAACACATGGCTAAGAGTCGGTTCAGACTAGTATGTATTTGCACAAAGCATAGGTATCTTCATGGTTAAATCACGCATCAAAATTGTACACCAACCGTAAGCGAAGATTTCAAATTTTAAGACTTGGAGCGAGGCCGCATTTGACCGAATTCAGTTTAGCATACACAATAGCAGACGACGGTCTAATAGAGCTACGCCGACTGAACGGCCAATCATGGCGAAACTCTGATGCCTCGCGACTTCTGGCCACTTTCAAACTTTCCCCTCGTCCACTTTTGGTGATACTAAGCTAGGGCCTACTTCATTTATTGTCGTTCGCGGATGAAACCACGTTTATTTAATTAAGTGACACTTGGAAATCCCCATAAGCTAAAGTTACTATAATAGCGAGTAAAGAGCTAATGCAATCTTCGGCAAATACTCAACTGACCAAAGTTCTAAGTGAAACAAAATAGAAGTTCTTACAATAATTGTACCCGTAAACAAATTCTGTCAGCGAATGAAACTAGTCTTTTTCTAAATTTTTAAAAATAAGCATGACCTAGTCATACCTGTCCACCATCGCTTGGGCTCAGCTCAGCTCACGTTACTTTATAGAAATTGACAACGAGCTCACCTCAAGCTCAAAATTGAAACAATGTTTCCTTAGAGCTCAATGTGAGCTCAAGCTCAGTTAGTTTTTATAAATGAGCTCGCCTCGGGCTCGGGTTCATTCGCATAATTTTGATGGGCTAAGCTCGAGCTCAAGCTCTCTCTAATATCTTTCGCGGGCTCAGCTCGGGCTCAAAATTGATAGAATTTAAGGCTCACCTCGAGCTCGGGCTCATTCAATTTAGTAAGCTCAAGCTCGAGCTTGGTCTCATATTTCCGGAGAATATTTCTTTCAAACAGTGTAGATGTTGAAATAAATAATTTTGCAGCTATTTTTACGCGATAAATGCAAAACTACACTACAAAAAAAACTTTTGTATGAAACGAAGGCCTATGCAAAAAATAAGGGAATAAAATATGTATGGGTTAGTAATGGAAGCAAGGATGAAGGATCTAAAATAATGAAGGTTACTTCACTTCGGAATCTTCGTTCGACCTCATCGTAAAGACTTATTTATTTACATATTAAACCTTTTCCGATTGTGATGCCCTTTAATAATTTTGCTGACTTTTCCGACTGCATAGGTCTACCGCACAATGAAATGTTTCCAAATATCGAAAATGATTTTTTTCAATGTCATAAAAAAATTTGTTCTCATTTAAACGGCTTTAAAATATTTCATCTGAATATTAGAAGTATCGCTAAAAACTTTGACGAACTCTGTTTCCTTCTAAATGAACTGTCTGCAAATTTTGATATTATTATATTAACGGAATGTTGGCTAGAGGGTAAAAATGCGCAACACTTCCAAATTAGCAACTATCAGACAATTTCTACCACCAACCACTCAAACAGAAGTGACGGCGTTGTGGTCTTTGTGAAAAATACTATTAACTTTGAAGACTTTGATATAAGAATTGGTGGTTCTAGTTCCAAATATATAGATATAAAATTAAACGGTTTATTAATTTACCGTATTTTATGTATCTACCGTGCCCCTAATAATGATTTGCAAGAATTTTTATTTGACCTCAATAAAACGCTAGATAACTTTGCGAAAATAAATATTGACAACATAATCCTAATTGGTGATATTAACATAAATATCCTCCCAAATGAGCCTAGTATACTAAATTCGGATTATTTAGATATTCTACAGCTTCATGGCTTTATCCCACTTACTAGAAATTTTACTAGAATATCAGATACATCAAAAAAATGTTTAGATCATTGCTTTATAAAGCAAAAACATTCTAGAGATATAATATCTGTAGTCTTTCAAACCTTTATCACGGACCACTACCCAATACTACTAAGTATCGATAGTGAAGTGACTATAACCAAAAAATATACGGATAATTTAAAAATACCTTCGAAAATAGACTACCAAAAACTAAAAATGCTGTTAGGATTTGAGACCTGGCTCTCAGTTTATAAGGAACATAACGTAAATATAGCACTGGAAAATTTCACTAATAATATAAAATTCTACGTTAATTTATCTAAAACAAATATCTTAGCAAAACCTAATGATAGTAATAAAGTTAAAAAATTAAAGTTGATTAAACCCTGGATGACTCAAGCCATTGCCTTTTCTATAAAAAAAGAGATAAATTAAAACTTAGAAGTCTGAGTGAACCCCTCAACTTTGGGCTAAAGGTGAAATATACAATTTACCGCAATAAACTGTCCACCTTAATTAGAGTTGCAAAAAACAATTACTTTTTACAAAAAATAAATCAGCATAGTAATGACAGCCGTAAAATATGGCAAGTCATTAACGAATCTACCTCAAGAGTCAAAACTAAACTGCCTATTATGAATATTCTTCATCCGGAACTTAATATTGAAATTGATGCTATAAAAAATCCGCAAGAATGTGCAAGACTATTCAATGATTATTTCACTAACATTGGGGGGAATATGGCTCGTGAAATAAAATACAATATTAATCATTCAAGCTTAGTCCCACCACCAGAAACTAGCTGCCTAAAGCAGTCGAGCTCCATATATCTAAGACCAGTAGATGAAGACGAACTTACCACAGAAATTAATAAATTAAAAAATTCAACCGCTACTGGATATGATAATATCAGTGCGATGGTACTTAAATCGATTGCAAATAATATAGTTAAACCCCTAAAACACATAATAAATAATTCTATCTCTACTGGGATATATCCTGATGCCCTCAAAATAGCTATTATCTCACCTGTACCAAAATCTGGTAGTCGCACAAAGTTAACTAATTACAGGCCTATATCAGTACTCAGCCAACTGTCAAAACTTTTTGAAGCTTGCCTTAAAAAACGTTTAGGGAATTACTTAACAATGAATAAAATTGTATCAGGAAATCAGTATGGATTCCAAAAAAATCTCAGCACCAATGATGCTATTTATCATTTCACAAAAACCATTACTAATGCACTTGATAATCGTAAAAAAGCCCTGGCAGTATTCCTCGATCTAGCAAAAGCGTTTGATACCATTTCCCATGAAATACTCTTGGTAAAACTTAGGCGATATGGTGTGAGGGGTATTGCCCTTGAGTTATTTAAAAGCTACCTAAGTAATAGGAAACAGATAGTGCGCGTGGGTAATTCATATAGTGAAGCTCTTTCAGTAAAATGTGGAGTACCACAAGGCACCATTTTGGGCCCCATTCTGTTCTTAGTCTATATAAAATTTTTGTGAAACTAAAATATCCAGCTCGTTAATATCATTTGCTGACGATACTGTCCTAATTTACATAGATGAGACATGGGAAAAGGTATACTCGGCAGCCTCGATAGGTCTCAAAAAGGCATTTAATGTATTGCAAATAAACTTGTTAAGTTTAAATATCCCGAAAACTAAATATATAACCTTTTCTATGAGATCGCCTACTGACATACCAGAACTTGAATTGAAAATACATAAAATGAATTGCTCATCATCAAACTGTTCGTGTATCAAACTTGAACAAGTAAATTCTATTAAATACTTGGGCTTATATATAGACTGTCAACTGAAATGGGATACTAATATACAGCATGTTACTAAAATATTAAGATTCGTATCATTTAATTTAATAACCTTGAGTAAATTCTTAAACTTGAAACTATTAAGAATGGTATATTTCGCCTTGGTCCAATCGCAACTTCAATATGGTCTAATAGCATGGGGCAATACGCATTATGCGATTTTACGCCCATTAATGGTTTTTGTTAATAGGATATTGCGTATTTGTTTACATAAACAATATGACTATCCAACTAAACTCTTGTACGAAGAATTCAATGTTTTCTCGGTATCTAAATTATATGTGTATAATATCCTACTGGATGGATTTAATAAACGATTTAAAACTGCTGCGATAAGTAATGGAAGGAAAACTAAGTTAGTTTTAAAAGGTAGCCTGGCTCTACCCAGGGTGTTTACCTCTCTGGGACAAAAACATGCTTCGTATACAGCAATAAGTTGTTTTAATAAGTTGCCTCAGAACATAAAGAGTCTAAAAAATTATAACCAATTTAAAACGGCTGTTAAATTTTACATAAAAAATAATGATATAGAACTAACCTATTAACATTGAACTGAATTTGTAATTAACATATTATTTAATGTGTAATTAATATATAACTAAATTTGTAATTTATATGTAACTAAATTTGTAATTAACTTTGTAATTAATATGTAACTAAATTTTGCAATTAATTTGTAACTAAATTTGTATTTTATATGAAACTAAATTTGTATTTAATATGTATCTAAATTTGGAATTAATATGTAACTGAACTGGAAATTAATATGTAACTGATCTTGAAATTAATATACAACCGAATTGGTAACTAATATATAACTTAATTGGAAACAAATGAAAAGCCGCGAGATTAGCCTGCGCGCGAGAACAATAAATAAAAGATTAACATGTCGCCCGCATACAAGTCTTACTTAGGCGGACGGCGAAATTCCAACTAAAAAATCATGTCAAAAATATGTAACAATTGTGGAAAATAAAAAATATCAAAAAATAGAAAGTGGGGAATAAAGCCCTTGGATTCGTCATCCTCTCTAAAGCCGAAAGTGGCGGGAAAATTATCCAGAGCTACTGGGACGAATTTGTACGAGTCTAAGAATATTAAATTGTAAAGTTTATCTGATATACCTCCGTTCCATTCACGATTAATTCCGGCTGCCAATTTTCGTCACGCTCCATTAATTCTCTTAATAAAAATTGCTGGTCGTATTTACAACCGTTATGACTAATTAGAACGACGTTTTTAACGTCGGCCATGGTTCTTAGGTACTCTATGCAACCGTGTATAGGATTCGACCCGGCGAATTTTCTTTCTCTGTTTCCAAATTGACCGCATAACGCGCAAAATCTTAACTTCGTCAACGCAGTTTTCGCCAAAATTTGGCTAATAAGTAATATTGGTTGACGTTCGAACTCTTTCTCTTTACCGTCTTCTTCGTAGCGTTTTAAACTAGGAGAGAGGTCGTTCTCTTAGATAAGACTTGATACTGCCTCTAATGCATAAGGAGGGTTTTTTGATTGGCCGTAACTTTTTTCGTATTGTATTTGCTGCTTTGAAATTTTTCCAGTGAACTAAAATTCGGGCCCTAATTTTGTGGTTAAAATTTCAAAGAGAGACTAGTTGTGTAACACCTTCTTCCAAAGAGGCATGGAGGAGTTTCCACTGAAACTGCGATGTTGTAGTCTGTTTTTTCCCAGTTTATATCTGAAGAAAATCTTCTGGCACCGTGAAGAAAAGGTTCCTTCGCTTTCAGTAACGGTTTTAATTTGGAAATATATCTTCCGGTTAATTGTTTTGCGGAGAGCAAATTTTTTGGTTTATAATCCGACTGAAATAATTATAAACGGCTCAGTTGAAATTATGTCTAAGTTTTTTTTTAAATTTAAGCCGCCTTGTTTAGTTAAAGGATTGAAAATCACATTCGTCAGAGGTTCACGCTTTTCAATTATATTGGGAACGCCTCTCCCAAGTTCATTGGCTTTACCGTGAACTCTTTTGAAAGGTTAATTCTTCTTTATCTCTTCAATCCTTAGAACCTAGCTCTCGCTTTATAATAATTTTAGATTCAAAGGTTTATTATGCACTTTTGTAAGCTTAAATCTATACAAATGGAAAAAACGCTGTATATAATAACTTTCAATACAAATAAAGAAACTGCTCAATTGTTCACATTTTGACAGTAAATACGTTTTTCCACACTCCTCGCGGTGAAATTGTACAGTATCACCTAATTTACACGTCATTTATTTCAAGATTACAAAGATGTTGTACTAATCGTCTTAATTTGCTAACGTTCTTTGTTTTTACCACGCACAACCTAATGCGGTTGTCTCTTCCGTGTATCACCCAAACTCCACATGTGTCGTGGAAGTTTGTCGTCATGAATTAACACTATATCGTTTATTTTAAATTCACTTTTTTTACATTTTTTGAACGAAGAGTTGAACTGCGTTCTCCTTCATACCATAAGTGCTATCAGTTCCATATTTTTGGATTATATTTTCGCAATATTTCAGGACTAACCATTTTACAAGTTGTGTTCGTGACAATGGTATTTTTTTCTTATTTAACGCTCTTTGGAGGTAGAGAGGTTACTCTACGACCAAATAGAAATTCAGATGGTTCGCACCATCCCCCGTGCCACGCTGCAGTTTCCACTATGAAGTTGCATTCTATACCTCTAATCGCGAAAAATATCTCAAAATTTGGAGTATCTAAGTTTTGCCAGATGATCTTAAGATCCGTATTTTTTTTTCTTACATGTTTTCTGAGTATGTAATTGTTGGTACACTCCTTCTAGCAATTGTTCTTGTAAATGCTAACAAGAACTCATCTGTTGATAGGGATGGAACAAGCTCAAGGTTCACTGCTCGTGTTACAGCACACGTTGCTAAGCAAATATATGATTTTTTTATTGAGTTTCTATTGTGATTTTTAACTAGAATAGGTCCAGCGAAATCCAGGCCTATTATAGAAAATGGTGGCGATTCTTCCATTCTATCTCTAGGAAGGGGGGCGGTAGGGGCGTTTCCAAGCTTCGCGCTTATTTTCTTGCACGTGCTGAGGTTCTTAACAACAGTGCGAGCTATTTGCCTGCCACTGGGGATCTAATGCCTCTCCCTTAGCTGGGTAAAGGTATCGTTAATCCCTCCGTGTCCAATTTCTAAGTGGCTTCTTATAAATAACGATTTTGATAATCTTATTTATTATTATTAAAATTATTGGATGTTTTTCCCGATATGACAGCGAAGGACCATTTTCGTCGAACTGCAAAATTTTTTCAAAACGTGTTTCGTGGTCCTCGTTTTCTAAAATTCTGCCATCATTCCCCAAAGTAAAATATGTTGTCTCGTGATAAAAAGCTTCTTCGAGACTATTGTGAAGCCTTTTTCCTCCAATGACTTTGATAAAATTGTCACTATCTACCAATCCAATTTCTTGCACTTTCTTGGCAAAACTTTTGAAATCTTCAATATATATAGAACGCCTTGCCTGGAAGGCCGAATATATTTGGCTTTTTAAGTGAAATGTTTTTCCAGATAGCAACTGGCATTGGAGTTTGTGGGATGTAAATTTGGAACTTTGCTTTTTACATGAATTAGCATAAGTTTTTGTTGACAGCAAACGTTCCGTAAGTCGCGTGATCAAAAACATCTTGAAACTTTCGGCAATCATCTTTTTATTTTTGGTTTTAAAAATTCCTTTGTTGAAGGAGATTTTTTAACATAATAGTTGGCAGGATTCGCACCACCTTTTCTTTGTCGCGAAGTGCCACCTATATTGGGGGCCTGCAAAACCTTTTCAATTTTTGTTGAACTTGTCAATAAAGACTTACGATTACGTCCATCACTCGATTTTTTACTCTGAGAGAGCTTTTTTTAAAATAGTACCTTTTACACCTAACTCGGTTTGATACAGAGTTTTCCAAAATCTTATTCACCCTAGCCTGAGCTTGGTCTTTCAACGCAATTCGCTTTAAATATTTTAAGTGATTTTTTTGTTTCTTAGCACGTAGCAGCAAATCTATTTTAGTTCTCTTTCAGAGCCAGAAAGGCTTCTTTTAAAGCAAGAAAGGACTCCCTCTCTGTTGAACCACGAAAAGAGGTCTCTCTGTTGAACCACGAAAAAAGGTTTCTCTGTTGGACCACGAAAAAAGGTCTGTTGTACCACGAAAAAAGGTCGCTTTGTTGAACCACGAAAAAAGGTCTCTCTGTTGGACCACGAAAAAGGTCTCTTCGTTGAACCACGAAAAAAGGTCTCTCTGTTGGACCACGAAAAAAGTCTCTCAAACATAAACACAAACACAAATACAAAGAATGAAGCAAGAAAAATTTTCTTACCTTTAAAAAGACACTAAGAAATTGCAATGTACAGCTTAGTCCGCTTTTAGAAAAGCGTCAAACCTAAGCCAACTGAAACGATGCTCAGCAAACTAAACAGCTGAAAATAAGAAAACCCAAAACTCATAAAAATGTAATTAGGCTTCCCTATAAGCTTTCACGAGTGAAGTGAATGTCTTTGTCTGAATTAGAAGCACGCGTGCCGTGATCGGACGAACTTCACATACAGTTCAGTTCAGCTCAAATGTAGACCAAAACATTGAGAGTGAAAAAATTTATTTGTAGCAGTCGCACTCGCTGGGGCCTACAGCCATAGCCAACTCGATTACGCAACCACCTGTGCACGTTTTCCCCTCCAGTAGTACAGGCCCATCATCCTCCTTACTCGATGGAAAATTTCAGCTGGTCAAGTTGCTACCGATCTTCTCCAAGCTTGTGTTTATACTCTATGGCAGGTCGTTCCATGGTGGGAGATTTAAAACGGCATTATTTTATTAACCATCTTCGCTCCATATTTTGCTCCGTATAGTATGTTTCATGTGACGCTCTCATTGTACAAACAAACAGTTGATAGCATATTCGTACTTAAACACTGTATTATCGGTTTATTCGCACTGAAGTTCATACAAGATCCATAGTTTGAAGTAAAAAATTTCACTACTACCCGTTTTGAGTCAAGGATAGTTAGTGGCGGTAACCATCTTAAATAGGCTCTTATCCCTCTGTGGTTGGCAGTAAGTTTGGCAACGATCATTTTTACATTTGCGCAGAATTTACAACCTTAAACCGCTTTGTGAATTGTGATACACAGTGTTACTTTTTTGCTATATTCACGATGGCGTCTGCTTATCCTCCTAAATTGTTGTGAATATTGAAATTCTAACCATAGTGGGTGACAAGATCATTCGTTAAAATATTTTCCAGATCATGTTTAAGTGAACGCTGCACTTTTGCAACGTTAACAGCAATAGGGTTGATAATTGATTATTTACCAAATTCAATTCAGAAGACTTCATTATACATTAACATATTTTCCTTCATGAACTGTACATTCAAGTAAATATTTTTATATTTACTCGACACTTTACTTTAAAACACTTGTTCCGCTAGATTTTGATCAATACTAATTGATGATCTGTGGCAAATAACACTTACTGCCTCGAAACTTCTGTTCCAGTAATTTCATATATGACAAGGTGTAAATTGGAAATAATTTTAATTGTAAGAACAGAATTAAACTTAAATATTGAATTGATTTTTAGTAGGGTTTGGATCATTTGACTTTATTTATTATTAGAATTTCTTACAGCCAAACTTACTGTCCAGCAGCTGTAAATTACGTGAAACACCCAATAAAGCGCAATGTCATAGTACCTTCCTGGCTTATCATCCTGTGATACAAAGCACCTTAAATTTAATTCATTCCGCATTTTCAAAATAAAAATACCAGAAATAATTGCGTAGAAATATAAATTATCATGTAAATAAAACTATGACGTAAATAAATAGGACGGTGACTATTGACAGACATTGTGTGGCAATAGGCTCACCCATAAGTTAATTATTTCTATGTTTTGCAATAGTTCTTTTATTGACAATAAACAAATAAAATAATTTAAAACAAAAAAAAAATAAATAATGAAAAATATTTTAAATGAAAAAAAAAAAACGTTTGTTACATAAGTTCTAATAACAAAAAAAAGATATTTAAAGAAAATTATCACAATTAAAAAAGAATGAATAATTAAAAAAAATTAATCTTTGTTGATTGTCACACTGCAGTAAAAAAATTAATATATATTATTAAATATTGGTATAGTCTAAAGCAAAATTATCAAACACGTTACCAATCAATATCCACCTCCAATTGCCGGATGATTTTTTCATCTTCAGCGGCGTCCCGCTGTCGGCCTTGAGGAGCGGCCACGACCTCAAGGAGGGCCGCCACCTCCGACCCCGCCGCCCCCTCCCTCTCCGTCCCCACCTGGGACCCTTCCGCCCCCTCGGAGTCCATTGGTGGGGACATCTGGGAGCCCTCGCCCCCCTCCAGCTCCATCCCCTCCAGCTCCATCCCCTCCCCCTCGGCCTGCATCGGCGGAGGTATCTGGGACCCCTCCAGCTCCATCCCCTCCCCCTCGGCCTGCATCGGCGGGGGTATCTGGGACCCCTCCGCCTCGACTTGCGGGCGCACTTTTTGGCTTCGTGGGCCTGTTTTATTAATAATAAAATTTTAGAATACGGGCATTTGAAAATTTATATCGTTTAGCAATGAATGAAGTACTATACCATGTCGGCCCCTGCAATCTCGAGCTAGCCGTAGCATTGGCAGTGATTGCAGCGGCGTCTTCTGCCGCTGCCATCACTACGGCCACAATTTTGAGCGCCCCCCGCGCCCGACTCAACCCTTCCGGGCCCTCGCCCTCTGGTGGGCCCACGCCCACGCCCACGCATTGCGCTGGGCCCACATCCTCTGGTGGGCTCACGCCCTGTGCTGGGCCAACGCCCACGCCCTCTTCTGGGCCAACGCCCACGGCCCGTTTCAGTGTAAAGGGCACCGCCCTGGTTAAAATTGACGTTGACGGTTGAATTTGCAATTTTGCACCGGTCACCGTAAAATATCTCTCCATATTGAAACTAAATTTGGAAATAAAGAATTTTGAAATGGGATTTCGTGGGAACTCTGGTGTGGAAGGAGCCTAGGTTTTTGCGCCAAATTACTAGTTATAATTTTAGAGTGAAGTGTAAGAACAGTTTTTGAAACCAAGTACCATTTATTATTCAGACGAGGATTATAAACCCGGTAGAATAAACCAAAGTTTGTTTCATAAAATGATATATAGTTAGTGCCATATAACACTGAATCTTTTTCATGGAAAACAATTATTACGGTTTATGAAACAATCTGGTTTATTGTACGAGGTTTCTAATCCTCGTCTAAAAAGGGCATTATACAAAAACGTGGTATAATACGACTTTTTTTTATTATACCCGCTTCAGACGAAGTGTAAAAACGTGGTATAACAAACCAAAGTTAGTGGTTAGTGACAAATTACATTGAATCTTCGTGTGAGACAATATCCACGGTTTATGAAAGAAACTTTGGTTTGTTATATCATTAATACCCCCATCAAACGAGCTTTACGTGGTGTGCTAAACAAAAATGTTTTTTTTTCATAAATTGACGTTAGCGCCAAATTACATTGAATTTTTTTCGTGTCAAACACTAACCACAGTTTATGAAAATATCTTTGGTTGGCAACACAAGGTTTTTACACTTCATCCCACGAGGGCATGTCGCGGCATGATTCATGCTCTCTTCAGATAGCTGCAATCGCGCAATTGAAACGGACATAGTAGGCAGCGCTCATTAGCCAAGGCTTAATATCTATATGGTTAAGAAAACGTTTAAAAAGATTTAAACTATTTATTGTAAGATATAAACTATGTGTCGCGTAATAGAGAAATAACATATTCTCTGCATAAAATTATATAATTTGTTACTAAATTTTGAATTTAAAATCGGAAGGAAATAAAATTAGAAGCTCCGTATTAAAACCACTTACTTGTTTTTCGCGTCCAAAAAGAGAAATGACTGCGTTCAGCAAGCATCAACAATGCACCGTTTTGCTACGGCATTATTATTCTCTCTAACCTGCCATTTAACCAGTTTTTTGGATAGGTCTAGCTGAACGTTTTCCAAAAAAACCGCGAGAAAGCGTTAGATGCTGCAGAGATTGTTTATTCGCTAATAAAAGTAGAGTTTAATGTTTGAAGCAACATATAAGGGAAAAAATTGGGAACCGATATATTTTTATTGCTTTTCTTGAATTAGAATTTAGAAGAAACCACATAATGGTTTAAAAACTGGCGGTTTAACAAGTTTGTCCGGTTTAAAGCGACTTCTCACGGTAAAAATTGATAAACAATTATCTTAACTAGATTTCTGCTGGATAATGGATAGTGTAATTATTTGAAGTAAATTTTTCCTTCTGATTTAATTAACTGAATTGCGAGTGAAATTTAAATTTTGTAGAAGGGAAATTATCATTTTTCAACAATTTTCCTTTTCATATAATCATTAGACCAACACAAGCGCGGGCGTTCGCTCCTCTGCTTCTGATTCTGATATAGTAAGCAATAAGTAAACAAAGCTAAGTAAAACCTATCACCAAAGGTAAACGTTTCCTAGATTATACAAAATCCCCTACTGCCCTGTCATAATCTCCCATCATGGTGAAAATAAGAAGGTAAAAATACAATATCAAAATAATCTAAAAAAACTAGAGGCTTCCTAATCAGCAGAGCGAATGATAGTCTAATTAGGTCCTTGACTTTCATTCATTGCAGGGTTACAAATAGGTTGAGTTGTGAGTGAAAATAACGTAGAAAGTTGCTAATATGTAACCATTTTTGATTTGGAATTGTTAATTGGTGTTGCCGCTGACATTCGCTATTTCCTTTCAGTTTGACAGTACGTGATCCTAGCGAGACATTCATTACCACAAACATGAATTTTGCGCCTTTTGAATATAGGGGAAAATGCTTTCTAGTGAAAATTTAAATAATTGTAGGTATGAAGTAGGGAAATGGAGTCTTTATTTACTTCCGAAACAATATTAAAACCTTTTTCCAAAAATATTGATGTTTACATTTAATTAGTTCCGATATAAATTACACCTTTTCCAAAGTTAATTTTACCCTAACTATACTTCGTAAAGTTTAATTTAACGGTTTATGTAGTGTTGATTTACTTTAATACGAGTTGCAATAAAATATTAAATTGACTTGTATCCTGGCATGAGATTTGAAGATGTTTTAGCGGGTGTTTAAATTTCATAACAATTTTTCCGTCATTGTTGTCACAGGTCACAAAAAAACTATTATTTTGGATTAATTTCACGTTAATTATATTTATTAAGCTCTCTTACTAGAGTTAATTTAGTTTATTACATAAGTTGAACAAGAAATTCTCCTTAAACGCGAAGCTTAATAGAGCGTTTGATCCTAGCGGAACATTCATTACCGCAAACTTTTAAATTTTGCGCCTTTTGAATATTGGGAAAAATGCTTTCTAGTGATAATTTAAATAATTGTAAGTAATAAATAGGAAAACGGAGTCTGGGTGAAAGATAAGTGTAGTTTCAACTTTAATCTGTTAGTTAAATTTAAACTAATACCAATATATTGGTTTAGCCAAATATCGGTACCGATGGGCCAATACCAGTTTAAACCAATTCCAATAATATATCAGTTTAGTCAAGTAAAGGTATCGGCGCATCTCTATTCTTTAAGAAGGCTTTACTTTTTATCACTCGCACACATAGCAACACTATCCTGTATACTATTATAAAACAGTTATAGCAACGGCTGCGGAGCTTCTGAAATTTTGAAATATTTTCAAATAAATTAAAGATAAGTTCTTCAAGTAGCAGTTCTTTTTCAAAAACATACCTTCGCTTCGCTATCCTAAAGCTCAACAAGTATCACTATTTTTAACATTAACCTAAACTGTGAACCTTCAGTTCAAGAAATGAGAGCCTAAGCCAAACTAGACGCTGGAGGCTCTGAAGCCGGGGGTTCCCGCCGTCTAACGACTACGAGAGTCCAGAAAAACCACGTACGAAATCTAAGCCTTGGTCTTCCAAAAACCAATATCAAATAATCTAATAAAATGAATTACCTTTAGTTTTATAACTGGATTGGTTTTTTCAACAAAATTTCGACCTAATAGCAAAGTGTTTCTTAGCAAGGGTGGTACAGAAAATTTATAAAATGAAATAAACATTTTAGGGCGGTAAAATACTAAAAAACGTCGACTGTTCAAAAACAAGTTCAACCATGAAGGCTGTATCTTCATAAGATACAGGCTCTATGCATAGCCCACTCGATCACGCGCGTCACGACGCAAGCTGCTCGCGCTAAAGCTATACACGAGCAGCGCAGCGTCCGGGAGCGCGGATCGAGTGGGCTATGCTCTATGGTTCAAATTAACTTGTTATCAGGCACAAAGCTAGGCCCTCCCTTGTTCTCAATCTGGTTGAAAATTGAAGAAATGGGTATCAGCGCGCTAACAGGTTAACCTGACGTTTAACTCAAGAGCCATACTTCCGTAATTAACTAAAATTAACATACTTAGACTTAATTGTTTTTGATGACACTTGCAAAGGCACACCCTCCATAGGAAAATTGGTAAAAGCATGTGAATTTTGCTTTAACGTTACAAAAGAGTATCAAGTCATATCTACAAGGGCCTACCGGCCCTGTAGAATTAAACTCTCAAAAAAGTAAGGTTTTCTTTAGATTTGAGATCATTTTTAAACCACGTCGCTGCTATTCCTATAATCAATTAAAAATAACCTGTTCCACTTTATTTTCCTATAAAATTTAGCACAGTGATTCATTGTAACCAGGAACACATACTTCTACTTGAAATCATCAATGGGCTATTTTCTGCTTGAATTTAAAGTTGTAGCAAGCCTCAGCTCCCTGACGTCACGCAAAATTTTAACTAAGAAATTCTCCAGCTGATACTGACCCGCGCCAGAACTCCAGCGACCTACGAACTTGGAACTGGAATGAAAAAAACAAATTATCTTTGGGTGGTGCGAACCCATGCTCTAGGGCTCTATTATATTAATGAATAACCAATGAAACGCCAGGAAGGAGGAGTGGGCGGTTGAACGAAGATTTAAGCCCCTCCCTTTACCTTCATTCAGATATTTGTACGAGGTCTATGGCCTCTTAAATATTTCAATAAGAAGAAATCTATGTATTCCTAATTTGTAATCAACCGTACACGGGCTGCATTATGTCTATTTTGGACACGTGTCTGAGGTTTTTCAAATAACTTTCACCCGCCCCTTGATTCCTTCCTTCTGTACAGTCTATTTTAATAAAGTTAATCTTCACTCGAGGAGAGTAAGAACAAAATTATATATAGATATAATTACACAAAAAGTACACTTTAATAACTCGCTGTTGACGGCGTGTAAACCAAACTGAGATGCAATGTACCCAAGCTCAACCCCCTACAGGAACTAACCAATCTAAGAAGAGCTGCTTGACGCGGTCATAGCAGGGTTGCGACGGAATTTTCAGAACCAAATTCCCTGACCTTTTTCTCAGATATTTCCCTGTCCTTTTTAGGCCAAAAGCGTAAATGTTTACAACACATTTTAAGTGCTTATAACTCGATCTTCATTAAGTTTTCCAATGTATTTGTTGCACCAAAATGATTAAGAAAAATTTTAACTATAAATAGGGGCCTATCTGTTTCCCCATAGAGTTTCAGATATGGACTCGTCACCGACAAACAGTGCTCCACGCCCACTAACGAAATAGTTATCAATTTCATTGTAGAAGTCGAAGTAAATTCCGTTCTCTCTCATTCGTTTCGAAAGCCGGGAATATTCAGATGTCACTTTCCCCTTGGAAAAACATCACGAAAAACAAAAACCATTATTTAGACGTTTTAATTAAAAGTGTAAGATAGTTCTGAATATTAATTCGGCTGTAGTTTTAAAGTTAGTTTAATAAAATCATTAATGGGAATAAAACACTCCATAGATCACTTAAAATACATAACTCTCCAGAAAATGGAGTGGTTTTCGAGGACGATGAAATGGGTTGGGATAGCTTGACCAAATGTTGTAAATCAAAATGCCCAATTTTGAAGAAATCAAGTCACGCAAAATAAGATTTCCCTATAAGCAAGGTGAGGTTGGTGGTAGGAACGGTCTAAGTTAACCCTAAACTGAATATTCCCTTCGAAATTAATAACCGGTCGGAATTACAAATCGAACTTATTAAAATAATACCTTATTATATATTGAGCTATAAACTTTAAGCTTCAGTAAAAACAGAAATTTGGCTATTCAATACAGCGACCATTGAAATACATCGAACGCAAAAATTGACAATCTTATCCCATCGGAACCGGGACTCGAAGTGGAGACAGAGTATATAAACCAACTGTAACGTAACCAATCATATGTAAAGGCTGAGTGTCGAAGTCTAATATTGAAAACACTTCCCCTCTTTAACGAATTTTAGGCAAGTAACTTTAACAATTTAAAGCCATTCATAAACGTACTTTTGGTAAAATCTTCGTGAAAACACCGGCATTATTATCTTTTGATCCAACAAATGTATTAAATATACCCGCAGCTATTTATATGAACTAAATCCAATCTGCCAAGAAGGCGACCCAATGAATACCCGCCCATAAAAAATTAAGGAGCTGGTTCTGCCAATCCTTGACGAACGTTGACATTGGGGTAAGCACTTTGAGCCTATGCCAAAGTACGGTTGCAGCGAGTTGATTAATTAAAAGAACCCTGCCGGGGCGCGAGCGAAGGTGACGTAGGCGTAACCAACGCCCAAAGACCTTTGCCATGCGAGATGAAAGGTCCGGCCAGTTTTGCTCTTCAAATCGGGGAGAGTTCCCCAGGTAAACCCCAAGGAACTTACCACCGTCGATACTGGATGGAATGGGGGGAGCGGACGGCGGGAGGTGAGACAGCCCAACTTCAACACCAAAGGACGAACGATTTCTCATAGTTAACTGACGCTCCCGTTACTCGACAGTAAGCGCGGAGTCTATCGTCAAGGATAGCGAACTCAGAGGGGCAACGGATTAAGGCGAGAGAGAGAGGTCCTTCCGGGATTCTTACATGTACATCCGGTTGTATATTCATCAAAAGAAACCTTTCTTCGGATTTTCCACCAACGACATTCGGATGGTGATCCACCTTAATTTTCAATAAATCTCTATATTTAGGTTTTATTTGCTCGCGAGGATATCAAATAAAGTTTTATGTAAAGAATATTTGACCGTGTGACCTTTTTTCGGTCGTTTGCACTAATAATCACCTGGTGGTATTTCTAACTTGTAAGTAAACCAATTAGCATCATCGTCGATAGACGGTGCCATGGTTAAAAATCTTTCTTACCCTGAGTAACATTGTCCCAAACTGGTGGTAAAACCACTTCATCCAAAACAACCTTCCAGTTTTATAAGAGTTTATTAGGTTGCGGTAACTTCACTTTAAAAGATGATTGGCTGTTCTCGGGGAAATCGTCCATGGACGCATTACCAGGCAAAGTGACATAAAACGAGTCTTCCATAACATGATATTTGAAGAATACTGAGTCAAAATGGTGGAAGGGTCAGAAAGAAAGGGAGGTGGGCTCGCTAACACGACACTTGTTTACTTTTGGGGCGTGGTTGTTTACTTTACTCTTAAATTACAGGGTTTAACTATTAACAAGTACATTTATTTCTGAACTCATTACTCAATGTGTAGTTGTAGAATTAGGTTTGTCATTATTATAATACCAATGCTTATTTTGATTGCGTTTATAAAAATAATACTAAATTTTTTTCTTAAATTTAGTGATCATAAGTGATGATAAGTAATTGATTACTCTTATTAATTAAAAATAAGAGTTTATTAAATAAACTCTCATTAACGTTCATAGGTAAATTTAGTCTTGAAATGATAATTTGTGTTTGTCAAATATGTAACGGAAAAGAACCCTATTAAAAGTTAATTAAATAAATTATCATTAACTTTTTTAGGCAAATTCAAACTTGAAATGATAATTTTTCTTTGTCAAAACTTGTTACTTAAAAGTGAAAAGAACCTTCGAAAGTGCTTGTGCTTGGTACAATTTATAATTAGGATTATTTAAGTAATCAAACGTTTATAGAAAGTTTTTATTGCGAATGCCAATACTTAAAAATTAACCATCAAATTATCATTTTTGTTTGTCCTAAACTGTAACACGCTTAATGAGAAAAATAAGTTTTTAAACTTTAGCTTATCTAATCCCAAAACTCAAATTAAATGTACAGGTATAGTTAACCTCAAAAATGGATCTGTCTAAAAGCACTTGCCAGTTAATTTAATAAACTTACAATATGAACATTTAATTCGAACACTTACACAGATGGTAATATCATAAACTTGCTTAGTTACAGAAGTTTCCCTAATGCACTCTCCAGAGACTACTATATTAACTTCTTTTGGTTTATAATTCAAATATCTCTTACGTTAAAAATGTGTTTAGTTTTTATTATATTTTAGACAATTCCTAAAACAATTTTGTAAACCTTCTAATGCTAAAAACGGGACGTATTTTATAAATGTAGCGCTCCCCATTTTTAAACTGCCAATCTACCATTTGCGAATTTCCCGCCAAGATATTTCAATTCAGTCCGCTAGACTCGCTGCTTGTCAGTTTACCTCTCAATTCTCGGTATGTATACACGCGCTACCATGGAAACGCCAGACTCTCCGAATCGAACAAAGTCCCCTCCTCCCTGCCCCAACTAAGTAAGAGGTGAAAGGAACGCGCCGGCCGCCGACGTGCAAGAGATACTAGGTTAAAGCATGGTTTTCACTTGGCGTAAATCACGACTTTTCGCCCGACGTCAAGCGACAACCGAAAAAAAAGCTAGTTACGTTGGACAGAAATTACGTTGAGTGTGGCGATATTAGTTTTCTACTTTTTCGGCCGCGTTCAACGTTAACGCTCTGCGCGAGCCAATCAGCAATAAGCTAGAGTCGTGACGTCATTTTCGACCACGCGTGTTCGGAAGGGGCCGTCCGCGGTCCGCCATCTTTTCATTTATTTCTTTCGTGATTGAGTCAATAACTAGTACAAATCCCTGAGAATGCCGAAGTTAAATGCTGAAAGGTTTATTGAAGAGGTTAGGAACGATACAAATATGTATGATATTATAAACAAAGATTGCAACGAAGAAAGACAATAGATGGGCCGCAATTTGTGCAGTGTTCAGTTTATCTGTTAAGCCTTGGTTCCATTATTTGCATGAACTACGCTAAGTGAAAACGCTATAACGCTGGGCGACAACGTAAAAAACAAATCTGACGTTTGACGTCCAGCTGCAGTAGTGTTTTTCGGTCAAGTGAAAACCATACTTTAAGCAACATAACTCGAGCTTGGTAATATGTCTAGACATTCGAGAGCGTAAAGGCGTCAATCTACGTAGTGAAAGCTCTGTGAGATGGTCCGGGATCGATACCCGGTCGAGGAGGAGAATAATTTCATAAATAAATTAAATTTTTTCATGTTGCAGAGCCACCTAAGTGTGGTTCTGAGTACTATTTAAAAAAACTCCCAATTCCGCACAGGAAAAAACTGGGAAATGGGGAAAAAAGACGCCCAACCACACCATAATGGGACTAAACCTTTTGCGCATCCGCTAGATGGCGCAATAACAAATATAATTACGCGTAATCTTTAAAAACCTACTATTGAAAGCTATAAGATTTTAACGAGCAATTCTTAATTGGTGGAACGGAAATCTGAGAGTGATGAGCTCCTCGTTTGGCGCTGTTAATCCAAGTCTTTTATCGTAATTTGAAATGTATGTTTTAACAAACTGGTGTCGAAACACTATTAAGGCTATGTTTGCACAGGCTAATGATGATAGCAAAATGAGCGTGCGGAGGTAATTGGACTCGTCGGTCGATTCCGGCGGTAAAACTCGTTTTGACTTCCCATGGTGAGGACACGCTGTAGATTCGATCATTTTGCGTATTCAAATTTAGCATAAATTTGCTGTTGAACAAGCGGCTTCTCTTTCTTTAACATATGGAAGAAGAGGTCTATAACGTAAGCGTAACCCGTGAACGTGAAAACGTAAGTTATCAACATAGCCGTCTCCAGGGTAAAACTTTATTATGGGCCGCGGTTGGATCCATTATCGGACGAATCTACCTTATTCCCGAGGCGTGGGCCAAGTCTTAACGCGAGACTTTCACTTAACAAATGTGGGTCGAGATGATGCGTAGTCTGCTTTATATGAGAAACAAGGGCAAAAATCATTTTGCAATACTCCTTCTGGTTTCCAATGCGCTAAGATTATGCAACACCCTACAACGATCTAAGACTATACAGTGACTCGCATGCACTATAAAGTTAAGAATCCTGCCACATAAACTTGAGAAATGCATGCTAAATTCGATACTCGCGAGATACAGGAACCACAACACTCTGCCATTTCTACTTTAGCATACATTTTTTCTCCTGTCGTAAATCATAGAAAATCAAAACAATCAGAAATGAACCCTTGAAGTAACCAACTTCATGATTTCGTTTGGCTAAAAACTAAGTCCATCACCTTTATCATGAGTTAATAATATGTTAGCTCCCTATAAGTTACTCAGGCGTAATGTATCCAGCGATTTCTTCTCATGTTAAAGGGGTACTTTGAAATTTAGTACTTTTCTCGTAATACAAATTCATATGACATTAATTGTCAATCCCCAGTAGCAAAATTCATCGAAGGGAATAGTATATTTTAATATAAATTACCAGAGCGATACGTACTTCGTGTCTACTCTCTTTAATGTTTTTCTGCTGATCAGATCAGTTCAACTCAAGCTATAGTGCTATACAACAATAAAATTTCTGTTTCGATGCCCTGACAATGGAAAAATTATAATATTTTATTCTCGATGAATATTATTTCCTGGACTTTAATGTGCAGGCCTTTTATGTAGGCTTTAAAAGCTGCCAATTACTATGGAACAGTTTAAGGTGGTCAGTATATTTGCAAAATTCGGCCCCTACTGAACATTGTGAAGACTGCCACATTACACTTTTATTGGGTACACAGAAAAAACATCGTATAGGTTTTGAGCACATCCATTTGATTTAAACATGTTGAAAATCTAAACCCCTAGATTTGACGTGCGAAAACTAAGCACCAACTAGTACCAATGGGTCTTATAGCTAAACATATAAAAACTAAACACAACAGCGCATTGAAAGCCTTTAAAAACGCGTTTAAAATCTAAACTTATCGTAAAGTGGGCATAAACCGAAACGCCAGGGTTTAAACGTGTTCAAAACCTACTCTAGGTGTAAAGGATATAAACATATTGACGTCATGTAGTTAACTCGAGCATCTGGGGAAGAATAATTAATATTTTATTTGGTGAATCGGTTTTATCCCCTTTTCATGCCGAGAGGCCAAGATTCAGAAATTTGGGAATGGGGTACATTCATTCGCTGGTACTTGACGTGTCAAAAGTCAGAATTTACTCACAAAAAAGCTATATTAGGACTTCGCCCATATTTGGTAAGTAAATAAAATTTTATTTTTTTATTAGTTAGGTTTATAATATGACTGGGTTTAAATTTGAGTTATGAATTCTAATTTTAGAAAAGTGTTGCTCATTGAACGGTTTGACTCACGCTAAAATTGCCTTCACAAATGTTTCAGTGCCATTTTGGTTGTGAACTGTAAGTTAGATCAGAGGTTTAGTAATTATAACCGATCAAAATATATCATTTGTTATCTTGGCGTACCATCGTAAAAACATCAAAATGGGGTTTTCTATTAAAAATCAAGATGATTCTAAACTTGCAAATGAGTGTATAAAATATGTTTACACTTTTTTAAGCCTTTCTAGGCACCTGGAACCGGTCAGTTCAACGTTTTTGCTAAGGGACGACCACGTTGACTGTTTTACCATAACCAGGGTAGTTATATTTGTACGCGGCGATCGGCTAGGGTTACGAGAAACGTCTAGCCTTCCAATGGCGGGGTCTTCCTCCAAAGGTTCACGGAATTGCGATGTTCTTATCTACAGCTGCGATTCGAATCCTTTATACTACCTATTTGAGTAAGGCGAAGTAACAGGCGTATGCTTCATTTCAAACGTCAATATTAGTCCAGTCTTTCAACAATATTTAATTGTTCTTTTTTAAAAACGAGGTAATGCTCAATAAGGCGAACAACTAACGAAGAAAATATAAAATATTAATTATATTTATTTTAATATTTAAGATAATGTTGTTTCTCAATTCAAAATTAATACGGAAAGAGTTAAAAAGAGTTTTGTCTGTGTGTGTCCGTCCGTTGTTACACTAGCGCGCTGCGTTAGCAGTTCACTTTGCTTTGATGTGTAAAGAAATCCTACAGAACCTTAATATTCACTTTTTCCATAATATAAAGTGAATATGTGGAAATATTTTTCGTAACTACGATGCGTTTAGTGCTTTTCTAGCTTTAAAGCTCTTTTTCATTTTGATATTCCAAGGCAATTTTTTAATATTTTTATTTGAAATTGCTGTTTATATATTACTTAAGCTATACTACATCTGTATATAGAATAATCCTTGCTATAAAGATTTCAAGAAGGAAGCTTAGCCCAGGACTCAATCGGGTGACTCAAGTATTGAACCAAAGAGTAAATAATTGAGACTTGAGGTGAACTAAACTGTTGGTTTTTATTTTCGTGTCTGTAATGAAGGGACATTAACGGTTCAGAGTGAGCCGAAAGTTAATTACACGTTTAAATAATCAGGTTTAGATTTAATAATAGAAGAATGCATCATCGTTGCAATTAGATCAGTGAAAGGGCTAATAGTTATCGGGTTACAGCTTAGAAGTGTTCATTCTTACTATGGTGCGTATTGACTTTCATTGCGTATTTAACGTTAACACTCATGTTGGCAAACTAAGAAAATCGTTGAGGTGAAACGAGACAGTAGATTTTATACTGCTAACCTGTTGTGAATGTAGCTATAAGAATATAGGGTTAACAGTTGAGGCGTAGACAGTTGGGCCTTTTCAAACACATAAAGGTTATATCTCTCCAAAATCTATACACTTCATTTCCTGTTTTTTCCCATTTACTGATTTAAATGTGTCCAAGACATATCTTTATTGGATGTAAATGTCGTTTGCTTTACTGTATATTCGCTATGATTGGAATACTGCTTTAATAATTCGTAAATTTTTACTTTAAAAAAGAGAAATAATTCTATATCTAGGTTAATAAGTTTGTGGTAGTAGTCCTCCTCTTGACTCGGAGAGGTAATAATTTGGTTTTTCCAACTTGTTAAACTAGTGCAACGTGTTAGCAGTTCGCCTCGTGTAAAGAAATCCTATAAAACCTTAATATTTTCTTTTTCATAATTTAAAAGTAATATATAGATATATTTTTCGTAATTTCGATGCCTTTGGTATTTTTGTAGCTATAAAGATCCGTTTTATTTTGATATTCCAAGAATATGTTTTATATTATTATTTGAAATAATGTTTATATATTACTTAAGCTATACAGCATCTGTATATTAACGTTGGAAAACTACATCGGGTTAGACGTAAACGTTATCAATCTAAACGCGTTTGAAACATGAACGTTTTCAATCTAAACGCGTTTGAAACATAAACGTTTTCAATCTAAACACGTTTGAAACATAAACGTTTTCAATCTAAACGCGTTTCAAACATAAACGTTTTCGATCTAAACGCTTTTGAAACATAATCGTTTTCGATCTAAACGCGTTTGAAACATAAACGTTTTCAATCTAAACACGTTTCAAACATAAAAGTTATCAATCTAAACGCGTTTCAAACATATACTTTTTCAATATATGCGCGTTTGAAACGTAAACATTTTCAAACTATACGCGTTTGAAAAATACAAATTTCAGAACTAAACGCGTATAGGCTGGGCTCGTGTTTAAAAAGGCGTTGCATTTTCCCGTTTAGGAAAACGTTTAGAATCTAAACATCGTTTTTTCTGTGTAGTGATGGCTTACTTTCATTTCCTTGCAGTTGCTGATTAAAACATTTTCTCTTGAGTGTCAGGTGCTAAATACAAAAAAATTCCATTAGTACTGATGTCCTCTGAATGCTATCGAAAAGGCCCCCCTCCCGCTCCATCGGGTGGGTGCCCGAGTTCGGTGTGCCGGTTAGGATGGTTCCTTGGGTTCGCCCTTCCCTGTCCCGTTCCACGAACGTTTTGCTCGGCCGCCTCGTCCCCGTCCAGGTGTTGCTATAGCTCATCCCCAGCTCTTGGCAACCCTCTGGGGGTCACGGATACATTCCTGGACTATATGGCACTGCTGTGCTCGGAGGGCACTCCCCCGGCCTCTCGAGCCTTCTGCTGCCTTAGTCCTTCCCTGTCACCGACCACCTCCTGGCTGGGCTCGCCGCTGACGGTGTAGCGCTCTCGTCACCTGTTCAAGGGGCGTTAGTCGCGGCCGCTGGCCGATCCCGTGTGTCTTGATGGCGGATTCGCTGGTTCCATTGGGAACAGTGATTAGAGACGATTGGCGGGGCGCTGATAAGCCCCACGGCAGATGCAGCGCCTAGTCAAATGTCCTCTGAATTTTAATGAAAAGGTCCAATTGTGTTTTCAATGTTCAAAAAAATCGTAAATGTTAATTTTCATGTGGTGGTTCAATAGTGGCTCATGACTGAACCATCGGAGCCTTATTTGTTTAAGGTGTTTCAATGAATCTAATATGGTTCAATTACCGTTCAAGAATTAGGTATCACTATTTCATTTTTCAAATGTGGTATGAGAAGGGTATACAGGGTAACGAAATTTATTTAGGATACACAATGGCAGTATACTCAATAATTACAAACTCTAAACCCAGTATTGTCTCTAATTATAATGAAATATACGACCAAACAAATACGATTCTTGCAAATATATCGGTTCATTTAAGTATCTCCTTAACCACAATCCAATATCGATTTTTACAGTACCGGATGTTAATTGTCTACCACTAACAATCCAATGTTACATACATATTTAACGTTTATAATCTTGCAAGACTCCAAAGAGCGAAGACCGAAAATATTTCAACTAGAAATTATTCAACACTGAATTTGAGAAAAAAATGTAACTATCAATTGGGTTTTCCATTTTTAGTTCAAAAGGGGATATAAAGCAATTTTCCACAATTATTTCTGTGCAAAACGAGGTTTTTGCGATATGACCGTTACAAAACTCAAGGTAAAACCTACTTTTTCCAAAAGAGCAGACGCTATTTCTAAAAAAAGCAGTTTTGAACTACGCCGCTGTTTTTATGGAATCGCGGTTGCTATTTTCTGCTAATCATCGACTTCAAAATTTAATTTAAATAATTTTTTAAAATTCTAAAAAGCACGTAATGCTATGAATATTACAAATCTGTTATATTAAACACGATATGAGTAATTAACTTTCTGAAGTCTAATAGTTTGGCCTATTTCTTCATAAGTAAGCCTAATTACAAGAGAGATTATAGACTTAAAGCTTAGGCTTCAGACCAGTAAGTTAACTTTTGCTTAGATACCCTTTAACTTTGTTTAATTTTTGATAGACTCATAGTGCCATGATAATTGTTATTCTTAACGTTCTATTATTCAAGTTTTCGTGTTCTTGCAGTGCAAAAAAGGTTATCGTATATTTAGCCTGAAACAAATGAACCTTTCATTTCGCCTTTTTTACATCACCGGGAAAAACCAGAATATTTTAATACAAAATATTTTAATACAAGATTACGGAGATGTCTGATTCTAATATCACCCTAAGAATTGGCATATCCAAGGTAACAATTTTGTTGCATAGGTTTGCCTTAAAGAAAAAGTTCAGGTAGCATAACCTTATAACTTAAATTAACGGCCTTTTTCTAAATTTAAAAGGAATTAAACATTTCAAAAAAAGTCTCTTATTACAAATTAATTATCATTTAATTGGTCTCAGAGACCTGAGAGGGCCGAATTTTTCAAGCCCGATCCTAGCCCAGCCCGGGATTTAACATTTCGAAAAAATCCGAAACCCGGCCCAGGTCCCAGTATATGGTTGGTTTTCCGGCCTGGCCCGTACGTGCATTAACCAAGCTCGGCCCGGCCCGACACATTGCTTGAATTCAACAGGCCTGTTACACGTAGTGCTTTTGTAATTTTTTTTATTCTTTTACATAACATCAATGAATTGAAATCTTATTTGCTTTAGCATCGTGTATTATTCATTTATTTTCATAATTCCTCGTCACAACGACACATTTGTTCTAAGAAGCTTATATTCATTTAAATTCACTTTCGTTTGAATTTTGGATTAAAGGAGAATCAAGTTCGGCCCGGCCCCTTAATTTCATAAATTTGAAAAGCCCGACCCAGCCCGGCCCGATAAATTTTTTAAATGTGGAAAGCCCGGCTTGGCCCAACCTGATCGGGCCGGACCGGGCTCTTTCTGCCTATAAGAGGTTCGGATTAACAGACGCCACTAAACAAATGGTGGTACTGTAGTCCTGGCCATTTATTGTTTATTTCCTATATTATGAAAATTAACCGTTTCTACTGTAATTAAGAGGGTAACACGAGAAAGTTCATTTGTCATTTATCCAATATCGACTTCTCTACTGTTTTTTTATTAACCGACGATATCATTACTCGTCCTATATTGACTTTGGAAAGAGTTTACATATACAGTGGGGGTAACGTTCTAATTACTCGCTCTATATTAACTCTAGAATGAATATAGCGTATTGATTTCATACGCAACTTTTGTTACACATTCGTTGTCTAGAGAAGATTCGGTCAACAGAGGTGTTTCTTAAAACTTTAAACAAATATATTTGATATTATATTTATATTATTATAATTAATTCTCGTTAACTCTCTGTAGTTATTTTTATGCACAATAAATCCTCCTTTCATTTCATTATTATACAGTTTATATAAATTTTTTCATAGTTATTTCTAGTTGGATAGTTTTAAGAAACGTTTGTCCAGTGTGTTAGATACCAGTAGGTGAAGAAATAATGGGTAATTATTGATTGGTGAAATAGAAAGCGTAGGTAAATAAAATTTCGGTGTATTGGGAATGCTGTCCTAAAATTGCGAACCAGTTTGCTCCGATTTTCAAACTTGTAACGCGGTCCACTGGCGTGTAGCAACAGACACACAGAAGCGTCTAGGACAATAGTTCTCCGTGACATACGTCACAGAGAGAGATAATTAATACTAATGTATTAAATTTTTAATTTAAGCTCTTTTTTTAAGACCTTTCTTGGAAAGTAGTTTTACGATTTGAAGTAATAATATTTCTGAGGCCGTCAAATTGTAATTCAAAGTGGATTATCTGTTTCAATTGAAATTATCTTTAGTATATAAGTGTAGTCGTAACCTAATCATTTTAAATATACTAGACTTTGTCTCAGCAAAAAGAGAAAATAACTGAGAGTAACGTGTTTTATAATGATTTCGTTCCAATTTAGGATTGAATATAATTTTTATTTTTATTTTACAATATTCAGAGGTATATCTTTCCAAAAACTGGAAAAATTAAATATAATTTATTGAAGGACTCATGGGGGCTTGTTTTACAATTTCTTAGCATTTTCCCAAGTGGAAGGTATATTATCGCAACGATAGTGTTAATTTTTGATTAAATTTAAACACTGTAATAAAAGTTGAAAGCGATTACAGCAGAAAGTAATATTATACTGGGTCAAAAGACGATCATAAATTAACGCTAGTTTAAATAAACATATTTAATTATTTATTGATTTAATTATCGTCATTTGGATTAATTTCAGAAAAACTGGTCTTATAATAAGTGACGCAAATAATCCCGTAAGTATATTTTAGCTGGGTAGAACTGATATAAGTAGTTCCCGTATGAGCGGATCCCAAAATAGTGGTCCTCATAACCGCGGTTCCCTAAACAGCGGTTTCCCGAAAACGCAGTTTACCCGTTACGGAAGTTGTCGTAAACGCGACGTACCTTTACAGCAGTTCCCATAAATACCAGTACCGAAAAGTAACCAAGCTGCTCCAGCAGAAAGGACACTCGTATGGGATATGTAAGATAATAAAAAAGTGAAACAATAGGGGCTAAAAAACGAGCACGAGGTAAAAATGTCTTTACTACCTCCAGTTCTGAGCGAGGCTGATAAATATTAACTTAACAGTAAGACTCGCAGCAGAAAGCCTAAGTCTTTAGAAGGAAAGTTATCCCCTATCACCAACCCTAAACCACCGCACCATCGCGCGCTTCGGAGGAGGTGGACTCTATTTCCCCCTTTTTGTGGCTTCAACTAGAGTTCGTTCTGGTGGAGTCACCAAATAGGTTTTTATTTAAATCGGAATGATAGGGATGAAAAGTCCCGAACACACGGTATTTCTGCCAAAGCTAGGGAGAGAAACCTTGAAAAGTCGGGGCAATACTCGTGCGACGGGGGATTCTCCCCCGCACGAGTAAAAACGATAGTCGTTAGGTTTGGTTAGGATAGGATAGGTTAGGTTATTTGAATCTCATTAGTATTAGGGTCTGTTACAAAGCGAATAGTATTAGGTCAGGTAAAGTTAGGTTAGGTTGACTCATGATGATCTTGTTGTACTTAATAGGAAAGGTAAACTGTAGAGTTTAGAATTGTTGAGAACTCAGGCTAAAACCTGCAGCCGCTTTTTCTAAAGAGAGGGGGGGGCGTACCTCCGTAACTAAATGTTGTAGACTCCAAGCTATCAAAAACACCCTGTATATGCTTTTGGCTCTATGAGGAAGATCTTCGCTTAACAACCCCTTTAAAGAAGATACGACCAATTCAGGCTTCTTAAAACGCCAAATAATGAAGTTTTTTATTTTAAAATTTTACATTTGTTGAAGAGTGTATCAAGCAATAGATAAGCGTCATTATTAGGAATTAATGTAATAAATGTCTTTTGGATATAGGTTGTTTTTTGTTCTAGAATGCGGATTTGAGGTTCGATGAGTCAAATCGGTTTGCATATTACTCTAAAAAAAAATACAGGACAGGCTATTCTTTGGCACCACCTACTGATTTCACTTTCTACTCGTTTCTTGTAAAATTCTTTCGCAAGGAAGACGTTAATCTCGCGAAACTGTTTCAAACAATCCCTACTGGAGTGAGATCGTTTTATTTTTAGATTATTTGGTCAAGAATCCATAAGACTTAATAAGAATCATGTGTAGGCAATATTCTCAAATTGTCTGCTTGAATTTGACGTCAGGCGCTACGTATAACTTACTTCCCTGCGCAATAGTCCGTGCGCAGACACCTAATCTTGCATAGTACGACCATCCATAAGTTCATAAGATATGTTCCATAAGTCTGACACTATCAATACTTCGTAATGCTTGAGACTTACAGCTCGAGCTAGTTCGAGAACGACAAGCGAAAATTGACTACACTCGGCTTATTTTGCAGTCTATCTTCGAATTTAGTCTGTACTAAGCTCTTGACTGCGTCTCACCAGGTGTCAATTTACGAGAATCTATGAAGTTTCACCTACGCCACTTCATGACAAACCTATGGAACATATCATATGAACTTATGGTCCGACATAGTCAATGAAAACCTCATAATTGTTATGGGTAATATCAGAAGTAAGATAGACAAGAAGTAAAGAGCTCTAGCATTGGTAATAGATCCTGGCTCTAGTGAACGAATTTGAGGATTTTATGCCGCTTCCATCGAGCCTACACTAAAGAGAAAAAAATGGTCGAGTTCCAAAAAAATTTCCTACCCCCTTTCCCTCAACGTAAAGCCGCGGAACACGGACGGGTAAGCGGGTGCTTGAATCTAGTTCGGCAGTCTACCGTCGCGAGCGTCTCACGTTTTGTAGGGATACTTCAGAAACCGCTACCAGAGGGCCAACCGTTGGTGTGTTTTCAAGAATATTCACTTTCGCCAAGTGGGGAATTTGGTTAGCTCAGTACTTCTAGTCTCATCTTACTTCTGGTAATATTACTCAAGGCCGACGCAAAACTCGAGAAGAAATCAACAAAGGGAAGTTGAGGGTAGCATGATTCCTATTAGCTAACTGGATATTTTGTAAATTATTGTCATAATAATCTCTTTAATCATTTCAAATTCTAACATTAACATTCGTTTCATTTTTAGCTTTGGATAATAGCTTTTCTCTGCCTCATGCTTGTTAATTTTAAATATTCAAATGTACTATGTATGATTTTGAATAGGACGTTTCGTTTTCGAATTTCTCCTAAAAATATTTGTAAGTCCTTTTCAGAAGCAAATACAGTCCTACTAACTTATCACGGATTTCAAACTTGGTCCAAAAGCTGACCTCAAGTATGGTATACATCAGCGGATGTGAGGTGGCTCTAAATTGAGTCTCAAGTAGCTAGGTCAAGTGGGGAAAAGAAACTATATAGCTTAGCGAAGAACAATGATTGGCGAGTATGAAATTTCGCCCATGCGCAAGAGAGAAAACATAAGAATTTCCCTTTTAAGTATCAAGGTTGGGGTTCCTCTTCTTATTGTAGTAAAATCATTTTACTAAATTTAGTAAATGTCAAGAAAATCCACATACTTATAGCAACTACTATTTAAAGAAACAACAATTAAATATACCCTTAACTTTAAAACTTATATATAAGTTTGTGTGCACCCAAAATATAAGCAGGCGAAGTTTCTCAATGAAAATATGTATTCCTATCAGTATTTACGCATATCCATGTTAAAATCTACGTCAATCACGCCATTTAAGAATTTATTTTTAAAGCTGCAAAGTTGCAACACCTCAACCAGGGATAGATTAAATTTTAGAAGTAGGAATGGAGAACAGAGTAATCTGGGCGCGTCAAAGTCCCGGACCCCCTTCCAAGGGACGGAGGGGTATGAAAGATTGTCTACCATTGGGTCGAATCCCATTGGATCGAATGTCTCGTTCGACCGAATCCCATTAGACCGAATACCGCAATTTGGGCGGTTTTCCAATCATGAATTTTCCTTTCAATCCTATTTTTCTATTGATTTTCCTATTAAACTTCTAGTTATTGCAGAAAATACTAAACCAAACGTAACCTAATATAACAGTAATGTTTTGGAAAAGGCATATTTTTGGAGAAGTCAATGAAGCTAAATTTCAATATTTTGGAAAAGGCGTAACATTGTTAAATGATTTATAAATTATTACTAACCTAATTTAACCAAACCTAACCTAACATAGAAGTAATGTTTTGGAAAAGGCATATTATTTGAGAAGTCAATGAAGCTAAACATCAATATTTTGGAAAAGGCGTAACATTGTTAAATGATTTATAAAATATTACTAACCTAACCTAACCTAACCTAACCAAACCAAACCAAACCTAACATAACATAACATAACAGTAATGTTTTGGAAAAGGCATATTATTTGAGAAGTCAATGAAGCTAAATTTCAATATTTTGGAAAAGGCGTAACATTGTTAAATGATTTATAAAATATTACTAACCTAACCAAACCTAAACAAACCTAACCTAACCTAACCTAACCAAACCAAACCAAACCAAACCAAACCAAACCAGACCTAACCAAACCAAACCAAACCTAACCAAACCTAACCTAACCTAACAAAACCTAACCTAACCAAACCAAACCTAACCTAACCAAACCAAACCAAACCTAACCTAACCAAACCAAACCAAACCAAACCTGACCTAACCTAACCTAACCTGACCTAACCTAACCTAACCTAACCTAACCAAACCTAACCAAACCTAACCTAACCTAACCTAACCTAACCTAACCTAACCTAACCTAACCAAACCTAACCTAACCTAACCTAACCAAACCTAACCTAACCTAACCTGACCAAACCTAACCTAACCTAACCTAACCTAAAAATAAAATTGATTTTCTTATTAAACTTCTTGATACTGCAGCAAATAATATGTGTTCACCAATAACATTCTTCAATAAATTTCAGAAAATAACTTCCATTTTTGGAAATTGTCTAACCCTAACCTAACCATACCTAACGTAATCTAACCTTACCATTAAGAGATCTCCCTCCCAAGTACTGACGGCGCTCGATGCTGCTTAACTTCTTCGATCATCCAAATCACTTTATCCATTGCGCTACTGGAGCCCGGCAACTCAAGGAAAACGCTATGATTTTATATGTGTAAACCCATCCCATTCAGTCGAAAGCTCTTCCATTTAAATATTCCCATTCAGTAGAAAATCGCTCTTTGGGCTATAAATTGTTTTAAATTTGGCTACAATTTTAGGATATTACCGTATGAAAGAAGAGGCGGGTCATAGCGACAGAGGTATAAAAGAAACGACATATTTTTCGCCGTCCCCATCAGCAACGTCATCAAAACGAAGTTTAAATGAGCCAATAAGATAATTTAAACTTTTCGTTACATGTTGGAGGGAGGGGCTCTATACTGGGCTATGAGTCGGACTGAAATATGTACTAACCGTTCTCCATTCCTACTTCTAAAAATTAAATCTATACCTGCCTCAACGAAGAGCTTTTCTGGCAGCTTAGTAGGCCTATCACGATATTACTATTTTTTCAAAAAAATCTCAATACTATCGTTTTATGGCAAGGTGGTATTATATTGAAATTCGTGACTTTTCTGGCCATCGCAAATGCATTTGACATGGGAATATTAAAAGCCATCATGGAATTTCAACATGTTTACTTATCTTCTTCTAACCTGCGCACTTTCGACGACTTATTTAATGCGAAAGAACAGCATGGTCTCACTATCATTGTAAAAAATCGGATATACATCTATCGACATTTGATGGTAAGTAAAACCTATGATATCACAAAATTGAAAATCTGATATTGCGTTTATTTCGTTTCATTTTGAAAATGGGATAACAAGTTCACCATTTATAATTCAACTAGCTGTTACCCGCGGCGTCGCTCGCGTGTAACAAGAACTTCCATCAAAATGATATAACGAATGGGTAGATTTTACTAATATTTTTGTAGCACCCTAGGAGCGAAGGCACTCGGCGTTGCCCGTCAGCCTGACGGGACATTTTTTATTACTTTTCACGCGGACATTACTCCATAAAAAAGGGGTTTTTGGCCGCCATTTAAAAAGATGACAACAAATCGAACCCAAAAGATCATTCATCCCGTCTATAGGTTAAAGAAAACCAGTGCACTAAATATTTGCGAAATCGGTTGAAACGCGCGGACTTTGTTGCATAGAGAAGATTTTTTATATTTCTGGGCGCCATTTTTTAAGATGGCGGTGGATTGGAAAAATCTTTCTTTGTAGGCGCCTACTACTTATGAGTACCGTTTCTGCAAATATTCAGCCTTCTAGGGCAAGCGGTTTGGCCTGGGCGTTGATTATCAATCAGTCAGTCAGTCAGGACTTTGATTTATATAGATATAGATTTCGTCATAAACAAAATAATATGAACAAACTAGCTCATAACATACAGTTTTTAAAAACGCCTGTTTATTTTATAGGAGGTAGCTTTACAATCGTCTTTGTAATTCATTTTGTTATGAATTGTGCTTTTTCAGAAACATTACTCGGATTTCTACAAAGATTACTTGAAAAGAGGGGTTGACAAGAAAAGAAAAAAATTGAAGATGGATGAAAGGGACATGTTCAAACCGAGGGAAAATGTGGCTTTCATTTCTTTCTTTCCGTCTTTATATCATTTCTGCACTTACTACAAACAGCCTGAACACATATACTTCGGACAAGAATTATTCCACACCATCTTCAAATCGTTCCTCATTAGAAAAAATGCCTCTGCCCAAGTGAAGGAAATAATTTCTCAAAGGTAATGGGAAAAATATTCAACAATTCACAGTGTTGAGTGGTTTACACGTTCGCAAACTTAGAGCCTACTTTTTTTGTACAAGCTGCAAGTTTTATGTCAAAATTTATGGGAGAAAATGTATTTGATTACGTATGAAATTTAATTGAGGATGATAGCACCGTTCGTTTCTAAACTAATCTCAACACATAGACGTTTCCTTTTTAGGCCTGTCCAGACTGACACATTTTTCGAGTTCGCATTTTGGCTTTGCTTGTTAGCAAGATCGCGCTACTGTCCAAATTGGGTTTTCGCTACTTTGCGTCCTCACTCGTGAAGATACAAATTTCTCGCGACTATGCCAAGAATTTCGCGCCTTTGCGAGAAAAGCACCAATCACAGACCAGAGGAAGGCTGAGGCGATTAGTTTGGTTTTTCTCTTTGGACAACGTCGATGGAGAAGGGCAGATGTCGCAATGAGCGCTCAAACTTTATTGACTCTCAGAATGGGAAAAGCAAAACTTTTGCGTGTATCAGAAAAGAAGTGCAAATGTTTTTCGTGATCTGTTGCGAAGATGCCAATATACGAAGGCGCGAACACGCGAGCGCGAGTTCAGTGTGGACAAAGCTTTTATCGTGGTTTCATTATGAGGTGGTTGTTTTCACTGCGTTTAGCGATACGATTTTGGAAGTATCGAGGGAGGGATAATTTCCCTCTCCCTAATATTTAGTATTTTATTCGACTTGGTAACACACCACAAGTTACGTCAGAAGGCTATTAACTTGAAGTACCTATGTCTGAATGTTATCTGTCCCCCTGCGACCTATACTCTGTCTCACTATAACCGCTTTCAGTTTAAAATTAGAATACTCAATTGATTAAATAACCTATCCTCGATTGCCTGCGAGATTTTCGATCTAAAGATTGAAAGAAAACTGTTTCTCTTTCGAAACGATAGAACATTAGTACCGAAAGGGGTGGGTTTGTACCACTTGGTCCGTGCAACAAACGCCAGTCGGAACTAGCGGAAGCCCACCAAGAAAGGAAGACTCGGGGTCAGACAAAATTCACGTAGAACCCCGTTCCTAAAACGGTACTGTGCCGTTCCCCGGTTACCATGATTACCGCAACCCCCTCACGGTAAGGAAGCACGCGCTCTCGCGCACGCGTTCAAGCCTCCTTGCTCTAGCCTCATGAGTTTCCTAATAATTTTGAATATAACTCGTTTTCAACAACGGGGGCCTTTACCAACGGCTTGCCCGTCGAAGTTGAGCACCAACTGTATGTGGTCTGCCTCCCCCTTTTAAAGAACGAGTCCCCCTCTTATACATCCTCCTTGGTATCACCTGTCCTTCTCAGATTTCGGGGTTTCAAGTTGGCTATGATATGTTTTCTTTCTGAGTGCATGGCTTTCGGGTTAGCCATACTTCTTTCTTTTTTTGTCTAAGTGTTTGGTATTATTATTTTGTGGTAATAACATGTCAAGAAAGGTTGACGGTTTGAAGGTTATACGACATGTTTTTTAACTAATTTAAATACCCTTTTCTTGAAACAGACTCGAAATTTACTTGGATACTGGACACTTTTACCGCGCGATTGAAATGAAGTACAAGAAACACTGCAACCACTACGGGATTAACAAAGATCAAGTTGTGAAGAATTTGACGTCTAACATGGAAAGCTTGTCACTCGCTTTCGGAATCCATGTCCTCATTGGGTTAACAGTCATGTTCGTCGAAGTAGTCATGCGCAAAATTGTACCCTTCATGATGCAGAATCTCGTATATCAAATCGAACCGACCCAAAAACAAGATATATACAACAATCAGTTCTTTCTCTGAAATTCTTCAAAAAGCTTCGAGTTTTTCACAAAATAAGGAAAATGCAGAAACGTTTTCATCCTTTTCAACTTTAAGATACTGTTCTGACCACTAGAAATTCTTTAGTATATCCCAAATCATAAGAAAATAATACGGAGCTCCTTATAAGCATGAAACGTAGTAATCATTTTCATACTACAGCACTTGCTTCCAAATTTGGCGCTCTAACGCTCTTAGAGATTTTGACACTACAGATAAAAGGGGTGCGAAACCGCCACCTCTATATGTTATTTCCTAATGCCCAAGTACTTTTGACATTATCGTAATCTGTAAAAACGGGGTAGTTTACCGAGTAAATAACCAGTTATTAGCTACTAACAACTTGTGTTACTATAAGTTATGTAAAATGTGTTTGTAAAGGCTCTTTCAGACGATCCAACTTTTTGACTCAGCTCGATGGGTCAAAAAGTTGTATCAACTTGGCCAACTTTTGAAGGGAAAAGTGAAGTAAATCCTTCCTTTTCACACGAATAAACTTTTACCGCCAAATGGAACTTTTTCAGCGCCACCTACCTTGGCACTGACGAAATAACCCTAGAAAAAGGTTTTTTGTTTTGTAATTCATTCTGATTGGCTGGAGAAATGAAATTAAAAAGTTGAGTCAGCGAAAATTGGATCAATGATCCAATTTTTCCTAGCCAACTTTTTTGGTGACTCAACTCATCCAGGGTCTATTCACAAGATCCAACTTGTTGATTCAACTCGAGTTTACCCATCAAGCTGAGTCAAAAAGTTGGATCGTCTGAAAGAGCCTTTATAGATATTCGATAAATATTAACTTACTTGAATCAGATGACATTTCATTAGGCACAAAATTCCCGATCTTGTTTGGCTGGTGAAAGAGGTTGAAAACGGATGTGTAACACCTTCAGCAACCACACCAAGTGACAATATAGTAAAACACAAGAATAAAGCCGTGCACTCAAAAATGAAAATATCTGAAACAAGAATTATGGTTAAAAGAAGAAGGGTATAATAGAAGAAGGATGACACTCTGTATCCACTTAATACTTTAGTTATGTAACATCATTCTTCCCTGGCTCACCAATTTTTGTTTGCATTCCTGCTCATCAAACTTCAGATGGGCATCGCACCGTGCTAGGGTGAATTCTATAACTGTTTGGTACTAAATCCCCAGGAATTAACCCACAAACCTTGATTGTCTTGGCATGGGACAAAATTCCACAAGCGCATGCGCCTTGGCAAATAGTTCAGCGCTAAGAGAGTAATGCTTTATCGCGTATGTGATTCGGTTGAGTAACGTTGGGCACTCCAAATGTAAAATGATGTTGGGAAGAATCACGTTACAATTACTCCGCTTTGCGGTGCACTTCTCTCGAAGAGAAGTATTATTCTAGAGGGCCGGTAGGCCCTTCTAGATAAGATCCCACACCCTCCCGTAATGTTAAATGAAAATTCAAAGATTTTCGCCGATTTTCCCATAGGAATAACATGGGGTTTTTGGTGCTCCAGCACATCGAATCATTTAAAAACTAAAGCGAAGTTACGTTTCGGAATACTTTCAAATTAACAAGTAACTGTTCAAGGTGTGCCTTTTTCAAGTTTCATCAAAATTAATTAAGTCTAAGTATGTTAATTTAATTAAAAATGCAAGTACCTCAAAAGATCACTCTACAGCAGACGACACTAATTGCTCTACAGTACACGACTCTAAATTGCCATTTCACCGCCTTGAAACTTTAACTTGATATTTTTCAATAACTATAACACTAGAATTTTTAAAAACTTCACTGGTGGGTCTAATTTTGGTTCAATTTTGTGTCTCGGTTGAAATTCTTTACTTAATATACCTTCCTTTATTTATATTTTAGATGTTAGTTTCGACCAAGGCTTAAGTTGCCTTACTTAGGCAGATTAGTGAGTCCATAGATTAACTAACGCTATCCCATAGTTAATCAATAGTGAGTACAATGCAATGGGTGATTGTAAAAGCTTGATGGATAGATGGATCAGTGTAGAAATAAGGATTTTTAAAACTGGACCAGTGGCCCAGGTATTTTAACTAAAATAACTGGCCACGGTGTAACGATAAAATTTAGCCATTTCCCTAAAACTGATATTTTATACCATTTCATGATCCCTTTAGTCATATTCCTATAATTGTATCTTTTTCTCGGAACCTTTCTGCGCGATTCCATTGCTGGTCAAAGATCGTCAGAAAGGAACCGACAACTTTAAATTCTCAAAGGCCACGAGAATTTACAAAGCAATTACCAACCCTTCCCAATCACGCTAAGCACCCCCCAAGTTTTTATCTGGTATTCCTCGAAACTCCTCGATCTTTATCTTTAAGTGCCCCACCTGAATATTTTTACCGAGCGTTACCAAAAATACAGGTCATTGTGTATATATTGTATATGTTATAGTGTGTGTATATATATTGCCTATCGTTAAGTTGTAAATAATATCTGTGATCCTTTGTGCGCGAATGAAAAGTATTGGCCCGCCGTATGGGTTCTCGAACGATAAAGATCGGAAGGCACATGTGCAGGAACGATGTCGCCGAACTAAAATATAAGTCAACGAACCTTAGGCGCCATGTCCATCAAAGGACTAAAAAGCCGAGAGTAGTTATTCCCTCGTGGGAAAGCCCTACCTCGAAGTTCATGGTTAAGGAAAAAGAAAGAACGTTAACCAGAGAGCAGAACCTACCTTATCTACCTACGGAGAAGATGGTACCGTGTCGACTTCGCGCTAAAACTTAATGTCGGTTGAAGGCGAAAACTGCTAAGTCCTTTCGTTGGAGGGTAAACCTATAACCCTCACCAGCCAAAAAGGCTCGATAGCAAATACGGCTATTTCGCGATTGAATTTATCGGTCGCGTTGGGCGCCCGCCTCCTGACGTCATCAGGTATTATTAATTCCGCCTAATTCGAGCCGGACGAGCGAAAACTCTTAAACCGGACTCCCGCGGTGCGATGGTGTTTTGGGCATCCAACTCAAAAATGAACTACTGCCAAAAGGACACGTAACGTTGGCCGTTATTTTATTTTATTATTTCGTTAAATTTTTATGTTGATCCCAATCTATTGCGCATGATATTTGATTATTTGTTTTATATTATTTGTACTTAGTGAAAAGGTCATGACCGAATTTAATTAATTTGCTATCGTTAATGAATTGGTGTTTAATAATGATTAAACGTGCTTTTGGTAACTCTCAATATTGTTTCTTATTATGAACCTATTCAAAATTCCCCTAGACAAACTGACCAAATCCTATTTAATTCAATTCTCCCCCTTTAACATGACCCGGACCAACACTAATTTGTATAAACCTTTTTGTGGCGAAGTGTTATTTCCAAAATTCTCATACCTTTATTAATGGTAACCCAAAAATCGCTACAACGGTGCCACCCAGCGTGGGCAAAATGGCGGTAGCACCGGGTAAATACCAGTTTAAAAATTGCCTGGACCAGTTTAAAAACCAAATTGGAGGGGGGGGGTCAGTGGTCCTCGGAATACTTTCAATTTAACAAGTAACCTTTCAAGGTGTGCCTTTTTCAGGTTTCATCAAAGCTAATTAAGTCTAAGCATGTTAATTTAATTAAAAATTAATTACCTCAAAAGATTACTCTACAGCAGACGACGCTAAATGCTCATTATTCTACAATAGACGATGCTAATTTGCCATTTCATCACGTTGAAACTTTAACTTGATATTATAAATATAACACTATATTTATTAAAAACTTCACTGGCGGGTCTAATTTTCGTTTAATTATGTGTCTCGGTTGAAATTCTTTACTTAAGATACCTTTTTAATTTATATTTTAGATGTTTGTTTCGACCAAGGCCAAAGTTGCCTAACTTAGGCAGACTATTGAGTGAGTCCATGGATTAACTAACGCTATCCGTTAGTTAATCCATGGTGAGTCTATGCAATGGGTGATTGTAAAAGCTTTGAAGGTCATATTTAAGGGTAACCAGAGTCCAGACATTAATTCAAATATTTTAATTATCCACTTCTTTAGTTTAGCAGACGCCTACTAATGGTGAGTTAATTTACCACTAGCTTTTCAATGGTGAATTAAGTTACCAATCGCCTACCAAATTATTTAAACTTTCCCATAAAATTATGACTGACTCTTGGTTTGGACCAATATGCTCACGAACATCTTACTGAATCCTGGAATGAATGACGTTATAGAGGCAAAAAATTATTTTATAATAGATTAATACGAATAAAGACTGAAGGAACAGATATTATTTAAACGGGACTTGGTTTGCCCAAGCCTTAAAAACAAAATGATAAGAGTTTTTTCAGTTGACTGAAGCACGGATATTTTTTTCCATATAATTTTAAAGACAATCCGTATTTTACTACTCTTTAGAATTAAATTCAATCTCCTGATTTTACTGCTAATGGATTTATTTCCTATAAATAAATTGAAATAAAAAATTACTTATCTCAGATTTTTCAACAACAATTCCATTTTCCTAAAACATTTTATCATGAAATTTATTTTTATTCAAGGGAGAAGGGGTTTAACTTTCAAATAATTCTCTCATTAAAAACATATTAAAAGCGGTCTATTCGACTACAAAAGGGAGAACTTTTATAACCTTTAATATATTTGAGAAAGGGTTTTGTTTCTTCTTTACGCACAGGCACAATTATTGGATGGTTTAGGGGAGATTTTAGAAGTGTTGGTTGAGTTGCATAAAGCAACACAGGGTAGCTTAGTTAATTCATCATAATGGTGAAACAAAGAGAGTAAAGCACACATGAATTAAAATAGAGTTTTTGTAGTTGGGGGGTCAAAGATGACTAGAAATCAAACTTTAGTAGCCAAAGAATATTTTGTTTCAAGAGACCTGGGTTAATTACAGTTGAATAGTCATGTAATACATAAGATCCAATATTTTATATTGTTTAACCTTGAGGTACGAAACAGAAAAGTTCGTGTTTATGAAAACTTCTTGTGTTTGAAACCTTTCGAGAATAAAATCCTCAGAAATTAGAAAAGAATGTGTCAATTAGATTAAATTTACACGATATCCCTTAAAAATTAATTTCATGATAAAATGTTTTAGGAAAATGGAATTGTCGTTGAAAAATCTGAGATAAGTAATTTTTTATTTCAATTAATTTATAGGAAATAAATCCATTACCAGAAAAATCAGGAGATTGAATTTAATTCTAAAGAGTAGTAAAATACGGATTGTCTTTAAAATTATATGGAAGAAAAAAATATCCGCGCTTCAGTCAACTGAAAAAACTCTTATCATTTTGTTTTAAGGCTTGGGCAAACCAAGTCCTTTTATATAATATAAATCAGTTACAATTCAGGTTTTAGTCTCTCAGAAATAAACTATACGTTCTTAGTTTGTAATCTACGTAGTTTAAGAAGCGTGTAGGTAATTAGATATTTTACTCGTGATAGGCCTACATATTTATGATAATTATATTCGCAATTTCGAGTACAGGACACATATTGAAACATTTAATCAAGATAAATGTGCACGATCACGTTCTATAGGGATTCTTGATTGCTTTGTTTTTTCCGTTGCTAATTATGAACTCATTAGATTAGGCACTTACCAAGAGGAATTTACTCAGCTTTGCTATACCTGTTTCGTCTCTGTTGCCTATGGAATTGTCAATCGGAAAAACATTTCATTAGAGTATCCCCCCCTAAAGAGGGAAAGCGTAATAATTGTGCTACTACTGTTCCCCTTCATTGAAATGGAAGGTCCAGCGCCAAATTGACCCCTGTACTAATTGTATCCTGAATACATTTATATTGATTTAAGAGATATGACTCAGCTTTAGCCGCCTTTTTCTTCACTGTTACCAAAGTATATTGGTATAAAAACATAAAGTACAGTTCGTTGAAACTTTCTCACGCCGTGTAGTATGAGAAGCCCTCTTTGATCCCAGAATAGTGCCGATTACCTATGCGTATGATTACGTTCCCGACCGTGGCACATGGAACAAGCCGTGATTAGGCTCATAAAGTAGCTCTAGTACCAAAATTTAACGTTTGGATCGCCATGGAGCATCATGTACTACTTTCAATTAGCCTATGACGTCGAGAAGCTCTTCCCTGATTGGTTAATTCGTGTAGGGGGTTGAAAGGAGAGTAGTTTGCTTCTCAGTTAACATGTCGTCTACAGCGAAAGGCAGGGAATTGTCAATGATGTGTACTTTTTGTGTTTATTTCTATATACATTTGCTGTTGCCTATGGAATTGCCAAACGTAAAAACCCTTCGTTTAAATATCCCCCAAAGAGACAATTTTTAATTATTGGGCTGCTACTGTTTCGCCTTAATCGAAATAAAATGACCTGCTCCAGAACAACGACGCTGATACTAATTGTATCCTGTATAGAGCTTTAGAATTTTATCATTTCTTTATGGTAAACAAAACGTACTTCGTCCCTGTATTATGAAGTATATACGATTTGAAAAGGCTCGTATAAGATCAAAATAAACCTGTTTAATTTCGTTAAAAAGCTTTTAAAAATTAGTTGTAAAATTTTGGGCTTTTTGATACTCAGAGATACTGAGTTTGATAAACTCTGCATTAATGAATAAGTGTTTCAAAGTCGCGTATAACCAATAGTGTGCATATACTGAAAGACATTGTTTTAATATGCTAATGAAAATATGTTATCGTCAACCTTCAATTTTTGTTTAATTAAAACGTACAGTTAAATATTTAGTCATTTATGTTCGTCTGTTGAACACATACATAACGATTACCTAATTATTTTATGTGAAATATTTTTTGGTATAACGTGGTACCATTTGATACCATTGAAAGACAGATAAAATATTAATAGAAATAAGTTTGTAAAAGAAATATAGAGATGATGGATTCTAATATCACCTTAAAAATAGCCATGAAAAAGGTAAGTCATCTCTATTTCTAAGATAAATTAATACTCGTGTACCTTATAAAGATAGCCGTATAGGCTCAAAATTTGATATATTTAAAGTGTGATAAATTTTCTAAATTATGACTAGATAGTATATTTAACTTGAAAATTACCATTTAGAATGTGTATACCCTTCACAATGAGAATGATGTTTAAAATTTCTCCTTCTAATTTTTAGCTCTTGCAATTTTTATCTGAAAATTTGTTATTACAATATAATTGTGTACAAGAACAACGCGCAAACATTAATATTTCAAAGAGTATTAATATTTTCCATTTCCTGTTAAGTTTATAACATCAAAATTGCCTTTTTATTTTAAAGTTTAAAAAAAATCACGTTGTAAGACTATAATAATGTATATTCAAAACCATATCGTTTCTAAAACTGGACAATTTAGAAGTGAAATTCAGCGAGTGTTGGCGCTTGTGGTGGAGTTTCTAACCATTTTCCCAAGTGAAAGGTTGCAAAAATCTTAAGTGTTAATATATGTTCATATTTTTATGCTTAAGCGCTAGTAACACTAACAGTTTAAATGCACAAACTCAAAATAATATTATAGATTTACTACTACTAGTTACTAGTTGAACTATTATAAAATAATTGTATGTTTAAATAAAATCTTTAATTATTTATCCATTAAATTACGGTTTATTCTGATTCATTTCAGAAAAACCTACTTATAATTAGTGACAATAAAACTGCTGTATGCACCGGTCTTTTATCTCTAATTTTAAATTTGTCTATCTTTAGAGCAGGGTTTCTTAACCTCGGAAATTTTGAAAACCCCACGAACCCTTTTCGAATAGAGTTGAAGCAAAAGATAATGAGGGCTTCTCTTAAGATACAGGCTCTGCCCCATTGGACCGAATCGCATTCGGCCGAAACCAGTCCCAATCAACCGAAAAACCCGCACTTTTGGCGGATTCGGTCCAATGGGACAGTCCCATTGGAGCGAAAACCCGCACTTCTCCGGGTTTCGGTCCATTGGGACAAGAATGCATGCGCATATACACCCGATGGAACTAAAATGAATTTAATTCCCGGAAGCGCAAAGGTTGCATCTTTGCAAACAAACAATATCCTTGACTTATAAAATAATGGTCAAAGAAATTGAGCACCATACGCGAACATTTTGTAAAATATTAAGCACCTATTTTAGTTTAGAAGAACCAAATACATTCAGATCCCCGAAGATTTACTTTTTAAGGGAATTGTAGATTTTTTTATTATTTTAAGTCATATTTATCACGTTGCATGGTTTTGGCTGCAGTTTTAGAGTATTAACTAGACATTTTCGAATATTGTTTTTCTAGATTTGAAAACAATAACCCTTAAAAACCTATTCGATCCCAAAGATATATATATATAGTATATAACTGCCGAAATACCTAACTTAACCAAACCAAACCTAAGCTAAAATAACAGTAATGTTTTGGAAAAGGCATATTATTTGAGAAGTCAATGAAGCTAAACATCAATATTTTGGAAAAAGCGTAGCATAGTTAAATGATTTATAAAATATTATAAACCTAACTTAACCAAACCAAACCTAACCTAACATAACATAACACAACAGTAATGTTTTGGAAAAGGCATATTATTTGAGAAGTCAATGAAGCAAAACATGAATATTTTCGAAATGGCGTACCATAGTTAAATGATTTAGAAAATATTTTTAACCTAACTTAACCTACCCAAACCTAACCTAACATAACAGTAATTTTTTGGAAAATGCATATTATTTGAGGAGTCAATGAAGCTAAACATCAATATTTTGGAAAAGGCGAACCATAGTTAAATGATTTATAAAATATTCCTAACCAAACCTAACCAAACCAAACCAAACCTGACCTAACCTAACCTAAACAAACCTATAACCCTATCAATAAACCAATTACAACCAAACCTAACCTAAACTGACTTTAAAAATGTTATAAAATATTCCACCTCAATTGAAACCAGCCGTTGGGCTAGTTTTTGAAATTCTAGCCAAACATTTTCTGTCGAATGCAATTCTGTCCAATGAGATTCGGTTGAATGGGAACCCCCCAAGATACAGTCTCCATGACTACATCCAACGCGGTAAAACGCCCTTGTTATCTTTTGCTACAAGTAACGGCTATATGAAAAGGGTTCGTGGATTTTCAAAATTTCCGAGACTGCTAAAAGGTTAAAGGACAAGTTCAGGTAACATAACATTATACCTTTAAAGATCAGTCTTTTTCTACGTATGAAAGGAAAAAAATAACAAGTTGGGAAACCAAAATAAACCTCTCCGAGCCGAGACGAATTTACTTTCCAAACACAGATCCGCCAGCCAATGAGACAAACCGGAAATACATAGTTCTAATCGGCGAGATATTGCAATGATCACTTGTAAAGTCTAAAGCGTTTAATAATTTCCTGCGTATCCTCAATAATTCTAATGAGGACCTAATATCTATCACTTAAATGTGTATATAACTTTCGGCTCACTCTGAACCGTTAAGACCTCCTATAAGAGGACATGAAACAAGGTCAATTATGATTAAGATCTAGGTTATCTTATCTCATAGACCCAGTCGTTTCAACACGTATGGAGAGATGAAGTATTAACATCCTTATTATTTAATGAAGCTAAAAGTTACGTTTACACTATATATAAATGTAGTAAAGATGAATTAAAAAGTAAACACCAAATTTTAAATGTTAATATCAAAAGATGTTCTTGGAATATTGAGATGAAACAGAGCTTTATACCTACACAACTACTAAATGAATCGTAATGCCGAAAAATATTTAAGTATTTCCATTTAATACTCTGCAAAAAGAAAATGTTATCGTTTTGTAAGAGATCTTTTCATCCTACTCGCTTTATATTAACTTTGATATGCGTGTAGTGTTTCGATTCAGATGCAATCTTCATTACTCGTTCTATATTAACTCTCACTTGTGTCAGTACGTAGAAATACGTTTATTTTAAAAAATTAATTAAATATAAATGATATTAATTATTTTAATCGCCAGTAAATAACTTTAAAAATAGTTAAATCGTTTAAAATAAAGTTGTTCCTATTATCTTTCGAAACTTTGCTAATATTGAGGTTTAAAGTGAAGGGTGCCCCTCCTGCCCGCTTTGTTCAAATTTTGGGGTATATATACGATTCGTTTCCATTATAATAATGGATAAAAACGCATTCGCGTGAACCGATGGTGGAAGCCCTGCCATTGGGAGGCTAGACGTTTCTCGTAACCCTAGCCGATCGCCGCGTATATCTTGAAACCAATAATAGATCAAAACGCATTCGCGTGAACCGATGGTGGAAGCCCTGCCATTGGGAGGCTAGACGTTTCTCGTAACCCTAGCCGATCGCCGCGTATATCTTGAAACCAAACGATGACGAAGGAAAAGAAGCCAGAATGGACTGACTGGCGTCCATGTGGAATGGACAAAGACCTGAAGATGGTGGTGCATAGAAGCTGGTGTCAAGGTGAAATTGACGAAGAACAGAAGATGGTTGTGCTTGGAAGCTTGCAACTACAGACTAGTGTCCATGTGGAGTGGACGAAAGCCAAAGCTGGTGGTGTTGGAACTCAAGTAGAACAGCCAGAGGAGACAAACCCAAATTTCCGTGAACTGTCAATGCAGTCCGGAAATTGGGAACACGTTTGCTCCGATACGCATACTGCGAACGCGGTCACGTGGGGCGTGACAGACACACAGACAGACACACAGACACGGCCGGTGTAATACCTCTCCGTGACATACGTCACTCGGAGAGGTAAAAAATATATGATTTAAAGCGAGAACTTCTGTGTACTAGCCCGAAGCTCTTTTAGCAGACGCCACTAAACCAATGGCGGCGTAGTATTCCTCGTTTTAAATGCTAATTATTTTGTAACAACAGATAATGTTTTTAAATATATATATTTTTCCTTTTATAGGTAGGAAAAGAGCGTTTTTTCGACTTGGAACTTTCCTTTAACATTTAAGCAGTCTAGGAAATTTTAAAAATCCACGAACCCTTTTCAAATAGAGTTGTAGCAAAACATAACACGCGCTCTTTGCCGTGCTGGCTGTAGTCATGGAGTCTGTATCTTAAGAGAAGCAGTAAGTGAGCCAGGTAGCACGAAATGTCAAACTATGTCCGATATTACCAATATTTAACTTAAAGGGACTGTAAACAATTAATAATTTAAAATACGTCACAAACACCACTCAACGCCAAGATCCAAAGAATCCACGTGGGGTGGGACATGACAACTAGTCCTTATTTTTCATTATTACATTGCCAATTCTCCAAACTGGTATTTTTTGAACCACGCCTTTCCTCGGTCAGGTGCCTCTGATTTATTGCAAATAATTTTTACCCATCCGCCGATGCCTTTTTTATAGTCGTTTTAATACGATGTTAGGCAGGGAAGCCATGAACCCCTGGCACTCATGACACTGACCCCTATTGAGGAACCCTGTTTTACAGAGTATAGTGAAAATAACGAAGTAAAAAGCTATTATAATAATATTTCATGTTATAGAAGGCGGATTTAAGATTCGATCAGACATATCAGGTTGGATATTATAAATATAGAGAATACAGGAAAGGCTACTCTTTCTCACCCCCAATCGATTTCACTTATTTCTCGTTTCTCGTAAAATTCTTTCGTAAGGAAGACGTCAATCTCTCAAAAATGTTTCCTGGGGTGAGATATTTGTTTTAAATTTAAAAAAAAATACCCTCACTTTAGTTTCATCAGATCAGGGATAGATGTAATTTTAGAAGCAGGAATGGAGAACAGAGTTATCTAATTCCCGACACCCCCTTCCCAGGGACAGGGAGGTGTGAAAGAAGAGGCGGGTCATAGCGACAGAGGCAAAAAGTAAATACGTATTTTTCGCCATCCCCGTCAGCAACGTCATCAAAAGGTAGTTTATGTGAGCCAATAAGATAATTTAAACTTTTCGTTACGTGTTGGAGGAAGGGGCTCTGTTCTGGGCTATGAGTAGGATTAACCGTTCTCCATTCCTGCTTCAAAAATTACAGGTCAGATATACTATACATCTTTCGCGATTCGTACTTTAAATTTGGTTTCACTTCTAGGTTTGGTTTGCTTTTTTTCTCTGTTCATAATTGTTAATTTGAAATATTTGAATATACCACGGATTATTTCAAACATCGAAAGACGTTTTGGAATAACTAATAGTAACATATGTAAGAACTCGTACCCGACGTGATATAAGTAACCTTTTCAAACTGTATCTTTACTTTTAACAACAAGATGAAAATATATTAGAATTCGTGACTTTTTTGGCCATCGCAAATGCATTTGACATGGGAATATTAAAAGGCATCATGGCATCTCAACATGTTTACGTATCTTCTTCTAACCTGCGCACTCTCGACGACGTATTTAATGCGAAAGAACAGCATGGTCTCACTATCATTCTGAAAAATCTCTATTACATTCTTCGACATATGAAAGAGAGTTGAACCAGAAGGGGATAATAAAAGAAGGATGACACTCTGTATCCTCTTCATACTTTAGTTATGTAAAATGGTTCTTCCCAGGCTTAACTTTTAGGTTTGCTTTCCTACTTATCAAACTTCAGATGGGTATCGCACCGTGAGGTGAATTCTGTTACTGTTTGATTCTAAATCCCCAAGAATTAACCCACAAACCTCGTCTCATTTATTGCGTGTGTGCATTTAGTTACCTTGTTCCAAATGTAAAATGATGTTGGGAAGAATCGTGTTATAATTACCCCTCCTGGTAGTACACTTCTCTCGTAGAGAAGTATTATGTACATTTATTAAAACCCAAGATATCACACGATCGCAATCTGAAATACCGTTTATCGTAGATTCAATTTTAACCTCTTATAATTCACCTCTTATAATTGAATTAGGTCACGAATCTATAACTCTGTATGAATACTGGCATGGCACACGGCGTTGCACGTCAGGACCTTTCTGGGTACTATTTATAAAGATGACGACATATAGATCCCGAAAACCGTAGGATATAGGGAACCAGTGTACTAAGTAATAGTGAAGACTGTTGAAAAGAGCAGACGTTATTCCAAAAAGGAGATCTTTTTTTTAATTTATACCCGCAATAAGGCCGTCTTTAAGATATATGGAATCATTGTACGAAATGTTAGTGAAATCGGTTAATTCATTTGGACTTTTTTCTACCAAGAAGATATTTTAGATATGTCGGGACTTTGACATGTAGAAAAGTAAAGGTTGAGACTGCCTGATAATCAAAGTCCAGACAAAATTGCCTTTACAGCGACGTTACTCTTAAGTAGTAGGCACACAGTTGGAATCATTTTTCAATCCGCGGCCTTAAAAAATGAAAAAAAAGGTATTCCTTTGTGGAATAACCTCCTCGTGTTTCAACTGATTTCACTTATATTAAGCATACTGTTTCGCTTTATTGGGAATCGGTTTGGCACCATTCTTTAAAATGGCCACAGGTTAACCCCGGTTGCCTTTGCTACTATTAAAATAATCTGCTGTTTTTCTTTTTTTTTGTTTAAATCGTCTGTTTATTTTATTGGATTGTCGAGTTTTTCACTTGAACTTATATTATGAGAAAATGTGCTTTTTCAGAAATAATATTCAGATTTCTACAAAGATTACGTAAGAGGAGGGGTTGATGAAGGAGTATTATAATTATTAGTGAGTAGGGGGGCTCGCGCCCTAGCACCGATGCCACAGGCATATTGTGCACCCTCGTGTTCAGGCCTTGAATAGACCCGTGGCCACAGCGTAGCGAAGAATTCGCTCCACCGTAATAGAGGAGACCCGCGAGGGTTCCAAAATGTGTGAATCAAAATATTCGAGTCTAAGCGGGGCGAAGCAGTCGCACTCGCAAAGTACGTGAGCGGATGTTTCTTCCTTCTCCTGACACGACCTACAGAGATGGTCGTCAGCAAAACCCATCAGATGGAGGTGCCTATTAAGCCGACAGTGCCCGGTCAGAAGACCGGTGGTCAGCCTAATATCCCATCTGCTGAGCGAAATTAGGTCTCTAGCACGAGACCTGCAGGGACCAAGAGCTTGGCCTCCGCACACCTTTTCGCAAATCTCTTGGCTTGCTCATTGCCATGATATCCGCTATGCCCTGGCACCCAGTACAACAGAACCCTGTTGCAGGATGCCAGTCGCGCTAGCAGATCAAGACAGCTGCGCACCAGTTGAGAGGTAATCTGACACTGGTTCAGCGCGTTCAGGGCGGCCTGACTGTCAGAATAAATTCTCACAGTCCGTCCGGTATACCCTTTGTTAATACAGTAATCTGTGCAATAACAGATCGCGGCAATTTCCGCCTGGAACACACTAGCGAAGGTGCCCAGGCAAGCAGAAAAGCCGGTCCCTTGTGGTTTGGCAGTAATAGACGGCGCCAGCGCCGGAATCAGTCTTGGAACCATCGGTGAACCAAATAGTTTCACCCCCAGTGCCAAGAGGCAGCAGGCTAGTCCACTCCGCCCGACTGGGGAAGTGGATGCTGAATGGTTTAGTGAAATCAAAACTGGTGACGGTTTTGTCAGAGCACATCGTTAGCGACGGCTCAAGTGCGTCGTACTCCCGAAAGAGCTTCGTATGGCTGTAATCCCAAAGTCTTGGAACCCAGCAGCCACTAATGTTGAGCCTGTAGGCCCCCATGACAGCCTCCTCCTCAATGAAGAGGTGAAGAGGAAGCATGTCAAGGAGCACCTCCAGGGAAGCAGTTGGGGTCGATCTCATGGCCCCCGTAATACCAATGCAGGCTAGCCTTTGAAGCTTGCGCAGGGCAGCCTGCACCGTCTTAAGCCGGACCCTTGTCCACCAGACAAGATAGTATGGGTCTGATGATCCCAGTATAGAGCCAGTGTACAGCCTTGGGGTTGAGGCCCCAAGTCTGGCCGACAGAGCTCCTGCTCCTTCAGAAGAGCATCTTGGCCTTCTTAATGCACCGATCAAGATGCGGCTTCCATGTAAGTCTGCAATCAAAGGTCACCCCCAGGTATTTCACCTCGGAGGACTTTGTCAGGACCTGGCCAAAGAAAGAGATATCATTGAACAGATCCTTAGTATTCTTCCTCGTAAAAGGAACAAGGACAGTTTTATCAGGATTAACGGTGAGGTTAACCGCCTGACACCATTGCTCCACGCTAAAGAGAGCAGATCTCATAAGCGCGGTAACAGTATCCGGGAACTTCCCGGTAAAGACTATCGCTACATTGTCCGCATACCCGAAGCAGCTACAGCCCCCAGCACCCCCGAGCCTCCCCAAGAGTTCGTCAACCACCAGTCACCACAACAGGGGGGAGAGCACTCCACCCTGAGGGCAGCCCCTGCTGGTAGTCACCCCTAGAGAGTCCCCAAGGAGGGACGCCGACATGCCGACACCTTGCGGTCGGTAAGCATGGACTTGATCCAGCGGCGAAGAGTGTCGCTGATGCCAAATCTCTTAACAGCTTCAGTAATAACCGAGCTAGAGACCTTGACAAAGGCCCCCTCAATATCGAGGAAGACGGCCAGTGAAATTTCCTGAAACTCGAATGCCCTATCCAGGCAATTCGTGAGGCCGTGAAGGGCCGTCTCAGTGGATTTGCCTTTTTGGTAAGCAAATTGTGAAGAAGAGAGAGGAGTTACCGAAAGTACCTCGTCTCTAATGTACCTGTCCACCAGCTTCTCCAGAATTTTGAGGAAGAAGGAGGTCAGGCATATGGGCCTAAATGCCTTCGCCTCGAGATATTAAGCCTTCCCGGGCTTGGTAATAAAGATGAACCTAGAGCGCTTCCAGTCACGAGGTATTAGACCGAGAGCAATTCAAAGTCTATAGATCTTGCATAACGGAGAGGCGATGTGGTCTACGCCCTCCTGCAAAAGCAGAGGGAAGACCCCATCGGGTCCCGGAGGCTTGTAGGGCTCAAAACAATTGACAGCCCACCGAAGCTTGGGAATCGTGACAACCTGTCTGGCTACAAGCCAGTCTTCCCTCTTAGCCCTGTGCAGGACAGGGTAGAGAGAGTCAGGGTTTGTTGGATTGATAAAAGTAGAGTCAGGAAAATGGACCTCCAGCATGTGCTTGAGAGTCTCAGCCCCAGACTTAGTGTACACACCCTCCCGCAGCTTAATAGCATTAAGTCGATGTGTGCTGTCGTGCGCTAGAATCTTCATGACCCTAGCCGTAGCAGGGACATTGGAGACTTGCTCACAGAAGGTCCGCCAGGAGTCCTTAGCAGCTCTAATGGCCCTGTTGTAGGTGTTAAGGGACTGCCTGTATCCAGCCCAGTCACCCGTGCGCTTGGCTTTGTTAAAGAGCCTGCGCGTGTATTTACGAAGTCGGCTGAGATCCGCGTTCCACCAAAGGACAAGCCTCGAGCGGTTGACTGTCTTGAGTGGGCAGTTCCGGTGGAACGACTCCATGATGGAGCCCTGTACATCACCAGCAGCCCTATCAAGATTCTTTGGTCAAGTAAGTTTAGGGGTGTGACCATCTCTGAAGCGTAGGATTAGGTCTTCCCTATAGCCGGCCCAATTGCTCCGTTTTCGATTGCGTATCTCCGTCCTCACCGGGACAGAGTTAGTCGCGACAGTGAAGCAGATATGCCTATCCGACAGAGACGGCTCATTAGACACATGCCAGTTAGACACGGAAGGCGCGAGGTTTTCTGTGGCTAGCGTGTGGTCAATTACCTCCCTTCTATTAGAAGTAACAAAAGTAGGTTCGTTTTCACTAATGTCGTATGGCTAAAAGACAATACGTGTGTTCTGTAGTAAAATATTTCCAGACATTTCACAACTCTTTTATTCACAATTTGAGTATCCCTCATTTGAACTGACCGCACAAAATGTTTGTTAGTAATTTGTCTTTAGAAAAGGTTTAAGATGAATTCTTTCTTAGATTGGTTTCCTTTACAGACGTGTCGAAAATAATATATTCTTACATTCTATGCAATCGTCAAAAGTTAACGAAGACGTGTATTCTGTAATCTGACGTAGTATCATTCTTGTAAAATTATATGGTGTCAGTGAAAACCTGGTTAGCAGCTAATAGATTTTTTGTTTGAAAAATTATTAAAGACCATTGAATCTACTGATTCTACTCCTTCACTGGACCTAAACCTGCATTTTCCATCCCCTATGCCATCATTCGTCACAGGATGGACTGCCGGATATTCTTCATCTGCAGCTCTGGCTCGGTATGGATGGGCAGAGGTGAACAAAAGATTTTGTCTGTGGTACTCCCAATAAGAAAACAAAACAGCTACTAGCCCTCACCGTAAATAAAATCACGCTGGACACCAGTTTTATTACCGGACACTGTCGACTCAATAGACAGCTGCTTTTTATGGGTATTGCTGATGACCCGCTTTGTAGGTTCTGGCGGGAAGAAGAGGAAACCTGTTTCCATGTCCACTGTAACTGTGATTCCCTTGTAGCTCTGAGGTTTGAGCATATTGACATTCACTATAAGGAACCTGACCAGCAGCTTTCCACATCTCAGCCAACTGAAATCTTAGTTTCATCGAGGCGACTGGAATATCTGCAGTCTAACTATTGTAGTATCCAATTCGCCAAGAATCGTAATATAGCTGGCGAAGTTTCCTATTATCGGCATTTGTTTTAATCTAGCGACAACCTTCATCCTGATTCTATGGACAATCATTATACCTAGGCGATCGTTTCTTAAGAAGCATACCAATATGTCCATATATCAGTATATATAACATTTTTGGTTCTTCCCCTGGTGGGTTTTCCCAGAACCTTTTTACACACGTACAAGTTCTTATTTTGGTTCGAATTAGCCTTTAGTAGTTTTGCATAAGTTTATTAGTTGTAATGTAAACTAGAGAAACGTTTAGGACATTTCATGTTGTTTTGATTAGGGAAACTAGAGATTAAATTAAGATTTATGAATTGAAAGTGAACTCCTAAATGACCGATATAAACACTAAGGTAAAAGACACCCGTTAAGTTCTATGACCTTGAAAAATAGATAAGGAAATTAGGCCTTCGTTAGAAAGAAAACAAGATCTTCTCGTAAAAGTGTGTTATAACGGAAATCGTGTCTCACAGATTTTATTCCAAATTAAAAGTTATATAATGCAAAACTACTGGTATGTATCCGAGAATAAAATTTAAGATAGAACTTTTATATTCTCTTGAACATAATTGTTTGAAACCTGTGATTAACGAATGATTATAAATTTAGGCAGTGTAGATAAAACTTTTAATGATTTAAATTTCGTTAGACAATACGAAGCGAAAAATGTAGGTTTAGTATTTCGATTTTGAATCAGGTACTAGTCTTTTCTCAACTCGGAGAGGTAATATTTTGGTTTTCCCAACTTGTTGGATGTAACTTGATTGGATTTATTTTTTTTTCAAATTGCGGTTACTGTTTTGAAGAAAATCCACGAAACTTAAATCCGGGCCCTTAATATGTGGTTAAAATTTAAAAGAGATCCTTGCAATAGTTTTTCTTAAAGAAAATAAAAAAAATTTCTTATAGAAAATAAAGTTGCTAAGAGTGGTTTTCAATTCATTTGCTTAAAATTAATTGCAGATTTTGACGAAAAACTGCAAATTTGCCCATGGGAATAACATAGGAAATGTTTGCTGTAATAGATAAACTATCTCGACCATTTTTCGGAAACTATATGTTCGATACGTCTAAAAACAGTTTTAAATGAAGGGTGCAACATTTTTTTGGTGCTTCCGAAGTTTTATTGAAAAAAATTGATATTAAGTATTACTTTTTGTACTTTTTAGTACATACTTAGACTTACGACCTTTTATCCTGTTGGACCTCAGATTATCGAGGATATTGAACAAGCTGTCGCGTCGCCTACATTGAGTCCTAAACAGAAGGAAGACTTAAAAACTTTATTATTACGATTTCCAAAACTATTTTCGGAAAAAGCGGGACGTACTAACTTAGTATATCACTAGATTCACACTACCACCGATGTTCCCGTTAGTCAACGCGCGTATCGTGTTAGCGACGAGAAAAAACGGATAATTGAAGATCATCTTCACGGAATGATCCGCGACGGAATCGTGAAGCCCTCCGTTAGTCCTTACGCGTCGCCAGTGGTACTTGTCAACCAGAAATGCGGAAAGATCCGTTTCTGCGTCGACTATCGCGCTTTAAACAAAGTGACCGTGAAAGACCCTTATCCGCTACCGAGAATAGAAGAACTGTTAGGAAAAATGGGTGCCCCAAAGTTCATCACAGCACTGGACTTAAAGAGCGGCTATTGGCAGATCGATCTACATCCGCAAGCGAAAGCGAAAACCGCTTTTATCACGCACGCGGGGAAGTACGAGTTCGAAGTTCTTCCGTTCGGTCTATGCAATGCGCCGTCGTCGTTTCAACGACTCATCGACGAAGTCTTCAGGGATGGACATCACTTTTCAATCTGTGTCTATCTGGATGACATCGTCATTCCATCCAGTACTTGTGCTGACCATTTACAAGCCTTGGAATATGTCTTTCACCGACTGTTTGAAGCGGGACTTACGTTGGCACGCCAAGAAAACAAATAATATATTTTGATCGGTTATAATTACTAAACCTCTGATCTAAACTTACAGTTCACAACAAAAATGGCACCGAAACATTTTTAAAGACAATTTTAGCGTGAGTCAAACCGTTTAATGAACAACACTTTTCAAAAATTAGAATTCATAACTCAAAATTAAACCCAGTTATATTATAAACCAAACTAATATAAAAATAAAATTTTATTTATTTACTAAATATGGGCGAAGTTCTAATATCGCTTATTTGTGAGTAAATTCTGACTTTTGACGTGTCAAGTACCAGCGAATGAATGTACCCCATTCCCAAATTTCTGAACCTTGGCCCCTCGGCATGAGAAGGGGTTAAAACCGATTCACCAAAACAAATATTAATTATTCTTCCTCAGATGCTCGAGTTAACTACATGATGTCAATATGTTTATATCCTTTACACCTAGAGTAGGTTTTGAACACGTTTAAACCCTGGCGTTTCGGTTTATGCCCACTTTACGATAAGTTTAGATTTTAAACGTGTTTTTAAACGCTTTCAATGCGCTGTTGTGTTTAGTTTTTATATGTTTAGCTATTACACCCATTGGTACTAGTTGGTGTTTAGTTTTCGCACGTCAAATCTAGGGGTTTAGATTTTCAACATGTTTAAATCAATTGGATGTGCTCAAAACCTATACGTTGTTTTTTCTGTGTAGGTGGCTCCCTGTAGTACTGGAAAAGTATGATATCGGCTGATATAACCAATAGGTTCGGGTAAAAATTACATAAAAAGAAATACTTCTCAGTACCAATGACTTGTTATGTTCATTTCCTGCGGAAAAAATATGGTAAAACACATCATACCTTACCACTATTGCGAAGTCACACTTCACTCCGACCCCCCCCCTTCCTCAATTTTCCCATTATATATTTTACATGACTTTCCAGACCTAACCTTAATAACCTAACACTATAAAAATTCATGTACATAAATGTTTATGGTTATGGCTTGACACTTGCTAGCGCCGAAGGACCGATCACTTAGTGTAATCGGTATACATTTGTTAGTGTGTACACCATTTGGAAATTACATACAGAGAAACTAAACTGGGGTCTTCACTCTCTCGCCTAGAAGCACTGCTATAGGCAGTGCGAGTTGGCTGGCCTCCCGCGGCCCGCCTGTAGTGAACTTTGACACCGTCTGGCGATGACCCCAATGGTGGACTAGCCCCTGTGTGTTTTCCGAAATGGTCTCAACGACTGATAAAATGATTACGCGTAATACGTAACCAGTGCACAAGTAGCGCCAACAATGTAGTAAGGGGTAATGACATTTCAAATGTAGATTGACCAAGAAGCTCAGAAGTACGGAGAGTGAAATTGCAGTGCAATCTTTCCTTCATAGAGGTGACAAAAGAAATGTAGCATTTTGATATACGAAATTATATGTATAAATTCGCAGAACAACCTGGTATGACATCCACTATTAAATATTCACATTTTCCTTTCGAATTATGTTAAAGTTCGCTTGCTCTTCTTAGACAATCTGTAGATTATTCAATATTAATCCCCCAACACGTACTCCCTTCAAAATAATTAATTTCATGATAAAATGTTTTCGGAAAATGGAATTATTCTTGAAAAAGCGTAGATATGTAATTTTTTCAATTAATTTAGAGGGAATAGATCGATTAACAGTAAAATCAGTTGATTGAATTAAATATTGATTAAGGATTGAGTGGATAAAAATAACTAAAAAAAATTGCAATATCTGAAACTTCAGTCAATTGATAAACCTCACACATATCGATTGTTTTTTCGGCCTTGGTCCAAACCAAGACTTTTTTTAAATAATGTGAGTGATGTCATTGGATCGGAGTTGTTCCTGGTCCTTTTAATCCCGAAAATTGCCGATGTAAAGGCCGGGAAGGACCTAAAGATAAAGTTAAATTGAAGCTTAAGTATTATACCAATTAGTTAGTAACACCAACAAATAAAGCTAAGAGTTAATTAAGTTTAAGAGTAAGATATGTATAAGATCCAGCAACGTGTAGTCATGTATAGTTAATGACAAAATCCTGAAGGAATACATAAAACCAGAAGGGGATAATAGAAGAAGGATGACACTCTGTATCCTTTTAATACTTTAGTTATGTAACGTCATTCTTCCCAGGCTCACCCTTTTTGTTTGCTTTCCTGCTCATCAAACTATAGATGGGCATCGCACCCTGCTAGGGTCAATTCTATAACTATTTGGTATTAAATCCTCAGCAATCAAACCTCATCTTGACATGGGACAAAATTTAACAAGCGTGCCCTGGCAAATAATTAAACGTAATAGAATAATGATGAGGGAACTATTTATCGCGTATGTGATTTGGTTTAGTAACCTTCCTCCAAATGTAAAATGATGTTGGGAAGAATGACGTTACACTTACCCCGCTTTGTGGTACACTTCTCTCGAAGAAAAGTATTATATACTTCTGGTAATACCAACAAATAAAGCTAAGAGTTAATTAAGTTTAAGAGTAAGATATGTATAAGATCCAGCAACGTGTAGTCATGTATAGTTAATGACAAAATCCTGAAGGAATACATAAAACTAACAGGAATCCATGTGTAGTCATTAAATTTTCTCAACATATCTTGGTGGGCTTTGAAGGAGGGGCTAGACTAATCACAGTTATAAATTTCCTGTATTTATGAAACCATAATGTAGTACGTTAAAATTGGTAGCGGGAAATTAATAAATGTCTTTGTGGTTAGGCCTAGGATTAATGGGACACGATAATATCTTAACTTAACCAAAATTTCAATTCTATTTCAAGGAATGATAACATCTGTAATATAATTAATTGGATGCCGAAAGTCAAAGTTAACCTAATTTAAATTCCATTGTCGTATTCCCTGGATTATTTACGTTTCATTTAATTAAAAGATCTTTCGATAGAGCATGATCCAAACACGGGAGAGCGCTGCTTTCAATGAATAAATGTCAGTCGAATGTCTTTTATAATTAGCAATCGGTTGCCTGTGTATCTCATCCCCCATTCTCCCCCCTGTACCCTAACCGTGTCCCGGTGATGGTAGCTAGCTACTCGGGAATGCGAGATGGAGCGAGCCAAGGTTCCACTCCAGTGAAGGGAATCCCGAATTTCTGATCGGGAAATTCAAGACCCCCACTTGGCTGCTGCATTGCGGAATAAGAGGGGCTAAGCGCCAGGGGCTGGATACGTTCATTTTTCACCCAAAAACTAAGAGAGACCAGACCAGGGAAGCAGGGACAGGGAGAGAGACAATTAGGGCACGGGTAGATTTCATAATGGGACATGGCGCGCGTGCCACATGTTTAAGATTAACCATATATTATGAATTTTATAGAAATGCAGTTATGCGGGCTTGTTTGTTTATCTAACCTAGGAGGATCTATGAAATAAGATATTTTCCAGGGTTAGTTTCATAGTTTTTTCAGGAATACGTTTATCACTGATGTATAATCGATTTCTGATTGTGAATACAAACGTATTCATACACCCAAACACTTTTGAACATAATTTTGAAAAAATGAGTTTTTCAGTATTAAACTTAAATTGTGCTGAATTTGTAATAGTTAAGGTGGACGCGATAAACCTATTTGTACACCTTGATATGTCTGTAGGTGAAACCCATCCGCGGAAGGATACTATGTGCTTAATCCCGTACGGATGAAAGGTATCGGTGACGAGTGAGGGAAGAATTGATAAGTCTCAAATGAAATCAATGAAAATTGCCAACTGTCAGTTGGAGTTAGCGTTTATTTCAATTGAGGCATAACTAAATAGTTGCTGAGTTTTAATAAAGTGCAATGCATTTTATTATATGAAGAAACCTTTTTGTTAACCAACCCTTTATCTGCAATCTAATGGAATATAATTAAAACATAATCTTACCTTGTTCATACCATTTCCAATGGCTTCTTTTGGTTATGGTATCCGATTGACTTTAGAAGGGACAGAATCTTATTGAACGGATGCAGTTATCTATGTATTTCTTTTTAGTTTCTACGAAGTTGTATACATAGTTTACAGGCGTAGAGGATTCCTACCATTAACACCAGGAGACCAAGCGACTAAGAGTGTAAAGTCGCCTGCTATTTTACACTCTAAGTTGCCAGGTCTCCTTGTGCAAATGGCATGAATCCTCCACGCCTGTAAACTATGTATGTTGAGAAAACTTGTTTGTTTTTAATCTTTTTGCTGGTTTTCTGAATTACTTAGCGGCTCGGAGTACTTATTTAAAACTTGAGGGAAATTCTCATCCAAAATAGCTTTTTTTTCTTCTATACGTCTAAATTTATGTAACGGTTCTTTGAATATTCTTCGTTGTTTTTATTTTATTTTAATCCGCAGTCCGATTTTTAATTATAATAATTACGTTTTTCCTTAGTTAAAAAATTATAAATTATTATGATGTCTCACTTTAGTTTTGGGATATATCGCGTAATTTTTAAAATACATCTCTCATTAAATCTAAACGTATTTAAAATTAAAATTAAACTTTTACTTCACAAACGAACACGAAACCGAAATATATATTAAAACAAATTAATATAAAAAAATTAAGGTAGATTTTCCGAATGCCTCGGCATTTTTAAACAATCCAATATCGCCGGTTAAACAGCTATAGTCCAATTTCGGAGAACTCTGGCTTCTTCCACGCATTTTAGTTTGGTTTTAAATTATGGTTGAAAGTTCTAGATTTTTTTTAAATTAAGGTAAACTATCACGCGCCGGCACGTGCGACTTTAAAGTTTAAATACAAATCTCGCGCTTAGTTTGAGCATTTTGAATCTAAAAGTAAGTTGTGATTTTTTAGGGCCTATTTTTTTTGACTTTCTAAGCAATTAACGTTCTAATTATTATTTTCAGCTATTGTATTGTTTTACAAAAACAAAACGAGTAAAACAGCTAAGAAAAAGGACCAAAAAAACGGCAATATAAACGTAAGTTACCATTTAGTGAAATACTATATATTGCCTCCCCCCTCTTAATACAGGCTAACCTTGTTGTTTTATCGACTACAGTCTTTGCAACAAAGGCTTACTATTTTGCGCTTTTTCTCATACTTTAAAGCCAAGTGTTAGCCAACCAAAGGGGGAGGCGACTAAGCCTTGGCCTTTTCGACAGAGGGATTTTCCCACGATTATTTCTATTAAAATCGCGAAAGATAGTTAGAATTAATACTTACTCTCGTCGCTCCCATAACTTCCCTCATTATTTGTTCAAAAGCTGCCGTTTGATTCTTACCCTTTTCTTCAGCCTGTTTTTCAGACTAGTCCCTTTCAGCGTGGGAATTAAGGCACTGGCACAGGGCAAATGACCAGTTTAAAAATTGCCTGGACCAGTTTAAAAATTAAATCGGAGGGAGGTCAGTGGTCCACAGGACCACTAAGAAAATTCTAGGGTAACCAGGGTCCAGACAATATCTGAACTATTTTAATTACCCACTTCTTTAGTTTAGCAGACGACGCGCCCTGGTCAATGGTCATGGACCAGTTTATTTACTCCAGGCCAGGGGGGTTTCTGGCCCAATGTCCAGTTTTAAAAAAATCCTTATTTCCCACCCTGGTCCCTTTAATATTTTTCTCTATTAAAATCAGCCTCCATTAATATGAAAATAGTCCTTCAGTAAAACAAAGGTTAATACCAAAATAATAAATGTCTTTATTTCAAAATCTAGTTAACGAAATGGAACAATTTGTGTCTGTTGCTAACAACTGCACGTTTACGGTGAATGTTTTCAATGGAGTGAGAGCCCCAGCGGCACGGAGGGTTCAACGTGTTGGTAATGGCCCACAAAATTTTAATCCCCGACCAGCAAATCCACCTCCTGCCCCCCCGTGGCCCCCGACCAGCAAATCCACCTCCTTCCCGCCGTCCTCCGGGTCCTGCTAATCCCGCTCCTGCAAGGGTTAATCCTGCCGTCCTCGAAGAAGAAGTTGTGGAGCCTGCCAGAGGGCCAGCTGCCGTCCGCGAACCAGCGCCTGTCTGAGGGAGGCCCGGAAGGCCAAGAGTGGTAAACGAATTACCCGAACGGTCAGCAGAACGCCCGCGAAATAATTAATCTGCAATTAACTCTCCATTTAAAAACCGTGCAATATTTGAGTCAGTAATTTTTTCATCCGGCGAAGATGTGTACGGAGTAACGTGAACAATCTTATTTTTCCTTTAAAAAAATGCATAGGTAGTGTTACTAGGGAAACGTTTAATAGCCCCTTTTTAAAGTAAATGTAAATTAGAATTCGTGCTGGTGGTACGTGTCAGTTCAAAGTTCCATTTCAGTTAGACTCATTTTGCTTTTTTTTCGTTTTTCTTTTCAATTGTGACAAAAACCTTCGGGAAAGTAAATTTTAAAATTCACAGCCAAATTTAAGTCATATTTTTCAGTCGAAAAGGCTTGACTTCTGAATAGTATATTCGTTAAATGCATGATGAAAACGTACGTTTAAGTAATTTTATGATTTTTAAACCTCTGTCTTTAAAATTTACAATGAATAATGCGAAAATTTTGAAAAAACAATAACGTACGCCTAATAAATATGAGTAAATAATTAAAAAGCTTTATTAATTTAACTATTTCTGAGTGAGCATACTCAGTATACTACCGCAATGAGTCGCGCAGTAAAACGCTACCGCAATTATGTTATTTTTCCGGGTTTTTCTTATGATTTGCCTATATTTAGTTTTAAAAGTGATAGTTAATGGCTTAGTTTAGTTATTATATGGTAAACTTTGCGTGTGAGTCGCGTTCTTGGTGATTTTTTATTCGAATTCCATCATGGTCTCTTAAGCCTTGGTCGCCTCGTTGCATTACCCAGCTATGGATCATCATCATGGTGGTTTCGCGATCCCCGATTGCGACCTTAACCGAGGCCTTATCTTCCTCCACTTTTGATCTTCTTACAAGTATACCACATTAAACTTTACTCTCTCATCCACTTGGTTCTACGGACAGTCTATCTCTCTCTACTAGCCCCTTAATTAACTGTTCGGATACGACAGTAGCTTCCTCTATTTTAACCCAACCTCAATCTGAACTTACAATGGAAAATACATGTGATACACCGTCTGATTCCGATTCAGTGCTCGGTTTTGACTCACAAACTGGTCCCCTTACTAACAAAAGACTACGTAGTTCGCGACTTCGTATTTGAACTAAACAAAAAACACCCGGTCGTAAAAGCAAAGCTACCTCTAGAAAACGACCTAAGCACCCGTGCTCCTCGTGTCTCACCCAATTTGACGCTACCCACAAGGCTTTCCAATGTGATTTGTGTCTCTCCTGGTGCCACATTTCCTGTGTCAATATCCAAGACGATATCTACGCTTTTCACACCACATCTAACAGTGAATATTTTTCATTTTTTTGCCCGTCATGTGCCTCTAAAGGCTCGCTGGCCCTCCGATCGCTCTCTAAATTTATGTCAGACTTTTATGCATTCCGACAGCAAGTGAGCTCCCTCCCCAAAGAAGTCTTACAATTACAAGCCTAGTACTCTGCTCTTGCGGTCAAAGCCCTCGTTACCACGGAGCCAACGAATGATTTAACTCCTCAATCCGACTTTCGCGCTCAATTACTTTCTCAATTAAACATCCTGACTGCTTGTCAGACTGAAATTGACTCAATACGGGTAGACTATGATAGTCATTCGGACAAAATCTCCGCCTTGCGAACCGATCTTATTCATAATAGGGCTCATCAAATTTTAATTTCTGACAAGGTTTGTAACCTTTCTGGACAGCTTGAAGACATTCGCGTCTCGATTTCTACGTCAGTTCCGGCTCCGGCCTTTTGTGTTACCAAAGTAACCTGTGATTCAGCTAGTCAAACAATCAACGAGTCCGCTAGTCAAACAATCAACAATTCCTGGTAGCCCTCTTAATGACATTCAAGTGACATCAGGCTCTTCCGGTCCACCTGAACTCTCTTCGGAGCCTAACAATTCTAACAATTCTCCGACTCCTATTCAAAACGTATCATCCTCTGCCCCAATCGCTGGTCGCGAACTTTTCGAAAATAGTTCTTGTGCAGTCAAGACTTTATCAAATGACCTACCAATTACACATGTCTCTGTACCGCCAGCCCCACTGTCTGGTCAGCCACAAAATACTGCCGGTGAAATCTCTACCTCATCCGCTCGAAAATTGAATACGTTGCTCTTTAACGTTTCTGACCATGATGATTCCCAGGAAGACATGTACTTTGTCCGCAAACTTCTACAAGACTTGTTCTTCAAACCAGACGAGTACAATTCTGTCTCTATACGCCGAGTTGGGCCTCTTCGCCAGAACTATAACCGTCCGCTGCTAATAACCTTTTTAACTGTGTCGCATCGACAATATTTCGTACAAAGCATCCAAGAATGGCGGCGCCATAATAATTTTCCGTATGCCGCCTCCCATGATCGTAACCCTGTCCAACGGCAGACTCATCGCTCCCTCCTCGCGGACCTTCGTCAATTGAAAGCCCCAGGCCGTTATGACCTTTGTATTCGTCAAGGCAAGATTGTTTCCTATTCAACGAACGCCCCTTACACCCCCTCTCCAGTCTCGCTCCCGCAATCGTCGCTGCTGGATCAGTCACCACCGTTAAACTACTACAACCCCCTGCCGTATTATCACCAATCTCCCTACCACCACGAGTCGCAAGTCTAAGTGTTTACTCACTCAACGCCCAGTGTCTCTTCAAAAATTAATAAAATGAACCGTGGGTGGAAAATATGGCCTGGGCCCACTCTGCTATCCTTGACGGTATACGGACTAAATACCCCCAGTCATAATCCCTCTTTTTTAAAAAGTACAAAATAGAGACGAGTTGGGACTTCCATTTTTTAAACCCGAACCGGTCCAGACCGAAAGTTTAAAATACATAAATAAATAAAAAAATTGGCCTGGGACATAAAAATCCGACGCGACCAGAAAATCCGATTGCTCATAAGTCCGTCACGACGACAAGTGACTATAAAGCATGGTTTACACTTGGCATAAATTAGGACGTCGATTTGCCATTTTGGGCTCTCGAAATCTCAGCTACGAAAGCCTACGATCCAATATCCGAGGTCGCGTGAAGTACGTTTTGCGACTGCGTAGTTCATATGAAATCGGGCCAGGCCTCTTGTTTTTAATAGAAAAACCCAACCCGACCCATTTTTTTCCTAAAAAATATAAAATCCGACCCTCATTTCTTCTAAAAAATATAAAAATCCGGCCCGATTTTTTTTTGTGCCAGACCCGACCCAAAACGTCGGGTCTGGTCGGAAAACCCCGATAACATCTGGGAGCCCGACTCGTCTTTACCCCACTCTCTAGACAAAATCCCCCGGTAATAATCCCCCAACATAGCCAAAATAAAAAGCAATATATAATCTAAAATACTAGCTGCTTCAGCGATCTGATTGTGTAATGGATAAGGCGTTAAACAGCGGAGTGAGGATGGTGGGCTTGAGTCCCCGAAGATATGTAAATAACATTAAAATTTGGTTTGACTTATTTGTAATTATTTGGTCCACTTTCATTCATTTTCAGAAAAAAAAGGTTTACGTAGCAATAATGAGCTATGAGCGTAAATAATATTGAAAATTTGCAAATATGAAAAAGTTTTGATTTGGAAATGTTAATGGGTGGTGTCGGGTGACTTCCATAATCCCCCTGGACATAATCCCCCCAAAAATTTCCCCCGGTCCAAATGGGCATAAGACAAAATCCCCCCATTTGCAGACAAAATCCCCCCAAACTGGAGACAAAATCCCTCCCAAATTGGAGACAAAATCCCCCTCTTACGGAACGAAATCCCCACCTTGGAGACGAACCCTTCGGGGGTCATTCCTATTTTAGAGGTCGTTTCCACAGTGGAAATTTTTTTAGTAGGATAGTAGTAAAAGTATTAGTATTCCCCCTACGAGGAAAAGCGGAACCAATGATGGAGAAAATAGTATGAATTGCCGACTAACCATAAATTTTCGCCTTTTCCAAAATATTGCTGGCTAACCATAAATTTCCGCCTTTTCCAAAATATCGCTGACTAACCATAAATTTCCGCCTTTTCCAAAATATCGCTGACTAACTATAAATTTCCGTCTTTTCCAAAATATCGCTGACTAACCATAAATTTCCCCCTTTTCCAAAATACTGCTGATAACCATAAATTTCCGCCTTTTCCAAAATATTGCCGACTAACCATAAATTTTCGCCTTTTCCAAAATATCGCTGACTAACCATAAATTTCCGCCTTTTCCAAAATATCGCTGACTAACCATAAATTTCCGCCTTTTCCAAAATATCGCTGACTAACCATAAATTTCCGCCTTTTCCAAAATACTGCTGATAACCATATTTTTCCGCCTTTTCCAAAATATCGCTGACTAACCATAAATTTCCGCCTTTTCCAAAATATCGCTGACTAACTATAAATTTCCGTCTTTTCCAAAATATCGCTAACCATAAATTTCCGTCTTTTCCAAAATATCGCTGACTAATTATAAATTTCCGCCTTTTCCAAAATATCGCTGACTAACCCTAAATTTCAGCCTTTTCCAAAATATCGCTGACTAACCATAAATTTCCCCCTTTTCCAAAATACTGCTGATAACCATAAATTTCCGCCTTTTCCAAAATATCGCTGACTAACCATAAATTTCCCCCTTTTCCAAAATACTGCTGATAACCATAAATTTCCGCCTTTTCCAAAATATTGCCGACTAACCATAAATTTTCGCCTTTTCCAAAATATCGCTGACTAACCATAAATTTCCGCCTTTTCCAAAATATCGCTGACTAACCATAAATTTTCGCTTTTTCCAAAATATCGCTGACTAACCATAAATTTCCGCCTTTTCCAAAATATCGCTGACTAACCATAAATTTCCACCTTTTCCAAAATATTGCTGACTAAACATAAAATGCCGCCTTTTCCAAAATATTGGAATTTTGGAAATAAGTTAAATTAAAATCAGTAGTTTACTTCTTTTGGTTTAGAAACATTGTTTGCAATACCTTTCACTCTTGTGAATTATACTTTTGCATTATTATTAAAGATAATCTTTGGATTTGGGCTTCCTTCTTTACTTCTAAATGCCTATTATCTGGGGGATTTTCAACAAAATGATCCTTTCGGTAGGATTTTGTTGAACAGTTTTCCTTTTGGGGGATTTTGTCCTGGACGTTTTCTCTGGGGGGATTTTGTACAAACACGTCTAAAATCGGGGGGAAAAAGTCTTGGCAAATCCAAAATAGGGGGATTTTGTCCGGGGGGATTATGTCCAGGGGGATTATGTACGAGACCCGGTGGTGTCATTGACATTCAATATTGCCTTTCAGATTGACAATATTTTAATTTTATTAAAAAATTATATGAGTTTGGTTAGGTTAGAATAGATATGGTTAGTTAGGGTTGGGTTAAGTTTTGTTTGATTAGGTTAGAGTTAGGTCGGTAATATTTTGGATACAATGTGACCCTTTTTCCAAAATATTGTTGTTTGTCTTCATTTACTTTCGAAATAACATTACGCCTTATTGAACAATAATGTTTCTTATTTTTAAACTCTTAATAAAATAGAGCTTTCTCAAATTATTTTTCTCAAATGGTATGAGAATTGTAAATGTTCTAGCGGGTGTTTAAAATTTAAATTGTCAGTCGCGTAGCAGTCTCATAACCCCCTGTGTGATGAACTCCTGGTGGCGGTAAATACATGAAATTTCGAAATTTTCCAAAAGTTTTTGATCTACTTTCGGGGACCAACTTGGGGGAGTTAGAATTTTTTCACTATAATTTTCTTCTCCCCGTGGTGTAATTTAGTCAGACACCACTGCTGGTTGGGAGAGTTAGAAAAAGTAAAATTCCACCAAATTGGTAGCACTTGTAAGCATTTTAGTGTCATTGGTGAAAATGGGGAGTGATTGAACATCTATTTATGTTATCTTTCCTTATAAACCTTCATATTGATTTAAACTAGGGTTTGGGGTATTTTGTTGAAAACACATTTTGGGGAAAATATTTCCTGTGGCTGGGGGTATTTTGTCATCGACATCCATTCGGGGGATTGTATCCCGGGGGATTTTGTTCCATATGTAGCGGGATTATGTCCTTTTTTGACTATGATGGGGGATTATGTCCTACAATCATTACTGAACTAGGGGCCACAGAATAGAAATATTGACCACGAAACTAAATCGTCGTCAAACTTTCGCAAAATATCCCACAAATCAAACCATCTTCCTCCCTCCTATTGGAGCTTCAGTAGCTATGCGCTAAATCCCAATCAACCGAACCCAATCCCATTCGACCGAAAAAAACCCGCACTTTGGCGGATTTACGAGTCTTTCCCCGAAAAACTCGCACTTTGGATTTTCCTGAAGGAATTAAAATAAAAAAATGCCGGGAACTCAAAGTGAAAATTAAATTAACTTAAAACAATTTAAGGCCTACGTAAAATGAACACTAGATCCAAACATTTTCTAAATTATTATTTTAAAACTAAGGATTATAAGAACAAAATAGTAATAAATGAGGAAAATATGACCAGGGATAGATACTTTTTTAAGACGGAATAAACAATGTTTGGCCATTACTTCAGTCCGACTCATAGACGAGTATATATAGTCCCTTCCTTCAACACGTAACCAAAAAATTAAATTATCTTATTGGCTCACCAAAACTACGTATTGGTGACGTTGGAGTTATGATCCAGCGCAGTCAGCATCGTTCTAGCTTCCATTACCTCACTGTCAAATTCTTGCTGTTTAGTGCAATACTTCAGCATTAAACTGTGATACGATTCCAAAGATGAAGTGTGCGAGAATGCATTTACTTGCTTTAAATCTTTCAAAAGATTTTTATTGTGGAATATATTCACAAGCGCATCGTGAGGATCTGTGTCCGCTTCAAGCCACTTTTTCCTTCTTTCAGCATCATGGGATAACTTTTCGTGGATACAGGATTGAAAATGTGGGAGGCTGGGAAAGGTGTGTATATTTGTCACATGAAAGCAAACAGATTCCCACATGTCTATTAAAACATCAACATCGCCGTTGCACATTTCCGAACAATACCACATATCCGGCTCAAAGATTTAACCCATGGATCTAAGTCTTCGTTTTTTTTCTTACGAGGAGCTAATTTAATTTTGCTTCGAAGATTCTTAGACAGATGCCATACGTCAAACTGATGATTTATTTCTTCGTAATTTTCTCTAAGAAATTTTCTAATTTGTATATGCCGATCACTGGTTAGCTGATTAATTTTCACCCCAGTCCTTCATTTTTCTCAAACATCTTTTCAGGCCTTCCAGTTCCATGTTGGTTGATTTATAATTGGTTTCTGCCTTATTGACTATTTCGAAATGAATGCATTTGTTTGTGTTTTGCTCCATTAAGGTTACAGTGCAATATTTTGAATTATGGTCTGGTGAATCATAACGGCCATCAGTAGAGACTTTTATTTCTGGACACTGTTTTAACTCCTCTATTACTTCAGTTTGTTCTTTTCTCCAAGCTCTCTTTATTTCTGGAACTACAAAATTTCGCTGGATATCATAATAGGTGGTTTTTCTAATACCCACCAATCCCATAAATTTAAAAATTGAATCAACTCGGTGAAAAGTAGCCCCAGAGAGTAATATACTAGAAACTAAAAGCAAGTTTCCGGCAGGCATTTTACCCAACAAGGGCTGTGATTTCCAAATACCCTCATGTCCTTTTGTACAAATTAATTTAATTGTTAATTGAGTTCCTTCATTTTCACTCTTTAACGATTCAGAAACGTCTATTGGGCTAGTACAATTATTTTCATGGCAACGTACTCGACATAGCAGTTGATCAAGTTGACTCTCGAAAATTATGTATTTTTTTATTGAACCAAGCTTTCTTTCGCAGTTATTTCTGATTCTAAGAGGGAAGTGGAAGTACTGTCGTAACTGGGCTCGTATAATGAGGCATTAGCTGACACAAAAGTATCTTGCTCCAAATTGTCCGACTCCTCAGAAATCAGGCTCAAACAAGGTGATAAAAGTGTTTTTGGCCCTTCCAAATTTGCCTTGGGTGTAGAAATTAAAGCCGCTGTTCTTGGTTCATTACGTATTGGGCTCAATGATTGTAGTGATGAAGCTGCATAAGTGTGGTCTTTCATAGCCAAAGTAACTATTCTAGAGGGCCGGTAGGCCCTTCTAGATAAGAACCCACACCCTCCCGTAATGTTAAAGAAATAATTCACAGATTTTAGGCTTAGCGTCCCATAGAAAAAGCATGGGATTTTTGGTGGTCCACTCCATCGAATAACTCTGAAACTACTGGGAAGTTAAGGTTCGGAACACTTTTGAATTATCAAGCAACTATTGAATGTTGAACTTCTGAAGTTTGATTAAGAACAATTAATTCTAAGTATTTTATTTTAATTAATTTATAAGTCATGGTAAAACCGTTACATATATTACACTGTTTTCATAGCATTTCGTTCAGCCTTCATCGGGTTTGTGGCGCATAGGATAACGCGTCAGCCTATTTAGCAGGAGATTGCAGGTTCGAGTCCTGGCAAGCTCGGTGTTTATTTTTACAGATCTTTTATTCAACATAAATGAAATGATCCTATAAATACAATGTTTGGATAATGTTTTTGTTACGAAGTACGGGCTTGTGGCGTAATGGATAACGCGTTTGCATTCGAGGCAAAACATTGCAGGTTCGAGTCTTGGAAAGCCCGTTGTCTATTTTTGATGAAGAATCTTAGTATATATAAGGGAAAATTCTTAAATAACAAAATTTCAATGAAATGTGCGCGTGTGGCGCGTGGTTTAGAAATAACTTTTTTTTAAATCTATGCAAAAAGGTCAACTAAACTTAATTGAGTCACCAACCGCCTTATTATATAAAATAAGTTACCACCCGCCTATCTATGGTGAATTAATTTAACACTCCCCTGCCAAATAATTTAAAATTTTAATCTTTCCCATAAAATAATGAGAGGCACTTGGAGGGAGCCAATATGCTCACGAACATCTTACTGGAACATCGAACAACACAACTTCATTAGAAGTTTGACAAGCCTATTATTATTTTTATAATAGATTAATACAAATTAAGCCTGAAGGAACAGATATTATATAAAAAAGACTTGGTTTGCCCAAGCCTTAAAAACAAAACGATAAGAGTTTTTCCAGTTGTCTGAAGCGCGGATATTTTTTTCTATTGAATTTTAAAGACAATCCGTATTTTACTACTCTTTAGAATTTAATTCAATCACCTGATTTTACTGCTAATGGATTAGTTTCTAGTAAATTAATTGAAATAAAAAATTACTTATCTCAGATTTTTCAACAACAATTCCAATTTCCTGAAACATTTTATCGTGCAGCCATTATTTTGAGGGATATCGTGTAAATTTAATCAAATTAACACTTTCTTTTTAAATTTCCGAGAATTTTCCTTTCAAAAGGTTTTAAACACATCAAATTTTAATAATGTTGTCAACTAAACAGCCACTCAACCAACACTTCTAAAATCTTCCCCACAAGTTCTGATATACACAGTTCAATAACTATAACTATGGCTGTGCTTAAAGAAGAAACGAACACCTTTATCAATTATTAGAATGGTGATAACAGCCCCCTTTTGTATTCGAAAAGACCGCATATAATACATTATTAATGAAAGTATTTTTGAAAATTAAAGTACGTTCTCCCTTGAAAAGGAAAAATTACATGATAAAATGTTTCAGGAAAATGGAATTGATGAAAAATCTGAGATAAGTAATTTTTTATTTCAATTAATTTACTGGAAACTAATCCATTAGCAGTAAAATCAGGTGATTGAATTTAATTTCTAAAGAGTAGTAAAATACGGATTGTTTTTAAAATTCAAGAGAAAAAATAATATCCACGCTTCAGTCAACTGGAAAAACTCTTATCGTTTTGTTTTTAAGGCTTGGGCAAACCAAGTCTTCTATATCTATATAAATCAAAGTCCTGACTGACTGACTGACTGATAATCAACGCCCAGCCCAAACCGCTTGGCCTAGATGGCTGAAAATTTGCAGGGACGTTACTCATACGTAGTAGGCGCGTACTAAGAAAGATTTTTCCAATCCGCCGCCATCTTAAAAAATGGTGCCCAGAAATGTAAAAAAACATTTTCTATGCAACAAAGTCCGCGCGTTTCAACCGATTTCGCAAATATTTCGTACACTGGTTTCCTTTAACCTATACACGGGCTGAACGGTCTGTCGGGTTCAATTTGTTGTCATCTTTTAAATGACGGTCAAAAACTTAAAAACCCTTCTTTATGGAATAATGTCCGCGTGAAAAGCAATAGTAAAAAATGTCCCGACGGGCAACGCCGAGTGCCTTCGCTCTTAGGGTGCTACAAAAATATGAGTCATCAGTAAAATCTACCCTTTCTTTATATTATTTTGATGTAAGTTCTTATTACACGCGAGCGACGCCGCGGGTAACCGCTAGTTTTTATATATAATATAAAGGGGTAAACGTAAAAAAGGGAGTGAAATAATATTTTCGGACTTTTTTAACTCCCTATTTAGGCCGCACCTGTTTTAAAACCGTGCTTTTGATTTGTCACTGAACATTAAACACAAAAATTAATACAATTATATTTATTAAATTATTGATGAAGATGTGACCAAACGCATGCCATAAGCTTTTGCACATGTCATGTACTAATTTAGTATACTCGCCTTTGATCGAGTACTCGCACAGGCCTGCCGGCAATCTAGCTTAAATACTAGCCACCGTTGATCTAACCTAATAGCCCGCCACCGTTAATCTAAGCTTATTACCTGCCGCCGATAATCTAGAGTAATTACCAGCCCCCGGTAATATAGCTTAATTACATGCCACCGGGAATATGGCTTATTTACATGCCATCGGTAATCTAGCTTAATTACAAGCCACCGGTAACCTAGCCTAATAACCAGCCACCGGTAATCTAGCCTAATAACCAGCCACCGTTAATCTAGCGTAACTTCTAGCCACCGGTAATCTAGCGCAATTAACAGCCACCGGTAATCTAGCCTAATTAAAAGCCACCGTTAATCTAGCTAAATACAAGACACCGGTAATCTAGCTTAAATAAAAGACACCGGTAATCTAGCTTAAATTCCAGCCACCGGTAATCTAAGCTTATTACCTGCCGCCGGTAATCTAGCTTAATTACTAGCCACCGGTACTCTAGCTCAATTACCGACCACAGGTAATCAAGCTTAATTACAAGCCAGCCTTAATCTAGCTTAATTACATGCCACCGGTAATATAGCTTAATTACCAGCCACCAGTAATCTAGCGTAATTACCAGCCACCAGTAGTCTAGCGTAATTACCAGCCACCAGTAGTCTAGCGTAATTACCAGCCACCAGTAATCTAGCGTAATTACCAGCCACCAGTAGTCTAGCGTAATTACCAGCCACCAGTAGTCTAGCGTAATTACCAGCCACCAGTATTCTAGCGTAATTACCAGCCACCAGTAATCTAGCGCAATTACAAGCCATCGGTAATCTAACGTAATTACCAGCCCCCGGTAATCTAGCGTAGTTACCAGCCCCCGGTAATCTAGCGTAATTACTAGCCCCTGGTAATCTAGCTTAATTACCAGCCAGTGTTAATCAGGCTTAATTACCAGCGAACGGTAATCTAGCCTTATAACCAGCCACCGGTAATCTAGCCTTATTATCTGTCACCGGTCAACTAGCTTAATTATGAGCCAGCGGTAATCTAGCTTAATTAACAACCAATGGTAATCTAGCCTTAATACCAGCCACCAGTAATCTAACTTAACTACCAGCCAGCCAATGGTAATCTAGCTTAATTACCAGCCAGTGTTAATCAGGCTTAATTACCAGCGAACGGTAATCTAGCCTTATAACCAGCCACCGGTAATCTAGCCTTATTATCTGTCACCGGTCAACTAGCTTAATTATGAGCCAGCGGTAATCTAGCTTAATTACCAACCAATGGTAATCTAGCCTTATTACCAGCCACCAGTAATCTAACTTAACTACCAGCCAGCCAATGGTAATCTAGCTTAATTACCAGCCATCGGTAATCTAGTTTTATTACCGTAATCGGTAATATAGATTAACTAGAAGTCTAGCCGAATTTCCTGCAAACGGTAATTTAGTTAAATTACCTCTAATTAATAATTTAGATTAATTACATGTTATCGGTAATCTTTGGCTTAGCAAAATCTATTAATTATAACCAATTTTATCGGTTTAGTCACGACGATTTGAGCAGTTAAGTGTGGGTTAATTCACCTTCGTTGGGGCATTTCATTGTAAACTTATCAACTAGAATTACTGGAATTTTTATAGAGAATATTAACCTTGTAAATGGCTGAAATTGATTCTGCTGACCTATCCAAGTGTAATAGCCCATCCACGGTGAAAATCGCAAATCGAGGTAGTTTTGAAAAATTAAAATTAAACATGCTTAAAATTAATTGTTATTAATAAGAAGAAAAATTGTCCTAGATTATAGTGTAAAGTTTCATTTAAGACTTTTCCCAAAAGTGACAAACTCACAGTTTTTCTAAAACACGAGTAGCCTATTTGTTTTTTTTTTTCAAAAAATTCCCTTCTTGTTTCTATGAGAGAATTTCCTTTTTTTCGGCAAAATCTGTGATTAAATTTATGGAAACGAAAACCACCCTTAGCAACTTTATTTTTATAAAATAAACTTGGGATGGATTTCTTTGAAATTTTAAACGCACATTAAGGGCCCGAATTGTATTTCTGTGGATTTTTTTTGAAACAGAATATTAAGAAAGTTACAACCAATCAAAAAACCACACTTATACATCAGAGTCAGTATGAAGTCGTATCTTAGAATAGTTTTAGCATCAAGGATCAAAGGAATCCATTTCCGGATTAAAGCTCGCATTTTTGAACTCTTATATCGCTTTCCATTCAAAATTGGACTACTTTGTGCAAATTTCGATAGTGATTAGTCTTATTTTTATAAGAGCGTAGCATCTCTATTATATTATTTGCCTATTTTTGCTACTAGGGAGGCTTCAAGTTAAAACAGGGACGTGCTATTTTTATGACGAACGTTTCCAAGTTAGGACTGTCATCAAGTTTTTCTAAAACCCTTTTTTGCTGGAAAAGTCATAGCAGTCTCAAAATGGATACATTAGTTCGGGACCTTTTTATTTTTTTTAAATTATTCGGCATTAAAGTTCGTGTTTTTTCAAGAATAGTTCCAAGATAGGCTACTGGCTCTAAATATTAAAATAAGCTAGGAAACTACAATAAACCTCTCGATGTCGAGACGAGAGCTATCTACCCACTTGAGAGGTTTTCTTAAATAATTAAATATAATTTATATTAATTATTTTACTCGTCAGTAACTTTCCTTAATTCTATTTAAGTCGTTTTAAAAAAATTTATTCCTAAAATAATTTTAAACATTAATATTTTTGCCGGTTGAATTCTAGCGTATGCCACTTAGACAAAATTTTGGAAATTTAGGGTATATAATTTGGCTGATTCCCGAAAATGAGTAAGAAATGGCAATTGGGACGCTAGACATTTCTCGTAACCCTAGCCAATCGCCGCGTACATCTTAACCTTAACGATGATAATGGAGTAAAAGCCAATGTTACTTTCTATGAACTGTAAACGCGGTCCAGATATCCCAAACATGTTTGCTCCGATTTGCCAACTGCGAACGCGGTGACAGACACACACAGACACGTCCAGTGTAATAGCTCTCCGTGGCGTAATCGTCACTGAGAGAGGGAATTATGAAAGCGATATGTTCTGCTACTCTTAGTTACAATAACAAAATTAAACCTATTTTTAATAATGGCATACTTTTATCAATCAGCGGTTGCTAATTCAGTATTTTTAGAAGTAACGTCCATCTTGTCTTCTCCTAGAAAGCAAATTAGTGCTGAAGGACCTTGCAGTATGCCTAGTAGAACTTAATTGTATTTTTCTTCTGTCCATAGAATTACCTCTTGACATCAATTTTATCAGTTATTTGGGTAGTGCAACTATCTGTGCTAACCATCCTTACGAGACCTGCAAACTCCGTTCATCAGACTAACAATTTCATTCTCTTGCTCGCGTTGAAGTATCAGGAAGTTCTGGGTTCTTTATCACAAAAATGCAAGTTTAAAATTTTAATCTCTTTGCTTGTTAACTTAACCGAGTTGACTATCGATGTGAAACAACAGTTTCGGCTGAGGGTGTTGTCAGATTCACTCTAGAATGTCTCATCTCGAGTTTTTTTTAATTGTGCATTAAGCAGAGGGGATGGTCGCTCAGTGCAATCGGTGTACACGGCTGCATCTTTGATTGTAGTATAATGATTACGCGCAATCTTTAAAAGGCCTGCCCTTGACAGAGCTAAAATTATTATACGTAATTCGTAGTCGGTTTAAGGAAATCTGATAGTGATCCGCCCCTTGATTAAACCGCATTGAACACCTCTCTGCACCTCTTCTAAGACTTTGTCGCCTAGAGTTGAGATTCTCATGTTCAGTTTCACCCCCTATTCTCTACCGTTTTTTTTGCTTAAGGCACATCCTCAAATTTTCAGTTTTAAAGACATGACTGTGAAACACCAATTATTCGAAAAAATTCCTAATCTTAGATTTTCCACCACGAGTCATTTAACGAAACATATTTATTAAAATAATTTTAATGTCAGTAAGCTAACGTGATTAATCGAAAATTCATTTGAAATTCCATTAAAGAAATTAACAGTTAGTGTGTTTGGCATTCAAAGAGAGAATAAAATTGACAGAAAATTGATCAAGGATAATAAAAACAAGGGAAAAATAATTTTGAAATATTCCGTGTAGTTTCCAATGTAACAAGGTTGTACAGCATCCCACAAAGATCTAAGAATATATAGTATCTCGCCTAAATTAAAAAAGTTAAGATTGCCACATAAACATGAGAAATGCCTGCACAAATAAATTGTCACGGGTCCTTTTCTCTGTTGAAGCTGGCAGTTTAACTGTTATATGACTAGCCACGGTTATTAGTGAAAGAATTGCAACACTGTATTGAAAACAGTGGTGCTTAAGTCTTGTCTATATATGTATCCTATCAAAAACACTAACATGTACAAAAATGGGCCTCGCCTCGCCTCGTGCCCTCTCCGCCGTAAAACGTTCTGAGATCCCATGTAGAGCCAAGTCTGTCATCTTCTTCTCATTCAATCACCGATTGAATAATTATGTTAAAAATTAAGTACTTTTCCTAATTAATAACCAATATTCCTTGGCTCTATCATTATTATACATCTTTGTGAATCGTATCAATAATATCGTGACTTGGCTTGGTTTGGTGAGGTTAGGTGTAGTTAGGTTAGATTTGGTTAACCGTAGGTAAAACGTAGTTAAAATAAGTGCAATAATGCAGTTTCAACTCATATTTATTTCAACGAAAATCAGTAGTGATAGGGATAAAAATATATTTAATGCAAAACCACACACTAGGTCTTCTTCCAGTTGAATAGAATTTCGGCCAATGGGACTATATTATAATGATAATCGCACCTTTGGGCTACGTTCGTTCGAATGGAACACCACAATAAACCCTATTGTCGAATGTGAATTCGGTTTAATAGGACCAAATCATTTGAAAGGCTCTCATAGAATACGTTTCTCAACTCCTTTTTAAACCCGAGCTTCATACTGTGCTTCAAAACCATCCTCGTTTCCCGATTTTTGAACTATCTAATCTGTCACTGTTAGCAGTCTCCTTTACAATTGAATTATCTATGGAATCGCGTGCTACCGCCGGCCCACTAAATAATTAATTAACAGGTTATCAGCGCATAACTCCGTTGGTTTTCATATAACCACACGGAGTAAAAAATTAGATCCTTAAGAAAACTTGTCGGTTAATTTAATTAGTTTTCGAAGTTATAAAAATTAACTTTTTACACCAGATATTTTTGATACTTGTAGAGTCATTACAGTCAAAACTCTTATTTTTATTAGTTTTCAATTACAGTGACCAAATGTGGACCGTTTTAGCTTTAAATATAGATAGGAAAGAAAACTCCCATACAAAGGTGAACTGTTTTTTATACGCGAGCATCGAAAATCTATCCCAAAATTCCTTTCAAACGTAGGAAATTAGAGTTTTTCAACCAAAGGTGGACAGACCATTTCTGGACCACATCGACCTTTTTTGGAGCGGTGGCGTAATTTTCTGGGCCACTGCTTGTCATTTTCTTGACCACTTTGCGTCTTATTTTGGGCCACAGTCGCGTCTTATTCTAAACCACTATGCGTCTTATTGTGGGCCACTGTTTCGTCTTATTCAAAACCACTATGCGCCTTATTGTGGGCCACTGTCGCGTCTTATTCTAAACCGCTATGCGTATTATTGTGGGCTACTTTTGCGTCTTATTGTGAACCACATTTGCGCCTTATTTTGGGCCACTGTCGCGTCTTATTCTAAACCACTATGCGTCTTATTGTGGGCCACTCTTATTCAAAACCACTATGCGTCTTATTGTGGGCCACTTTCACCTCTTATTCTAAACCACTATGCGCCTTATTGTGGGCTACGTTTGCGTCTTATTGTGGACCACATTTGCGCATTATTGTGGGCCACTTTTGCGTCTTATTCTGGACCACAATGCGTTTCATTCCGGGCTATGATTCAAGACATTTAATGAAAAAACCAAATAAGTCCAGTTTAGAAAGTCTCGTAGAAAATTATTATTATTAATTTTATTATTATTAACTTTATTATTATAATATATTCAGCCTTATTAAATAGAAATTAAGGAAGCCAGTAGGCCTACCTATAGGCCTAGAAGTTTGCCTAGGCAGAATATATTTTAAGTTCTAAGCCTGTAATTGGAATATAGTTGGTCCACAACTGGACGAAGAAGTGGCCCACAAATGGTTTAAAATTTGGTTCAGAAAAAGAAGAGTAGGTTCACATTAGGTACACTTGTGGTTCACAATGGGTCAACAAGTCACAGTGGTCCAGAACAAGACGACACGTGGTTCAGAATAAGTACTATCCACATGCTTAATAATTAAGGAATTAAAACATTATTTTAGCATGTAATATAAAATATATAGCCTTACTTTTCTATCTGAACCTTCTATATTTATGAGTAAGTCATCCGTTTTCCCTAAAATAAGCTCTACTCGACCAGAACTCGCTTTTTTAAGAAACTCAATTGCGAAAAAGCAACGCGTGATCTCGAAGGGTTTGATTCTCACTGCATTTGGAATGTTTCGTACCATACCACAACACTATCAGTTATTTACATTTAAGGTGACGGCCATATTTAAATTTTATCGAGAAACATGTTCGACAGTGTAAACAAAATCTTGAAATCCGTTTTAATTTCCTAGACCAACCATTTTTTTGGTAAGAGCGTGGTCCACATTTGGTATCGGTTCACAAAAAGACACTTTACCCTAAATTTGTAATGTGGAAAAAAAATCGAAAAGAATTTTTTCCAATAATTGTTGTTTTATAAGCATGTTTTTAAAACTGAATATCTGTTCATTCAATTTTCAACACTTATCTCTTACTTTTACATGACCCTTGTCTATAAAGACAGTATTAATATCTGTCCTTCAGTCTTAATTAAGTTTGATGTGATACATTTGTATACGATGTGATAAACTTGAGCATAAACCCATGTGCCATAAACTTTTGCGTACACGTTTGCACAAACAAATGCCGTAAACTTGTGCAAAAACCAAAATTTTAGAAATTTGTGTAACAACCAAAATTCCATAAACTTGTGTAAAACCAAATACCATAAACCTTTGCAAAAACCAAAAGTTGTGACACTACCCATAACCAAAAATATAGTGCATTGACGTTTGCACAAACAGATGCCATTAACCATTTACCCATATCTCGCAAACTTGTGCATAAACGTTTGAATGATCAGATGACAAACTTGGGCACAAACAGATGTCAAGAACCCTTAATTTCAATCACTGAAAAAACTCTTTGCAGACAAAGGCAGGAAAGTGTTAAAAATTAATTACCTAAAGTATTGATATTATAATTTTCTCTTTCGAAGACGTGATTAAAAACAGAGCATGCTAATTAATTAGTTAGCTAATTGAATTTCTAATTAATTAGCAACATTTACTAATTGAAAATGGTAATTGAATTTTAATTACCTTAGTGCTAATTGAGAAGTAATTCTAATTAATTAGTATGAATCGGAAAGGTAATTATCTAATTAAAATTTAATTAGATTTAGGATTAACTAATTAGCCAATTGGATTTTCAATTAATCTTTTACGCCAATTTGTTGTAAAAAATCGAGGAATTAACTCATGATTCATCTATTTGAATAAGAAAAAGCCTTATTATATCAATGAGGAAGCCTTAGTGCTACTCTAAATTTTTCAGCTCCTCAAATATGAGAGAATACTAGTACTAGTAGAATATTTCGTAGTTCGCAACTGTCCCATTTCGAAATTTCGACTGTTTTTCCTACTCGAATTAAAAGCAGTGCGCATGTATTTACTACTCAGGAGTCCATTATAGGAACTGTGGCAAGAAAATGAAGAAATGAGACAAATTTTAACATGACGGAAGGCTCGGAGCTTGTCTCATTTTTCGAGAATAATTCTTGGCTTCCGTACCCGTTTCTCAATGGCATTGAAAGATTAAACTTTGCATTACCAAAGTACTAAATCCATGGGCACTTTTAAACTTTTATGTTTACTTATGGTTTCTTTTTTACCTTAATTAGAAAATAGTAATTCTAAATAATTGGTTTGATAAATAAATGTCTAATTTCTAATTGAATTGAATTAGTTTCTATGTCTAATTGCTAATTGGCTATTTAATTAGTTCATAAATATTTCCCTAATTGCTAATTCTAAATCAATTAGTTGTCAGCTAATTAGCACAGATCTGATTATAAAACATTAATTTTTTTAAAAAATTCTTTTTTTCACCAAAATTACTTTAGTAAAAACATTTTATCATGATACATGATTATAATTTTATAGATAGTAAGCGCTTTCATTATATTTTCTCTCAAAATATAGAGTAAAGTTGACTATTCGGCCCTATAAGGAGAATAAATAGACAGAAAATCGAATGAAAACTTAACAAAACATGTTCGTTAATTTTAAAGTTTTCATAGTTTAAAAAATTTACGTGTTGTAGCCCTCGAGCTCTCAAAAGATCACGATCAAGGTACAGATCCTTTTGAAACTAGTAACTACATCACAGTCAAACGGTCTAGGTTATTTTCTGTTTCCAGTTTTAAATTTAAAAATTTAAAAGCCAAAAGTTTACGATATCAGAATATTTAAACCACCTAAAAGCAAATGTTAGTGGAAAATAAAAATATCCCTTAAAAAATACCTGAAATTGCCATTTTTTCTGGAACTACTATTTAGAGCAAAATCCTTGTGTAAATAATGTTGAAAATATTTAGGGCAAATGAAATTTTTAAAATAATTGATGCCTTATAATCATGTCTTCAAAAGAGAAATTTAATAATATCTGCCACTTTTTCCCGGCAATTGTTAAACTAGCTTAATTACCCAATATCGTTAATCAAGCTTAATTACGCGCAATCGGTAATCAAACATAATTACCGTCAATCGGTAATCTACATTATTTACCCGCCATCGGTAATCTAGCATAATTACCCGCCATCAGCAATTTAGCTTATTTACACGCAATTGGTAGTCTAGCTTAATTCCCCGCAATCGTTAATTTAGCTTTATTACCCGCAATCATTAATTAAACTAGCTTAATTACCAGCAATCGGTAATTTAGCTTAATTACCAGCAATCGGTAATTTAGCTTAATTACCAGCCATCGGTTATCTAGCTTAAATACCCGCCGTAGGTCAACTACAATAATTAATTGCCACTGGTAATCTATCTTAATTACCTGCCACCAGTAATATGGCTTAATTTCCAGCAATCGATAATCTAGCTTAATTACCCGCAAGAGGTAAACTAGCTTAATTAACAGCTGTCGGTATTCTACATTAATTACCCGCGATCGGTACTCACGCTTAATTACCCGCCATCGGTAATCAAGATTAATTACCCGGAATCGGTTGTCTTACTTAATTACTCGCAATCGTTAATCTAATTTAATTACCAGCAATTTGTAATCTAGCTCAATTTCTTTGCATCGGTACCTGCAATCAGTAATATATTCAAGTCAAGAATTGATTAACATGGAATAAGCTCCATGTTTACCACGGAACTCTGAGGTGAAAATTTCTTAACACCCCTAGAGTGGATTTGAACTGCAAAGAGAGCTTATTCCATGTTAAACAACACTTGACTTGAATGCACAAGCCAATACCGGGCAAAATAGAGTGAATGAAACATTGATCGCTTAACCTGAGAGTTAACATTAACAAAAAGTTAGCTCAATGATGTTACTGTTGCGACCCAATAGCGAGCCTCAGTAGCTCAGATGGTTAGAGCATTGGGACGGTGAGCCAAGATCGGTGGCTCAAATCCATTCTGGGGTGTTAAGAAATTTTTGCCTCAGAGTTCCGTGATCAGTAGTATAGCTTAATTACCCGCAACCGTTAATCTTCGATAACTACCCACCACCGGTAATCTAGCTTAATTACCCACCATCGACAATCTAGCTTAATAATCGCCATCGACAATCTAGTTTATTTACGTGCCATCGGTAATCTAGCTTAATTACCCGCAATAGTTAAACTAGCTTAATTACCAGCAATCGGTAATCTGTTTTAATTACCCGCAATCGGTAATCTAGCATAATTACCCGCTATCGGTAATCTAGCATAGTAACCCGCTATCGGTAATCTAGCATAGTAACCCGCTATCGGTAATCTAGCATAATTACCCGCCATCGGTAATGTAGCTTAATTACCCGCAACCAATAATCTATTTTAATTACTCGCGATCAATAATCTATTTTAATTGCTCGCGATCAATAATCTATTTTAATTACCCGCAATCGGTTATCTAGCTTAATTACCCGCAATCAATAATCTATTTTAATTACCCACAATCAATAATCTATTTTAATTACCCGCAATCAATAATCTATTTTAATTACCCGCAATCGGCATGCTTGGTTAATTACCCACAACCGATAATCTTGGTCATACACCTGCAATCGGAAAATTACGTTACCCGCCACCGGTAATCTAGTTATATTACCCGCCATCGGTAATCTAGCTTAATTATTCTCCACCGGTAATCTAGCTTAATTATTCTCCACCGGTAATGTTGTTGTGTAGTGATATAGGCCCATCATTCGCGAAGGACCAAAAACCTATTTCTATGCATAGCGTTCCCATCTCTGCTTTGGAACTTCGAATCAAATTAATATGAGAGGTTTTAACATCGGTTCCATAAGAAATTGAATGGTAGAGTGTCCACTCTGGAGTTCTGTAAAATTTCATTAGCATATAATAAAACTTTAGATTAGGATTTAATTTATTTCAATTTAGATGTTCCGGAATTCGGCACTGCCAAATTCGGAGTATCCATTCGTACCATGAAACAGTATATTTGTTGGTCGTGTTTCTTTCTATCAACTCTTTTCTGCTGTGGTGTTAAAACCAACTTCTTGCCCGCTAATAAGTACTTGATCAACGGACTTCCGGACCTGAAATACTACCCAAATTCCAGACTTCTACTCTGGTTGGGCGATACTTTGGAACAAAGTTGTTATTCAGGACGAAAGGGCATTGAAGTAAATTTAAAATAAAATGCTGCTTTAAAAATAATTGACCCCGTAAAAGTTACATTTACATGCAATTTATCATGTTCCTAGATGTGTGCATTTAATTTATCATGTTCCTAGATATATTTTCGTGCAATTTATCGTGCTCTTAGAAATACATGCATGCAATATATCCATGCACCTTAATGTGAAAGCGTGCAATTTTTCATGTTGTTGGATATGGATGCATGCAATTTATTATGTTCTTTGACGTCTATGCGAGCCATTTACCTTGCCCCTTGATTTACAAGTGCAATTTACCTTGTTTTTAGAATGTATGCATGCTCCTTGATGAGTATTTTAATTAATTAATTTATTTTTTAATTAAATTCATAAAGCCTTTGCTCAATTAATTCTGCAATAGGTAGATTAACTAACCAAGTAGACCACTAAAGAGTAGTATTTGACACCTCGCGATCTCAACGATACTTCCAGTCGACCGATACGATTTATACTCGGTGTGGCTATGTAATAATCAACCGAGTTATGAGCGGATATTTAGTTAGTTATTATAGTAGGGCCGCGAATAACAAGCGGAGCTAGAAACGTATTGAGAAAAGATGGGTAAAAAGCTTCAAATTCTTAATGGCGCGGATATAATAGCAGTTTAATCTGTTGTTATGTAATAATAAATGCATATAATGGACTGATGCTCGACTGTTGTTAGTTTGTGGCCGTCGTTTGCACGAGATTTTATGGATATTTTTATTGATAATGCGATTGTTAAATGAGTTTGTTTGTTCAAATATCCCGTCAAAAGCGTTGTTTTGTACCGTAGTATAACGCTCGGTAGTAAGTAGAGCCATGTTTCGGATTTTTACTTTACTCTTGTAGACCAATGCTCATAACATTGCTTGTTCTTTCCGCTATTGTACTTCTTAAGTAGTTTATCTATGTTCACATAGGAAAACAAAACTCAATTGTAATAAATTTATTCGCTAAATCCATGAATTATCTTAAGCCCATCGAGGAGTGCAAATTTTTAGAAAATATACAGATGACTTTCTTGGAAAGAGAATTCTACGAAAATCCGGAGGATTTTAAAATGTTTATTAAAACTTTCATCGATGAGCAAATGATTCTTGTGGCATACTACACAAATATCGTCTGGTTGCTTGATAAAATAAAAGACGAGCTTTTTGCGAAGAAAAAAGATTATTACGTTCATATTGGAGAACCTTCAAATGATATACCATTTCGAATTATGTTCAAACGTGAGGCAAATGCTCATTGGAAAAAAAATTCAATACAGTGTATGTAAAAATTTTCTAAAAGGTTCATTCAGGCTATGCTATTTTTGAATAAGAGCTTGCGTACATAAAGCTAAATTACACGCTACAGTAACAAGTAATCAACCCGTATGGTAATATAAAAACTTTTCCCTATACAATTTTAGCAATTTCAATATTGTCAACACACATTTTATTTTTTTCAATCAAACGTTTGCGCTTGAACGAAACGTTTGGGCAAAAATTGCAGTTCTATCCAATAGGTTACTTTACATGTTGTGATTTAAATGCTATACAACTTCCATTAGTAGAAATATTTACCAAGTAAACAGTCAATTAAAAGATGTTGGGTTGCAATAATGACTTCATCGTTGTGAATGAAGTATCATCGGACACTTACCTAGAAACATTTACTCTCGATAAAACAAAAAACATATACCGTTGTACAAGGTTCATCATTTCCGACAAATTCAATTTATACAGTAGGAATAATTCTTTTTCAGGTCATAACAATTAAGCTGCATTTTCATGGTAGCGTATTTTGAGCAGTTAGCGTGGGCGTGAGCGAGAACCGTATTTTCGCTCGAGCTCCGAACCCTCGCGTAATTGCGTTTCCGCTAAAGTGTGAGTAACTTTGAGCGCTGCATCATTTTCAAGCTTTTGAGAGAAGCGCAAACAGTAAACCAGCACTAGCTTATTATTGATGGTTTTTAAAAATGGCGATTCAAAAGCGAGTCAATCGAAAAAAACTTATCAACGCTCTTTTACGAAAGAAATTGTTGCTAATTGCTTTTTTAGTACTTAATCGAGTGCCAAGAAAAAAGAAATACAGTAGGAAAAGATGGTGGGCTCACCATATTTGGAGGCGGAGAAATAGAGAAGGGCACCATAGCACATTGGTAAATATGATAATATAGGGCACTGATTTGAATATTCATTATTATCTATTTGTTGTTTTGTAGTTCAAAGCAATGAGAGAACATGACCACGCATATTTTAGAAACTACACCAGAATTTCAATACCGAAATTTGACCTTCTCCTCTCATTAGTGAGACATAAACTTGAACCTCAATGTTTTGGAAGAAGTGACTTAATAAGCTCAGAAGAACGACTAGCCCTTGCACTCTGTTTCCTGGATACAGGAGATCAGATACCTAGCATGTCTTACGCTTTTCGGATAGGCTTAACAACCACATGTAACATCATTAACCAAACTTGCCGAATCATTTGGCAAGTTCTCCAACCAATCTATATGCCAAAGCCATCGGAGCAGACGTGGAAGTCTGCCGCTAAACTGTACTACAACAGGTGGAATTTCCCTATGTGTTGTGGCTCAGTTGACAGCAAACACGTAAACATCATCGAGTTCGGATTCGAAATATCACAATTACAAAGGGTTCAATTCAATTAATCTAATGGCAGTTGCTGATGCACGATATAAATTTTTGACTGTTGACGTTGGTGGATATGGGTCTAGCTCGGACGGAGGTGTTTTTAAGTCTTCGGACTTTGGCCAAGATGTGACTTCCCAAAACATCAAATTCCCGCCATCAAGTACCCTACCAGGAACGGATATAAAAATGAGACACGTACTCCTCGGTGATGAACCTTTTCAGCTTTTGCCGAACTTTATGAGGTCATACCCTTTTAAGGATTTGAACAGTGAAAAGAGAGTGTTCAACTACAGACTCAGTAGAGCCAGAAGATGTGTAGAAAATGCTTTCGGTATACTCGCAGCCAGGTGGAGAGTTTACACAAGACCCATAGCAATGAAGCCTACAAATGTTGATTTTGTAGTGAAGGCTACAACTGTTCTTCATAATTTCCTAATTACGGAGGAAGCCAAAACTCCAGACGATAAAACATATTGTTGAAAAGGGTTCGGCGAAAAAGGATGGAAAGAGATGCTTCAAAAAAATACGGCAAATGGTTAATCTGACATGACTTCTCGAAAGAAGCAAATGATAACAGAGATACGTTTGCAAAATACTTTTCAAGTGAAGACGGTGAAATAGAATGGCAATGGGAATTACCAGGAGTGAATCGTCCTCAATAAGAAACTTAACCACTTTAAATAATAAAATAATTCATAGAAAGAGTTTACATGTAAATGAACCTTTAATGATTGACAAATTACAATATAGTATTATCTCGAATACAATTAGTTAAACTTTGAATTATTTTACATTAAATTTCTGCCTTTGAAAGAATTGGCACTTGGCGTAACAGGCTAGCAACGTATTGTCCAAATATACTGCAATGATCAGCGGGTGTATCTTTATTTAACATTGCAATATCACTAAAAAGCAAAACCTTTTTATTGGAGTTGTTTGTATCATTTCGTTTTGTGTTTCAAAGTGAGGGTGAAGAGGAAAGCCAATTTATTTTCATCGTTTCTTCTACTAATTAAAAACTTCCCCGTAGTTAATCATTCAAGAAATATGTCCCCATGATTTTCAAGATCTTATAATTAGTAGTACAATCTATAAAAAATAACTTTATTTTCCTCTTCACAATCCTTTTTATTTCTTTATACTTGATTAACCCATTCAACACTTTTAAGACAGGAGCGTTGATATCATCAGACTCCTTTCCACCTTGTCGTTTTCTCTTATTCACTTCAGATTTTCCTTCGAAATGTTTCATTCTATCCCTCAAGGGCGTTTCTCTCTCCTCTGACGTTACACTCCTTGAAGTTGAACTTTGGAATTTGTTCAGCTTCGCTTACAACTCCCTCAAATATCTCTTTATGTAACCTTACCTATCAGATTTGTCCGAAGATGGTCCAGGTTTGTTCCAATTTGGTCCAAATTTTTTCCGACAATTGTGCCGATTTATCAGAAGAGTGTCCATCTTTGGATGTATTGTCCCCGTCTTTTCCGTTTATAAATACGTTCATATACTCGGATTCATTGTCAAAAATGTCAAATTCTGTACCATCAGGAGCAGTAAATGAGTTCTATATTGTTATAGTAGGGTTAACGTTGTTCTGTCTATAACAGCCTCCCTTTTATTTTGAAAAATAATCAATTTTAAGTATTACGCAAGCTGCTTCATTTGTAGTACTGTCGGTATCTAACTGTTCCACATTAACTGAACTTGAGTAATTTGACGATGTCCTAAAAGATAAAATGAAAAACTTAAACACAGCATCTAACCAGGTCACTATGCCAAACTCAAACAATTAACGGTTGCAACTAGGAATGGTCGATACTTGACTTGGAACGATAGCGCTGCAAACACAAACCAATACCGATATACGCTGCCTATCGGGAAACCTCAAATATCAGAAGCGAATAAAAGAAGTCAACAAAGCCCCATAGACTGCATTGTGAATGCGTATTCCTCATAAATGGAAAGAGAGACAGTATTTTTAAGGCCCCCTTTTTAGCACCCCTTCTTGAACACGTTCGGAATGGAAACGCAACCTGGTGGTGTTGAATAAAACTACACAAAATGGCGCTCTCCCGTAATGAGAGTTCCTCTCACTCCGCGTCCAATTTAGATTTAAGTATCATTACAGAGATGAAAGACAAATCAACACAGTATAATTTTTACTTAATTAATAAACAGAGTATGAAAAGTAAGTCTTGTGTGTTGAAATAAACTATTGACTTAAGGGACAAAAAGTCCTAAATCGCGTTAAGCCTTTGCAAATAAATAAACAATATGCTGAAAAATCAACCCAGTACTGTACAATTTTGCCAAATATATCTCCTAAAAAATCAGAAATACAGCAGAAAAAACCAAAAACAGCGGAAAACCTTATCAAGTGCTACTATTATATCGAAAACTAAATACTGTCAAACCATACCAGCATTATATGGAAATTTTCTTGGCAAAATTTCCCAGCTGATTAACCAGGATTATCACAAAGTGTTGCAATATTCAGTAAGTGTCTATTTATAATGATTCAAAACGTTTCAATACTTCTATTTGGCTTCTAGTCTGTTATAGCTTTTAAGTGTATACTTAGAATTTTTTTTATTCTTGTTTTCTAAGGTTACTGAAGATCAACACAATCAGTTAGTTTTGCGAGTTACAAGAAAACAGGCTCTAGGTGTTATACATTTGGAATGTGGTTTAGAACCAAACGAACTTTGTATTTGGGAAACCGGAAAATGCCACCTTTATATCTTGTTTAAAACAGTTAAAGTTCTTCAGCTAGGAAATCAGGAGGTTCCAAAATTATATAATGAAAATAAGACACTAACAGGGATTGTTGCTACGGAAAAGATAATCACACTCAATAATAATGAGAATGGCGATGAACCGTTGGAAAATATTGCCAATAATGCTAATGGGGTACATTCAAATCAAAATGTGGAACTAAGAAAAGTATTGGACACCATTTCTGGTCGTTTAGGCCATGCACTCTGCCCTGTTGTTAATGAACCAACCAATAGGTCGCGAGATCGAACGCCGCTCTAACAATCACATCGAGTTCAACCTTTTATTTCTAAATAAAGTTGGATAACTTGTAAATCCTCATTCATTTTTAAATAAAATATCAATTATGTCGGTCAATTCTTTTTTCGTTACTCTGTTAAGTGATAAAACTGATGAATATCCCAAAAATTCACAATCGTCTTTCACGGTGAAATTAGGTAAACCAATTATTCTTTCAAACAACGAATGGGAAAATGGTTTATCGGAAATATTAACACTGAAAATTTCAACCGTAATTGACAATACATGTAACTCTTTCGAAATACAGGTACCTGAACACTATTTAACGAATGATGGCTGGGACGTTAGAAGAGTAGAGTTAATACCGCAAAAGTACAAGGGTTCGACAGATAAAAATGGAAACGCCGAATTTTTTTCAATGCAGAATAAACTGGTGCGTAACTTAACCGTTCAGCTTGAAAAACAGAATTTTCCTGTGAAACTACAGGTTATAGATATGTCAGTCCCGACTGGGCCTTCTATCAAGAGAGTTAAATTATCAGTCCATGCCGGTCACCAGGCCAGGCTAGCTCCTGGTCCTCTGGCTCAGATTTTAGGATTCGAAAAGGACGAGTACATTACAGGAGAATACATTTCCCCCATTTCACTGTCTCAACAAGATACAAACATTATGGTAAACTACACCATTAATTATATCGAGATAAAATTGAAAAAAACTTGAAAAAATCAAAATCGTATGGTAACGGTAAAGATCCTTGGGGGACCCTATAGTGTCGACGCCCTATTGGAAGCTATGAATAGAGCGACACCCGAAGCTCATCAATCTCATTTTAATTTCTCGTTAAACGATAAGGGTTCCGTTCGTATAAAGACTGATGGGGAATCAACCGTGCTTTTTAGAGGCGTTCGTATCAAATTAGGTTCTATGTTAGGATTCGGTGACCAAACTAATCGTCTATTAGGGTCTGCAAGCGCCAACTTTAAACCGGATTTAGTGAGTCAATATTTATACGTTTACACTGATCTGATATACCCCCAGTTTATAGGCTCTGGTTTCAAACCTCTTCTACGCGTCATTCCCACTAAAAACGATGCGTCGGAGAACATTATCACATACGATACTATAGACTATTATCCTATAAGATGCAACGAAATAGAAACTATCAAAATTGATATTAGAGACGAAGCCGACGCTCCTATATCCTTTATATCGGATCGCATCATTATCAAAATTCACTTTAGACGACATGTCTCGACCTAATAGGTACGTTTCCTATTATCAGGAACAGTTCCTTGGATCTCCACCAGGTGTATTAGTGCAGAAAGGATTTGGTTTAGGAGGGATTTTTAGAGCTTTGATGAGAAAGCTAACTCCTCTAGCGAAACCCATAGCTAAGAGCGTGGGTAAAGAAGCTTTAGGACTTGGTGGAAGGTTTATTCAAGATTTGAGCGCTGGAGAACCCAAGAGAGCGTTCAAAAGGAATCTAAAAATAGCGGGCTCAAATTTAATTCATAAAGCGGGTGATAGTCTGGCTAATTCTCAGTACGGGTCTGGTATTCGACGGAAACGTCAGAAGATACGAAAGAAGAAAAGTAGATCAAAGGCCGATTTTTTATCGTAAAACAAGATGGCCCAATTCGAAGGCATGATGGGGGAATTAGACCTATTCGCGACACCCCCTTTGAACGCTAACATTATAACTAGTAGCGACGAAAGTTATCAACCTTTAAGCTCCGTAACGGATAGTGGACCTTTGGAATTTTTTGTCCCTGGCACGAGCGAACTTTATATCGACCATTCTAAAACTAGGTTAAGGCTGAAGGTCAGGGTGCTTCATTTGGACGGCACCGACGTACCAGCGGCTGAAAAAAAAGTAGCTCCGGTTAATCTTTTACACGCCGCCCTCTTTTCCCAAATAGACGTCTTTTTAGGAAACACGAGCGTTCAGTCCCCTAACCAAGGAGCCCCTTATATCTTTTATCTCGAGAATTTATTAAACTACGGTATAGATGCTAAAGAAAGCCAACTAAATCTAGCCTTATAATATAAGGATAATCCGATCGATCCCGATTCCGCCTGGGTGGCAGCCAATAATAATCTTACTACCAATGGGATATTAAGAAGAGCCGAGAGAGCCAAGGTATCGAGTACGATAGATTTATACGCCCCGTTACACGTTGATATTTGTCGCCAAAATCGTTTCCTATTGAATAATGTAGACGTTAGATTTAGGCTTATTCGATCTAAACCAGAGTTTTGCGTAATATCGAAAGAAGCCGCTGATAACAAATATAAAGTGGTTATCGATAATGCCTCATTGTACGTTAAAAGACTAAAAATAAATCCCGAAATAATGTTAGCCCACGCTACGGTATTAGAGCAAACCAGCGCCATCTATCCTTTGAATCAAACAGTCGTGAAAACCTTTTCAATTCCAGCTGGAATGAACGACGTTAATCGAGAAAACGTCTTCTTAGGTAAAATACCTCAAAGAGTAATTATAGGCCTAGTTCGAACCTCGGCCTTTAATGGTAATCATTCTTTAAATCCCTTTAATTTTGAAACTTTTGATCTTAATTACCTATCCGTCAACGTCGGTACTGATACCTATCCTTCGGAAGCCTTTACGCCTGATTACGAAAACAATCTATACACTCGAGAGTACATGTCGTTATTCACCTCTCTAAACACATACAGAAAAAACAAGGGAAATTTTATCACGTACGAAGAGTACAAAATAGGTTACGCTTTGTACTGCCTAGATTTAAGCCCGGATGAAAATGCGGGGGCTAGTCATCTTTCTTTGCCCCGACAAGGAAATCTACGTATCAATATGAAATTTAAAAACAATTTACCACACAATGTCACGTGCATAATTTATTCCGAATTCGAAAATTCTATTATGATAACTAGGGATCGCTCGGTGTTATTTAATCCCGAGTAAAAAGGCTCTATATAACCTCTGATTTAAGAAGCATTCTCTCATAACCGGTTAGAGATGAATCAAGTACACTACCTATCGGAGAAACAAAACATTTACGTTGGAAGCGGAATTCTTCCCGTCTTCAATGTCAAAGGACTCGATACTAAAACCGAAGCGTCTTTCGACAGTTGTATTTGGAATAGTATATGGACTTTTGAAGCGGATATTGACGCTTTCTTTAACGGAATAACGGGACGATTTCTGACTTGGTTAGTTGACGGTACTCAGAGAGTTAAACTAGAATGCTTCGTATGTCAGAGAGGAAAAATAGTTGATATTCGTCAATATATTAGAGGATCGAATAATAGATATAATATTCTATTCTCAACATCGAAAGGATTTTCATTAAATAAGGACAGTTGGTTAAGGTTAAAGAACTTGAAAAATGTCATTGGTAGCGAATTAAAGCGAAAAGAAGAGGCCAGAGAAATAATGAAGAAGATTATCTTGGACAGTTTGACCAATATTTTATTTAATTTCACTGATTCGTGCGAAAATATCAGCTGTCATAACGAAATCGCCCACGATATCACTTGTTTACCCACGGATACTAATTGGAGCGAGAGAGTGGAGAAAAACCTAATTAGAGCTATTCCGTTGCTTAACTACGAAAGAATTCTAGAATCCTTTGTCGAGGAATACGGAGATTACGAAGACGACGTCTCAATTTTATTTAACGATATTCTCGGAAACTTTGTCGGTCTAAAAACTGAACTAATGTACGGTTAAAAATATACAGGGTGTTTTTGATAAGTCTGCCATAAATCAAGGGGCGTGTTCTTTGGGTCAAACTGAGTGGAAAGTGTCAAAGAACATGGGGTGTACAAGAATTTGCAACGAAGATATGGCCCCCCCAAACATTGGCCCCTAAAACCAGAAAATATTCGAATATGTAGACTAAAACAAATTCAGCCTTATCAACTTGTTTAGAAATAATGAGACAATTTCAATAGTTTCCCTCTAACATCGTTATTGAACTTTCACCTGGCAGAAGTGTATTAAATGAGTAGAAGTATGCCTACTCTAGTAAAGTAAATTCAAAGTATCATGGTACCTTTCGGTTGGTATTACTTTTATTCTTAATAAGTTAACATGGACGTTACAGGTATTGTTCAAAATGTCCACCAACGGCGTTAAGACAAACATGAACCCGTCTTTCGAAAGATTCTTGGACATGTTGGAAGATTCCTGGCATGTTCCTGATTGTTTGACAACCTTCAATAATTCGTCTTCGCAAGTCTTCCTCATCACGAACTTCATTCTTGTACACGATGTCTTTGAGATGACCCCAAAGATAGAAATCGCACGGATTTAAATCCGGAGATCTGGCTGGCCACGCAACTGGTCCTCCACGCCCAATCCACCTCAAATTAAACGTAGCATTAAGATGTTCTCTAACTGCACGGCTGAAATGTGGGGGTGCCCCGTCGTGCATAAACCACATGTCACGAAGTAATGCTAACGGTATGTCCTCGAGTAGTTCAGGTAAAGTGTCTCTTAAGAACGTGAGATATGCCTCACCATTTAGTCTGGGTGGAAGAAAATGCGGACCTAGTAAATGATTACCGACAATGCCGCACCATACGTTTAAAGAAAATTGCTGTTGGTGACTTCTAACACTAGTTGCGTGTGGGTTTAATTGGCGCCATTCGTGGTGGTTGTGATAGTTCAGAATTCCATCCCGGGAAAAATGTGCCTCGTCGGTTACTAAAAGGACCCGTGGAAATTGATTGTCCTCTACTCTGGCCAAAAACCACTCGCAAAAGTCGAAGCGTCTTGGATAATCTGCCGGGTTAAGAGCTTGCACCTTTTGAATATGATACGGGTGAAACTGATGTCCGCGGAGAATTCGCCAGACCAAAACGTGATTAACATGTAATTGTCGTCCAACTTGTCTGGTACTTGTCGAGGGGTCCTCATCGAACATGGCAAGGACGTCTTCCTCGATTTCCTCCATGTCTTCTGGAATGTCTCGCTCTCGAACGTTGTTGGGTTGTACTTGTCCGATGTCCCTCAAGCGCCTGTCAACAGCCTCGAACGTACGACGATTTGGGATGCGTCGTTGCGGAAATTGTTCCTGGTGTCGCCGCTGTGCTTCCACTGAATTGCCCTGCGCCAGTCCATACATGAGATGCATGTCTGCATATTCTGCATTGGTATACGCCATACTGTACTACCACACGTTCGTTCGAAGTGATACTGTGACGTTATCAACAACATCGCGTTACTTTATAGAAAACCACCGTTTAGTTTTTACGTTTGCGTCATGACTGTCAGCATTGTTTTTTATTCACAAACGTAAACAATAAACGGTGGTTTGCTAAAAAGTCTTTGGGGTCATCTCAAAGATTTTTTTGACATCGTGTACAAGAATGAAGTAAGTGAATAAAAAACAATGCTGACAGTCATGACGCAAACGTAAAAACTAAACGGTGGTTTGCTATAAAGTAACGCGATGTTGTTGATAACGTCACAGTATCACTTCGAACGAACGTGTGGTAGTACAGTATGGCGTATACCAATGCAGAATATGCAGACATGCATCTCATGTATGGACTGGCGCAGGGCAATTCAGTGGAAGCACAGCGGCGATACCAGGAACAATTTCCGCAACGACGCATACCAAATCGTCGTACGTTCGAGGCTGTTGACAGGCGCTTGTGGGACATCGGACAAGTACAACCCAACAACGTTCGAGAGCGAGACATTCCAGAAGACATGGAGGAAATCGAGGAAGACGTCCTTGCCATGTTCGATGAGGACCCCTCGACAAGTACCAGACAAGTTGGACGACAATTACATGTTAATCACGTTTTGGTCTGGCGAATTCTCCGCGGACATCAGTTTCACCCGTATCATATTCAAAAGGTGCAAGCTCTTAACCCGGCAGATTATCCAAGACGCATCGACTTTTGCGAGTGGTTTTTGGCCAGAGTAGAGGACAATCAATTTCCACGGGTCCTTTTAGTAACCGACGAGGCACATTTTTCCCGGGATGGAATTCTGAACTATCACAACCACCACGAATGGCGCCAATTAAACCCACACGCAACTAGTGTTAGAAGTCACCAACAGCAATTTTCTTTAAACGTATGGTGCGGCATTGTCGGTAATCATTTACTAGGTCCGCATTTTCTTCCACCCAGACTAAATGGTGAAGCATATCTCACGTTCTTAAGAGACACTTTACCTGAACTACTCGAGGACATACCGTTAGCATTACTTCGTGACATGTGGTTTATGCACGACGGGGCACCCCCACATTTCAGCCGTGCAGTTAGAGAACATCTTAATGCTACGTTTAATTTGAGGTGGATTGGGCGTGGAGGACCAGTTGCGTGGCCAGCCAGATCTCCGGATTTAAATCCGTGCGATTTCTATCTTTGGGGTCATCTCAAAGACATCGTGTACAAGAATGAAGTCCGTGATGAGGAAGACTTGCGAAGACGAATTATTGAAGGTTGTCAAACAATCAGGAACATGCCAGGAATCTTCCAACATGTCCAAGAATCTTTCGAAAGACGGGTTCATGTTTGTCTTAACGCCGTTGGTGGACATTTTGAACAATACCTGTAACGTCCATGTTAACTTGTTAAGAATAAAAGTAATACCAACCGAAAGGTACCATGATACTTTGAATTTACTTTTCTAGAGTAGGCATACTTCTACTCATTTAATACACTTCTGCCAGGTGAAAGTTCAATAACGATGTTAGAGGGAAACTATTGAAGTTGTCTCATATTTCTAAACAAGTTGATAAGGCTGAATTTGTTTTAGTCTACATTTTCGAATATTTTCTTGTTTTAGGGGCCAATGTTTGGGGGGCCATATCTTCGTTGCAAATTCTTGTACACCCCATGTTCTTTGACACTTTCCACTCAGTTTGACCCAAAGAACACGCCCCTTGATTTATGGCAGACTTATCAGAAACACCCTGTATGTCACTCTTATCTCGCGTGTATTGGGTCATGGATTACTCTAAGGCGTCTGAAAATATTCCGAGAGGACTTGAAATCGTTGGAATGCGTTACCTCGGAGAAGAGCAAAATGAATTTAATATCGAAATTGCTCGATAAACGGTGCCAAGGGACCAGGAGATATTCGCCAGAGAACAACCACTACCGAAGCTAATGTCCTAAATGATCCAGTGTTTAATGACGTATCTATTTAAAATATATTCTTGGAAATTTTGTCGGTCTAAAAACAATGTATTGTTAATTTTTAAATAACCGAATAAAATATAAATTACTCTTATTGTTGCGTTTCCTATACCTACGTTATATATCAATTTTTTCCTTATTTAGAAAATATTCCAGAATATTGTATCTCTCCCTCTTATATATTACCCTGCAACTACGTTATAGTATCAGATATCATTTTCGATCTTGTTTAGAAAAAATGTCTCTCTCAAACGCGTACTACGACCCCGAAAATCCCTCCTCTTTTTCCGGATTGGATAAATTAATGAAAGGAGTTCCTCAGTCTTCGAGGAAAGAAGTTGAGAGTTTTCTATTAAAACAACCCACCTATACTATTCATCGTTATCGTCGATTAAAGTTTCCTCGCAACAAAATTACAGTGACATCTATGGATGAGACTCATCAGGCTGATTTAATAGTTTTAGATAAACTTTCCAGATACAACAAGGGTATGAAATATTTGTTAAGTAATATAGATGTTTTGAGTATATACGCCTACGTTGTACCTATTAAAAACAAGACTTCCGCGGAAGTTATAAGAGCTTTCAAAATAATACATAAAGATGTTGTACCCACGAATATAAATACGGACGCTGGCTCTGAATTTTTAGCTAAACCAGTTCAGCAATATTTTAAAGAGAAAGGTATTCATCACTACGTAGCTTACGGGAATAAAAAAATTGCGATCTGCGAGAGATTTAACAGAACGGTTCAAGAGAAAATACACAAATTCATGACTAGTGCGGATACTCGTAGCTATCTGGGTGCGTTACCAAAAATAGTTAAGGCTTACAATTACTCGATACACCGCTCAACGGGTATCGCGCCAGTCAATGTTAATCTACAAAATGAGCATAAGGTGTGGTACCGTCTTTTCGGTACCATTAAACCTGGGACAAAACCAAAGCTAAAAGAAGGTGATTTAGTAAGGTTGAGTAAATTTGAAAAAACCTTTTCAAAGGGATATAAAGGCTACTTTACAAAAGAGATCTTTATTATTGATAAGGTTTTGTACCGTAATCCTCCAGTATACGTTGTTAAAGACAAAAATAACGAAATAATTAAAGGAACGTTTTACGAATACGAACTATCTAAAGTGATATGAATACGCTACAAATAAATCAAATATTATCATGCGACCAGAGGACAAAACCCTACTACCTAGGTACTTTTCCTAGAGACATGCTTCCCAGGAAACCTAAAATGAAGAAATTTTGTTTTGTTCTGAACACGGAGAGAGCCGAGGATCCTGGACTTCATTGGGTAGCCATTTACGTTGAAAATGGCGAAGGTAATTTTTTCTGCAGCTACGGGCAGAGCCCGGATACGTATAAAATTAACCTGGCCAAATACGCGTCCAGATGGATCTATAACGATAAATTAATTCAAGATATGTTCTCCCTTTGTTGCGGACCTCATTGTATATTCTTCCTTATTCAAAGATGTCTGGGAAATTCGTTTCAAAGAGTTCTGAAAATGTACGAAAATAAAACGGAGATTAACGACGCCATATCTTTATGGAATATCTGCCTGCACTTGTTAAGACATAGATATGAAAAATGTAATCAATAAAATATTAAAGTTGTAATGTTTAATAATCAGATACATTTGTATTGAATGCGAGAATAAAAATATTTATTATTCGATTATAATTTTTTATATAAATTGTAATTATCATGCTTTTATATATAATCAGATACATGATTTTTTATATACTCAAATACATGCTTTCAGAGACGTGTTTTTCAATATAATGAGTTAGATGCTTTTATATAAAATGTAATAATCATTATTAAGGTTATTTTTTTGCCTTTCTATAAGTTACCCACTCGATCTTAGATTCGGGCTTTTGAAGCTCTTTCAAGCTAGCTTCGCGATCTTTTTTTATTTTGGCTTTTGTAGGGTACGGTTTTGGTTTCGTAGATGGAATTTTCGCGAGTCTTTTTTTCGGCGAAGTCTCATCGTTAGGGTTAAGTTTCCGGAACTTTGAACCAGAAGCGCCCTTCGTTGATAAGGCCTGTTGAGACGCCACGGGCTGATTCGGTACCATGGGTGTTAAAACTGGTATACTAGGCGTTTGAGACGTCCCGGACTGTTTCGGTACCACGGGTCCCATGGGTGTTAAAATTGGCATACTGGTCGTTCGAGAGAGTGACGCTGGCGTAGTAAACGATATCGCCGGTGTTTGACCCATTGCTGTACTACTCATTATAGGCTGTGGGGTAGTCAGACTCGAGGAGATATTAAAAGGGATACTTTGGGGAGGGGTAGCGACATTAGTAGGGACATTTTGGGAGGGGGTAGAGATATTAATAGGTATATTCTGGATAGGGGTAGGCCACGATGGAGGAATCCAAGACGAGGATGAAGGACTTAGAGGTTGTATTTTACTCGACACTCCGGGTGCTGGAAAAGACGAATTCGTTGTAGGTGGCAAGATAGTAACGCTTGGTGGCTCCGCTAAACTCTTTAAAGATAAATATTTTTGAAGAGTTAAAAGGTACTCCTTCAATTTTTCCTCGGCAGAACCAGGCTTTCTCAGTACCTCTTTAATGGCGTTGTCTAAACTGTTAACTTCCTTTTGATTGTCCGTCAATAAAGCCGCTGGTACTAAAACGCACTTTTTCATTATCAAGTAAAGACCGAAGCTATTGTCGGTATTAACATTGAAAGCAACGCCGGCCAGAATCCTCCTACCTGTTTAATTAACACCTGTCTCCTCTTTTTGTCGCTTAAACCTCTCTTGGATAAATACCTTATTACGTTTTTGTAACGTTGAAGTCTTTTCTTTTTATGACGATTCAATGGAATACCTCCGTTCTTCAAATTATAACAAATACCGCTTATACAATCCAATTGGGGTCGCGTACACTTTGATATTAAAAGTTTTCTTTGTTTCACACCGCTTTTACGCAAGAGATTTAAAAAGGGTAATTGATTCCTAACCGACACGGGTAAAGGCATGTCTCGAAATGAGGTTAAATAAATTGAGATTTATATTTTATGGATTATTATTTTCTAACGTAGATTACCATCGGTCCTTCATTAGGGAATATATTGGACCTAAGTCTTAAACTATTATCAGTACTTTGTTTTAGATCTATTAAGATATAAGAATACGCTTTTTCGGTACACTCTTCGTACGCTTCTGTTAGGCGTTTGGTGTCTGTAGGAAAAATCTGACGACTTAAATAGCGAACCTGGTTATTATCCCTAGGATTTTTAAACATAACGATATAAAAACAGTTCAATGATATATTTCTAGAATATTTACCTGGGTTAAAGACATTTTGAGACAGCAGAACGATGCTTAAAGATAAATGATGACTCCCAACACAAAAAAGATTACTTATAAACTCCTGTTTGGTACAGGTGTTAGCTAGATCGTCTAGGATTAAAAGATTATTTATTCTCTTATCAAAAAAATCAGAATCGTTAGGAATTAGTCCTTCGTGGAATTCAATAGGCAAAAAGAGTTTCAGTTCATCAAAAATGTCCTGATAAACACTATAGCAATAGACTATTCTATCAGGAGGTTTGTCCATGATAATGTCTTTATATTTGAGTAAATTTATTACCCACGTTGTTTTTCCCCGAGCTGCTTGGGCCAGCCAGTAAAATGGTCATCGGTGTTTCTAAGCGGAGGCGATACTCTAACCCGTTCTCCATTTTTAAAACGTTCTCTAATATCGTCTATGAACTCGTAGTTGACTCGATCTTCGTACGGTATCACTCTCACTTTAACAAAGTGGGAAAACGTGACCCGATGTTTAGTGGTCCGTTTTCTCATTTGACGTGGCAGACGGGTCTTGATGATTTAAATATCCGTAAGGAATTGTTGTGTAATCCTCTAAGACTCTACGTTTATTGAAACTATATCCAAAGGTTTTCTTTGGATTGCCTAATAAAAGTGTGGCTGTTTCTTTACGTCTTACAACATTAAATGGAACGGTGACCGACAAAGTTTTCGAGGGACTATATAAAACACTTTTAATCGAATCAAAGTTAATGATTTCTTCATTTCTTCGGTTAAGGGTAATACCTTTCATTTTAATAACAGATTTACCGTCCGAGGTACGGTAAGCGTACGACTTAGGCCCTGTCGAGATAAATTCGAGAATCGTCTTACCCTTTAACTCATCCGTCCAACACCCTAGATTACTAGATAAGGGGGGTAAATATTCCCCTTCCTTTGTTACAACTATACATGAATCGGTGTCACAATAAAGTAACCTCTTACCCATTTTACTTATCGTATTATACAACTCGATACGTCCTAATGAACTAACAAAGGAAGCTATCGTGGGACTTCCCTTGTAGTAGGTAGGAGCGTATTCTTTTTTAGTTTATAACTGACTAAACAGATTTTATCGTTTACCGGTTTCAGGTCTAACAGTTCTTTCGTTTCATCAGTTATTATCTTAACTAATCCAGCGTAAGAATCAATGTATACATTTTTTCTCTTATCCGTATTGTAACCCATTTTGCCCCAAAGCGAATTTAGACATAGTTTACTAATGGCGCGAAGAGTGGGGTTGTCCACTATCTCATCTTTATTAATAACTATTCCTTCTCGGTCATAAATTGATTTTAAATACGCTTCTTTTTGCTCTTCGCTTTCTATTCCCGAAGGCCAACCTGAACTAGATTGTTTAATTTTAAGGTAACAATCAATGAAAGTGTCAAATAAACCGGTATTTTCTTTTCTGTCAAACTTGTCTTTGTAATGTTGGACTTCAAAAAACTCTAGAATCTTATATCCATTTTTAACTGCTAGATATACTTCGGGACTTGGCCAACAACCACAGAAGGATCTTTCTTCCGAATTATGAGTACAGACTGATTGTTCAGTTTCAACGCATTTTAAACACAAAGCAAAGAAAAGTTTCTTTTTAGTCTTTATAGGAAGTACAGGTAAAAATAGATTTTCAGGTGCTACAACTCGACAAGAAATAAGACCGAAATAAAAATTAGGTTCAAAGTTGAAGTCTTTCGTAATAATTTCAGGATGACCTTTAGGAAATACGCCCCATTTACATACGTAAGGATAGAGCGAGCAGATATCTAGGTATTGAATAGACTCGCCCGGTTTTGCCTTATAATACAGACATATACACTCGCTTCTTCCCCCGTACAAGGCACTCCTGGATCCAATTGGTTGTTTAAATTTTAAACAGTCACAATAGACTTTAGCGTCAGGATCATCTCGTAATCTCTCATTGAACTCGCATTCCCAAATATTGAGGTGTTCGGCGTTCGGTAAAATCTTTTTTAGATAATTTTCCCTGTCTAGAGTTCTTTCTGTTTAGATCTTTAACTATAGGATTGTACTCGTAATGTTTTGTGTGTTTTACACATCCGTGATAGACGCACCCGTTATAGTTTAAAACAATTTCAGGATTTTTACAATATCCGTCTATTAAATAGTTTGACACCCTTTTTTCCCCTTCCAATGACAAGGCAGTTTGAAATTTTACCCCTCGCAATTTTTCTTCCAAGGCTATACACTTTAAGGCTCCGATACTAAAATTTCCACGAAAACCCTTTGCAGGTACGACACCTAGTGTGTATTTTTCAAGATGTTTGTGAAGGAAAATATTAGTTACTGTTCCCGCTATGGTAATACCACCTACGTTAAGCACGTCGACCCCGGAGACATTCCTAAATAACTCTCTAAATTTTTCCATTCCTAATTGTAGGACCTTAACATCTTGAATAGCGTATGTTTCAAGCTCCTGTCTCAGATTATAGGGCTTATCCTTTCTTTCCGAATACCATTTCATAAAATCCGCGTGCTCCTTATCTTTAAAATTATCGGGCTCAAATTGATGTATCTCGGGTATAGGGCCTATATAGTCTAACGTTTTTTCATTATGGAACAGATGCGGGAAATAGTCTTTTTTTTCTTCCCCGAGATCGAATGTAGAGGGAAATTTCCTTAAGGGGACGCTAATAAATCGGTAGCTGTCAATGAACTTGATCTTTAGATTATTTAAGAAGAGTGCCATGATTTTTGAACCGTTGAAGATAGGCTCAGGAACTATATTCCTTCTAAGTATTTCTTTCAATATAAAGAAAAAATCGAACCCTGCCCCGTTATGAGCGCAGCAGATTACATCGGAAAGCAATATTCGCGCAACCTTTACTTTCTTATTTCCCTTTTTAATAGAGTTTGTCTCACATTGGAAAAGATAGTCTATAAAATCCTTTATACAATCAAAGCCCCTAAAGACACGAATGGTAAATTCTTTTGAATCAACGGATTCTTGCGCAGCTGAAACCAAGAGTACGGGAGTGTGTTCATTATTTAAAGGGATAGTTTCACAATCGAAGTATAGAACACGAACAGGAGGATAATCAATATCTAGGGGCATCACCCAACAATGATTTTTTTCATGCGTAATTTTACAATTTTTACAAGTTAGATCACACTTATGATTTGGTTTTATTTCGCGAGCGCAATTTCCGCATCGTTTCAAAGAATCACATGTTCCGTTTCCCTTATGGTTATTAAAACATTCGGTTCCCTTTAAATATCTATTACACTCCTCGCATCTTATGAGTTTATACTCGTCTTTTTCGTGATAAGCCTCAGTTGTTTGACAGCGGTAACACATAGCCGTTTCCGAACAAGAATGACTAGATTTTTCTTCCGGACCGTAAAATAGGGTTAAACAGTATTGACAATAAGCCCTAGCCGCGAACATTGAGGTATAAGACCGTACAACATGCATATGATTCCCAACTTTGAGGAGGAAAATTTTTTTTTTCCTTGTGAGGACCTATAAATATTTTCTCAAACTTCTCTTCCGCGGAAAAAATTACAATCTGGTAATCTGACAGGGCATTTTGAAACTTTTGAACACCCAATAAATCTACAGGACCCTCCGGGAGTTCGGCTAATGCGTGTAACTCTAAAGCCGCGGTTTTTTGGGAAGGGTGGTCTACATTTCTTAATAATCGGAACCTCCATTGATTAAACTCGTTTAGTTTTCCTATTGATTTTAAGTAAGTTCGATCAGCTAGACTTTTACCCACGGCTAAGGCTCTAGAAACGCATAGAGTATCATTATTTCTAATAGGTATGTAAGCATAACCTTGGTCAATATATTTATCCAGTTCAGCTATAGTTCGATTATGCACCGCTTTTCTACCTGTCATTGGAACATTACATTTTAAAAGAATAACATCAATTTTTAGAGAACCCTCTAATAAAAGACTACGTTTGGACTGAGCCACCTTTTCGATACTAGAGAGTAATCGATCAGGAGTTAACTCATTTATCGCCATAAATCTTAAATTTACAGGGTTCTCTAACGCGTCGGAGCTTATGGCGAATCTAATTAAGTTATACTCTTCATTATTTTGCGTGATTTGGTTTATAAGAGATGTTAATATTTGGGAAAGTTGATCATGAATTTTGGTTAATTTTAGTTCTTCTAAGTTACGGAATTTAACATTATATTCTGTTGTAATACATTTATATTTTCTAGATTTTCGATTAGATATTGTATCTATCTTGAAATATTGTTCAGGTATAAATTTTGTGGATAAATCGATGGGATAAAGTTCATCATCTGAGGATGACGAAGTGTCCGACATTTTTTCTTAATGGGAAAGTTCTTCAAATCTATTGATTGTTTTCTCCAAGGCAACTATTATGTTTTGGAGATCGTCTGAATCTCTAATTACGAACTGCTTCTCATAGGGTTGTCCTCTGTATTTAAAGATGGCTATTTCTCGATCAGGCGTGGCGGCTATTTGAATGGGTTCTTCTGACATATATACCGTTGCGCCCCAATCTCCCTGAGCGTTGTTCAGAATTGATTTAAGTTCAAATGCGCTCTCGTATTTAATACATATACCGTCCTTAGTAGGGATGGGAAACGGTTTTCGAGGGTTCTTTGATTTCGCGTACCTCCTAATATCGATGTATAAAGTACCCCTGAACGACGATATTTTAACTCCTAATAATCTATCCCGGCCATATTCTATTATATGATCTTTCCAATCTTCCTTTTTATATCCCGACTGAGATAACAAGGTCGCTACTTCTTTGTCACAGGATTGTGTCGTATCCTTTGATTCGGCCTATTGAAATACCTATTTCCTATAAACTAAATATTCTAATCTCATTGAAAAAGTATAAAGCACTCACCATTCTCAGGAATAGAAATTTCTTGCTGCGAGATATTAATGCAGTAATTTCGGCACGAATGAATCTAAAACGTTGAGTCTGAGCTTTTATACTATACGGGTTTTATCTTTTCTAGATATAAGTCCAAGAGATATATTCTTTAATGTAAGGGGCATGAATACCTCTGTCTCATAATACACGGTTTCATATTACTTAACTACGTCAATATATGTATATAGATTGAGTAATATTAAATTCGTATCTTTTATTTTTAATACTTCAACGACATCTGCTTCTCTTTACTTTTTTATCGAAATTGTTTAATTATAACCTTTAGGTCAAAATTAAATCAGTTATCGGCGTGTGATAATTTATAACTAACTCTTTCCCATCGCGATGAACGTATTTTATTTACGCTATAATATTAAATTTCATCCGTATCTTTTATTTTTTAAGTCTCCAAACACATCTGGTTTTCATTTTATATAAATCGTTCAATAGTAATCTTAGGAATAAACTTAGTTATCGATATTTTATAACTCTCTTTCCTATCGTCGATGACCGTCTTTATTTACGTTATTACATGTGTATAGATTCAATAATATTAAATTTCATTCGTATCTTTTATTTTTAAGTCTCCAAACACATCTGGTTTTCATTTTATATAAATCGTTCAATAGTAATCTTAGGAATAAACTTAGTTATCGATATTTTATAACTCTCTTTCCTAGCGTCGATGACCGTCTTTATTTACGTTATTACATGTGCATAGATTCAATAATATTAAATTTCATTCGTATCTTTTATTTTCAAAGTCTTCAAACACATCTGTTTTTCTTTACTTTTTTACCCAACTCTTCACGAGTAATCTTAAGGTTACAGTTAACTATCGAAAATTTTATAACTAACTTATACTATAATCTTTGAACGGTTTCGTGTTACTATCGGACTCCTAGTATACTCATGGGTGAGAAATATGTATAAATACAACGTTAAAGCCTTTGTATTCTCTACAACGAAAACTTTCATAAACTCAATAGCTTGTTCTTCTAGTCTCGCAACAAAAAAAGTAAATATTTTTCCAGTATTTTAAAATGGGTTAGTAACCCTTATCTTAATGTCTTTTAGTTTCTAAAACATCACTATATATCTCTAAACATCACCTCTTTACTCATTCCGTTACAACTCTTCTTAATTTAAATCTATAAAATGTAAGTATTTTTCCAGTATTTTAAAATGGTTAGTAGTAACCCTTATCTTAATGTCTTTTAGTTTCTAAAACATCACTATATATCTCTAAACATCACCTCTTTACTCATTCCGTTACAACTCTTCTTAATTTAAATCTATAAAATGTAAGTATTTTTCCAGTATTTTAAAATGGTTAGTAGTAACCCTTATCTTAATGTCTTTTAGTTTCTAAAACATCACTATATATCTCTAAACATCACCTCTTTACTCATTCCGTTACAACTCTTCTAAATTTAAAGCTATAAAATGTATGTAACTTCTAATTTTAAAATGGTTAGTCAATAGTAACACTTATTTTCTTATAGTTTCTAACGCCTCATCTTTATTTTATTTCATTTTTTAAAACTTAAAATATATATAATGTACGTATTTTCTAATAGATTTAAACCCTCGATTAAGAGATATATTTTTAAAATAGGGAGTCCCTCATTTTCATCGCCACGAGCTTTGCGATCGTTTTTAGTCGCGCAGGTTTCTAGTCAAAGAGGTATTAAATCTTAACTAATATTTTAGAATTTTTCCTTATACGTGTGTTTTCATTTTAATAGATAGGCTGCATACGCGATAGCGGTGAGCGTAGCGTTAGGAATTTTCAAATTCCTGACGAGGAGTGTTTCCGTAGAACGGATAACACGATTATTTTTAATAACCTCAGACATTCCGGTTTGGGGCGCGATGGTGAATACGGTCAAGACGAGATCCGAACCGTACTTCAACAATTAACCCGAGGTTGCGATACCGTTTACGTAAAAGGGCCAGATCAAAAAGAATTTTTAAATTTTTTTCTTGGAAACCTCCGGGTCGTGGATATAGGAAGGTTGGGTGCCCCTTCAATTCGCATTATGCCTGGAGGGGAAGATGTCTATGACCCCCATTTACGATTCCCGCATAACGGAGATAGATGCGCTCTGGTAAGAGCTAGAAAAATTGAGGTCTTTTTCAACGCTCAGGAAATGGCACCTCAGAGCCGCTCCGGTTCGGTTGATTGGGGTTTAGCCGACGAAGCTCCGGTTTCGCCGGCACCCAATCGTAATTTAATTCCGGCCGGCGCTGAATCTCCTTATTCGTGGGAGAGTAATTGGGGTGACGATAGCGACATAGACATTCCCATTTTACGTAACGTTGTCAACACTGAATACCGGCCCCGTATCGAAACCCCTCCTCCCCCATACCCTAGTACTCCTTCCCCTCCTCCAAACATCCTTCCCCCCGTTGATCCGCTTGAGCGAATTCAACAACCACCCCAGGCTGTTGTCATTCAGGAAGCACCTCCGATTCCTGGCGCCGATCATCGCGAGATCACGTTAAACCTATCTGACGGTAAATATAAAACTTTTATTAACTGTAAACTAATGAATCATTTATTAATTGTAAACTAATCTTTTGCAGTACCGCGCGACACCCCGATCCAAATCATCGTGTCGGGTGGTAAGTATATATTAGTATTTGAAAAGGTTTAAAATAGGGTATAATAATACTCTATTGATTCGTTACAGAGGGGCCTTTGCTTTTAAAGATTACTTTTTAAATTTATTCATATTTATATATTTTGTGTATTTTCATTTTATATTAAAGATTACTTTTTAAATTTATTCATATTTATATATTTTGTGTATTTTCATTTTATATCTTACTTTTATGTATTTTTCAATTATATCTTATTTTCTGTATTTTTCATTTATTTATTATTTATCTATATAAAATCGTACAATTAAACTAAATTTTTACAGTTAAAGATTACGTTGTCAGTCAATACCTTTAAAACTATTCGCGACATCTTGTTTAGTCAATTTTCTGATAGTAATATCTTTCTAGCGCAATGACCGAGTAACGGATAACATGTAGACGTAAATAAAATTGTCTCGAGTGAAATTCGAGACGTTAACAGATCCTTAATCAGTTAACATACATCGCATAAGCTAACACCCTCTTATCAAAGTCTGGCCATTACGTCACGACTAAAGAAGTTCACGCCCTTAACCAATTAACAAAGACCTAATCAATTGGCGACCCCCACTCTCGACCAATAAACGAACTCAGAGAAACCCCCCCGGATAAAAAACCAGTGTTCCCCCATTCTAGACTCACGCGAGTATACACGCGCGAGTCTAGCGCGCTAGAAGGCTGGCGACCCAATTAAATGACCTAATTTCAACTCCATATTTTAGGTGGTTAACTACTCGGAATCCGTTATACATTATCTGAAATTATAGATATTGAGATGTATATATTATTAATATATAAAGCGGAACGAATAATAATAATGACTAAGTTATTTACAAACAATAACATATGTATATAGAAGACCTTAGTGGATATTCAATTGACATTGTTAGTATACAACATTAGCGCTAGATATTTCTATTCGCGTATAATATTGGCAACTGAAAATGATAACATATTTTTTCATATTGGCTCTTTTCCATAACCATTCACACAAGGTTTATTTCTGAAAGTAGTCTCTCACAGACAATGTATAGCAACGTTACCGTTACTAACGCATATCTATGAGAGGTTTAAATTTAATTCCGTGCCTATATAGGATCTGGCTTTGTTTATTAATTGAAAATATGCTTCAAGATGACATCAGTCGTTACAGCTGTTTGCGACGAAACTCCTGTTTCACTACGAAAGGGTTATCATTTTACGACTTTCGTTACTCTTAGCTTGATTCCCCTGGTGTTTTAATGATAAATGACACCAAGACGTTAATGAAATAACGTGTGTGTTTGGTATCAAAAATTATTTGAACGAGATAGCCTCTCAATAACATTTTAAACCTTCAGTCTCGGAACTTGATTAACACAAGAGATCCAAAGAGTGTCAACGGATGTGTATGCGTAGGACGAACGTTACAAACGCGTTGGGTAACTCTGCTTTGAGGAAGTGACAAGTATTTAAACACACTTAGGTTTACTTGAAAATATGGGTGCCACAACAATAATAATAAAGCTTTAGTTACGTCGATATTCTTATGAGCTATGGATCTGGTCTTTTTAGTTAAATTCACAAGTGTTAAGTAATTCCCAGGTCAATTCAGTTGAAGTTAAATAGCTTCATGCAGTACGCGATGTACAGTCGCGATCAAAAGTTTCCGGCCGTTTTCATTCGGTCGCCATTTTTTTTCTATAATAGCTAGAGCGACGAGAAAGACGGTTTTGGAAAGGCTGAACCCTTGAAAACCCGATGCCGTCGAAATTAATAGAAAATCTTGAAAGGAGCACGAGCAACACAGGAATGTGTAAATTATCGCAAAATGACGCCACGAAATATTTCTTCGAATTTGTTGTGGTTGGTCTCATTTTATGCATAACGTTACCCAGAAACCGAATCTGTTTTCAAAATTAAAATCGGATTTGAACTTCAAAGGTTATTAAGGAAATAGTGACGCAAAAAAACACTTTTTCATTAATTAAAATTAAATTAGAGTCAACCCTACTATGCTTAAGCTAAAGCTGGGAAAAACAAGTTGTGCCACACCGTATTAAAATCTAGCTTCACCCTAGAACGTAAACTTATACAATTGTAATGGAAATGTTCACTATTCGTCTAAATCGCAGATAATTCTTTAGACATGTGAAGGTGGAAGGGTAGACTAATGGGAGACGTCTGGAAACTTGAATTTCGTTTCGGTGGCGCTTATTCACGTTTTCGACATAAAATTCTCAAAGAGTCATGTTGGTAGGTGATTCGCAAATTTGAGAATCATCCACGCTTTGGATGACTGAAGGAGAATTGAGTGCTTACCGATTCATGATCGACAGTGTTTCATAATGGCTGGTTGCTGGTCAGGGTTTCTAGACAGCCGGACAGAATCTGAATGATTTTGTTTGGGTGACTACTGTTCAATAACAGTGATAGAACTGGACAGGGCGAATGTTTATAGAATGGTGTAATTGACGAAGGACGTTTAATGTCGGGGTTGGGCAGGGAATGTGGAGTTGTGGCTGATATTGATCCTCAGCATGACAAAATATGCACACGGCAACGTTGAAACCTCATTGCCAGCTTTTCTTGCCAGGGAAAACTACAAGGTAGGACACGTGTGACACGTGATATTATTTAAGCAGACAGTGTCTGTTGCATTTGGACAACCGCCATTTGTTTTTGGAGCGCCTAGAATTTTGTTGCGCAAAGATAGGGCAAAATTTGTATACCCGCGCGTTCAAGTTTACTTGCCATGTCAACAAGAAAAGTCGAAAGCACTCACTCACTGTATTTGTAACGCGTAAGAGAATTTAGAAATAAGAGAGAAGCAACGGTTTTATGTTTTTACCGGCTTTACGTGTTTTTCTCTTCGCATTGAGTTCCGATTTTAATTTTTTTTTGCCTTAGACAATATAAGGAAGGAATAGCAGATAGACCAATTTTTTAAAGGTTTACTGTTAATTTCAACCTCTCACGGCTTATACAACTCTGCTGCTGGAAAACGACTCTTATACTACTTAAGAAACTGTGTTTCACGTTTTTACCAGTGGGCAGCTTTCCGAATCGTGCAGGGCGGCTGAGCCGCACTCAAACAAATTATCTTAAAAGAAAATAGGCCTATTTCATGTTTTTATAGTTTGACCTTTCAGAAACAGTACGAATCTGTTTGAAAAAGTATAGTGTTGAATCGTCTCTAGATGGGGTAGATTTCCCTTTTCGAAGCCCGATGTTTCCTCGTTAATCTTTACTATTTTCCTACTAAATTTTCAATTGTTAGGCAACAACTAGTCTGTTGTCAAAGCTACTTGAATTAAGGATATAGATTAATTTCAAAAGAAGGTTCGCATGCTGTTGCAGAGTTGTAGGATTGAGTTTCCGCTGGTAGTATTCCGCTTTCAAAACGGATCTCTTCATACAAGTCAGTCGCGGCTCCTTTTGATCCACCTTTCTATGTTTATCAGTAGGGTGTTTTCGTGGTTCAATGATTAGAAGAAACGGTTATAAAAACGTTGGCCGAATCGAACTCAATTCGGTTTCGGCAGAATTTAATGTGGCCGCTATATATTTATATTGAAAATGTGAAAAATCAGTTTGGTGGAATCTGTTTTAATTAATTAATTCCGGTTCTGTGGGCATGCTTTATTTAAATATAGACAGAAAAATAACACAGTTGGAAAATAATGATAATTTTTAATCAATTTTATTTTGTTTTCTACTTCAAAGATAATCATTCGGCACATTTTAAAGGAGTCAGTGTTAATAATTAACTAATATTACAATTTATACTTAATAATGCGACCAGTAACCGCCATTATCAAACACTTCTCTTACTCAATTGGGCATTGATTCATTGTAGGATTGGAATAATTCCTCATTTAGCTTTAGATCTCGCCAAGCATTTTGCACAGCCTCCAACAACTCTTGGGCATTTCTCACGTTTCTGTGATCAATAACACGAACCACTTCCGCCCAAAGATTCTCAATTGGATTCATTTCACATCCCTATCAGGCCAATTCATGACCTTCAAATAAAATGAACCATTAACTACAAGGTCGCAATGTCCAAATGATTTAAATACTTACAAAAGTAAACAACATAACTTACTCTAAATCCATGGATTTCCCTAAGCCTTTCCAATGCTTGGGTTGCCAGTCTTGCCGTGTTAATCGGGGCTCTGTCGTGCATGAAGTCGGCGTCCCCGTTCGGAAACCTTTCCAGGATGCTTGGAAGGCCATCGTTCTCTAATAACTCTACATATCGTTGCGCGGTATTTCTCCCTTGGATGTGAACAAGACATCCGGAGTTAGCTGCCGATAGCCAGCCCCAACAGCTTACGGAAAACCGACCGCTTCTTTGAACCTCGGTTACGTATGGTTCGTCGAAGCGAGTACCGATTGGTCTTCTAGCCCAGATCTTAAATATAAAATATTGACGTATGCTTAAACTATTATTCTAATTACTCGTTAAAACCACTCATTACGTGGCCATTGTGCCCAAGAACGAAGCATTTTTCGTCCGTGAATGTCACTCGCGCCCACTGCTCGGGTGTCCAGATTAAATGGTCTCGTTCAAATTCTAGTCTCCCTCGTCGGTTTTCTGCGCTTAACTTCTCTTTCTTGCAGGCAATGCGTCCCTGAACGTCATGCCTGATCAACTCCCTTCTCACAGTTGGTAAGAACGCTTGGAGTTCTAATTCCGTTCGCAGGCCCCTGGCTGTCAGAAATGGTTGCGCTCTACTGGTTCTGACTAGACGACGCGAATCTCTGGCAGACAAAACCTTACGTCTTCCAGCGCGTTCCAAGTCCGCCCCGCCATTAAACTCATTGTTGCGGAATCTATCTACCCACGTAGCTACTGCAGCGCGAGAAACGTTAAACTGCCTTGCAATTAATCTATTTGAAAACCTTGTTGATGCAACTCTACTATCTGACGCTTTACTTCAATTCGATCGCCCATTTTTCGCATTAGGATTCCACGATTGAACTGATCTATCATGGGTTTCATTCGCTTTTATACTTTAATTTTCTTACTAATTTTTTATTGCTTACTTTTTCGGTTAAACGATTAGCTGTATTTATTCCGTTGCCCATTGGCCAGGAATAAAAAAACAGTAAGAAAATTAAAGTATAAAAGCGGATGAAACCCATGATAGATCACAGTTCAATCTTGGAATCAAATGTTCAATGTGTTTCTTTTAAAAATCTTAACCCTTTATCGGCTCAAAAATACTTTTTCTCTCAGTTCACTTTTCATTTAAAGGGAGTATATATTGCAAATTGGAAAATCGTCCGTTAACGCATGTGACGGCTTTTTCGCTCAAAAATACTTTTTCTCTCAGTTCACTTTTCATTTAAAGGGAGTATATATTGCAAATTGGAAAATCGTCCGTTAACGCATGTGACGGCTTTTTCGCTAACTTAATTAATTCCATGTTCCCTATAATCTTTTACACCCTTAGAAAGAGTTAGAAAAATAGTGCAATCACCTACGAGTACCGCTTCGCGTACACTATGGTTCTACCCCTTTCTCAGGGTGTAAAAGAGTATAACATACGTTAAACACTGTAGTAGTCAGGCCTCCTTATGGGAGGATGAAAAGGAAAATTAAGTTGTATTATATCATGCATAGTTAATCATCCAGAAAATATCTCCATTGATTTTAAAAAGAAAGAAATCATTTTGCCTACTCGATAATCTAAAATTCCTGATTGGGTATCGCATTAAAGGAAGTATCTCACTAATGTTGTAACTTTCACCTAACATATTTTAGGGGAGATATCGCTAGATTCGCTACTATATCCTTGAAAAAAGGGAGGGGCAAACACGAATAGGACTAGCCTCACTCATTATGCGTGTTTCCATATGAAAGTTTTCAGTAATGTTGGTCTTATCCAAGCGATTATATCTTTACATTAGTGATACCATAAGTTTATAACTTATATCCGATAAGTATGTCACTTCCACTGTTTTCTATGGATATTTCCTAATGAGACCTTGTCAGAGAGTCACAAGTCAATTTATGGACCACCTATACTGCTCTGCGAATCCATTACCTAGTATATATACTTGTCGCTTTTATATTATTGGTTACATCAAACCGCGGGAATTTACATTTGAGCCAAAACTTAAGGCGCGTTTAGACAATCTAACTTTAATCAGGTGACAAGATCGGAGTGAATAGTCATTCCAGTTAGTCATGTAATATGAACGTTTCTTATGACTGTACTATTGTCAGGACGAAACTCCAATTTTAATTGGATAAGTAGGTTATTTGAATCAGGCGAACTAAAGTCTTAGATGGTGAAAAGCAACCATAACTGGCTAAAGTTGGATAGTCTGGACGCACCTTAAGTCGTGCTTTATTGCCTACAGTAGACATCTCCGCCCAAACCGCGTGAGCTTGTTCGAATTTTGGTCGCATGGTGGCACTATTCTTAAAGGTTCTGACATCAAGCTGTCGTCTGCTCTATGACAAGCTCTCATTAAGCAATTGACTTGAGTGACATACTTATCAGAGATAAGTTATAAACTTTGATACTAACCATAAAGCGTTAGCACACTGTACAGTCCCGGACAAAAGTTTCTGGACATTTTCATTTGGCTGCCATTTTGTTCCTATTTGAGCTAGAGAAACAAAATAGGACTTTCTAAATAGGTTGACTTCTCAAAATTATTTTAAAATTAAAAATGACACTATGGCACTAATAGGGCGTTAGCCAAAGCGGAAATAGTAAAACCCCCCGATAATGACGTTACGAAATAATGCTTCAAATGGATCAACAATGCTATCGTTGCACGCGTCTTGTCACGTAGAATCCGAAACTGTTTTCAAATTGTAAATCGGTTCAGAAAATCAAAAGTTATGACAAAAAACGTGACGTTCAAAACAATAGGAAATAAGCCTAACGATTATTTATTTCTTCTATATCAACTTAGCTCAGTAGTAAAACATTACGATCAGAAAAACAGGATGTTCAAGCCATAGCATAGTTTTACTCTGAAATTATAGAGATGAGGTTTTAAGAATTACGTTCAGTAATGTGGCGATTTATTAGTTAATTGCTAGTAGGGTCTCGATTTTAAAAGGACAATAGGGTTCCAACTTAGAAATAAAGGTTTGGGTGGCGCTTTGGAAAGTAGAAGTTTTGGATTTGTGTGCAGGGTAGTGTTAAGTCTGTGAATTTGGAATAATAAGCAAGTTGTGATTGCTAAAGTGGAAGGATTTTCGATATTAAAAAATTTCCAAATATTCTGTAATGCGCGAAGTTTGCGTTTTGGGTTGAATTCTTCTGTGGCTTTTCTGTAGTAAATGTTTTAAGCTCATAAAGAAAAAATATTTTGTGTAGCTTACGGGTGCGTGGGTTTTCGATGATTAATGTTTTTGTGTATTTTCGGTATAAAAATGTTTGGTTGGATTTTGTTAGGAAATGTTTTGAAGGCTTGGAGAGTAAATATCGTGGCAGAACTCCAGTTTGCAGAATAGGTGACGTGTCTACCATGGAAATGTAGCGGAGAATCGGGTATGAAGATTCACGATGACATGAATTAGAGAAGAATGTAACAACGATTAATTCTTGAAGAAGGATGCGAATGTTAATTCTCATTGTGAAATGGATGGTAATCTCCGAAGATAATGGTTCGAATTATTATATTATTTAAATTAAAAAGACTCACTTGTCCTAATGACATGAAAATATTGAAATTCGAATACTTCTCCTTTTGTCTGGAAGTTTAATTTGTCCACCACTTTTGAAATTAGACAACTATCTCTTTAAATTTTAGAATGCCATATATTTTTTGTTAAATCTAAGGTTAATTATGAACGTTGTATTTAAAAAAGTAGTCTTCAAATAATGAATGTGTATATAAATGAATTTTTAATTTGTATATAAAAACTATATAAGTAGTTCACTGGAAATTACACAGTCATCATCATCATCAGAATAATAATAGGGGCTGGGCTCCATGAAACGAGAAATAAATACCTTTTGTATTTGATTTCCGAGTAGGTAGGCTGCCTTGTTTTTAAAGCTTGCAGCATGGCAAGCACTTAATTCATCAGCCACGCCAAAGTGTATAATCACGGTAAACAAGTGCCTGCCTACGTTGGAGATGATGTTACGATTTACGTTTATTCACTAATGAAAATATTCAGGAATTTTATCGTGAATGTTTGCAAAAATTTAATCATGAACATTTTTAAGAATCTCATCATGAATATTTTCAAGAATTTAATCATGAAAATTTAGAAAAATTAATCATGAATATGTAGAAAAATCCATCTTGAATATTTGAAAAAAAAATTCTCCATGAATATATAGAGAAAAAATGCATCATGAATATTTTCAAATTATAACGAATGGTTTTATAAATGATAAGCCTAAAAGTGTTTGACCTTTCCTAGACGTCCTTAAGATTTAAATTGAAATTCCCAATGTAAAAAAAACTCTGTCTTAGATTAGTGGTGTCTTTGAAATTTGAGTAACAAATGGTATATAGGGCATAGAACATGGGTTTGATTTATTGGTCTTCCAGTACTAATTTCTGTATTGGTTTACTTACGACGGTTTATTTACTTATGCAAAAAACGCGATATAGGATTGATTGACGTATAAACAGCTGGAGTGTGTTCACACCCTGTTCAATATCTCGATTTACATATAAGAACTGAAAAATAGCTTTTAGGTTTTATCGATTCACATGGGTATACGGACTAAACACTTCCAAGACAAAGAAGCCCAGGCATAATCTCCCATTTCTGAAATTGAACAAAATCCCCATCCCCAGACAAAATCCTCGGTTGTTAACCCTATCCGAGAAAAGTGAAAAATCCCCCGATAATTATCCCCATAATAGAAAAAATACATTATCAATATAATCCGAAACACTTCAGCAATCCGGTAGTGCAATAGATCAGGCGTTCGACTATTTCTAATTAATTCGTTGACTTTTATTCACTTCAAGGGAAAAATAAGTTCAACCACTGAAAGAACACTTGTGGGAGTTTTAGAATTACTCATACCATTCACGGGGTCTCAGGAAACTCTTTGCCAAATTTCAACCTTTTGTTTTGGATAAAGAATGCGCGCGAGGAAATTTGTTTTCACGCTATAGGATAGGCAACTCCCCTATCTCCGACAGCAGCTTATTCTGTATATACTCTTTTGCAGCTTCGGTGGTTAGCACGCGCAAAGCTAGGTCTCTATGTTATGTAGCTTTGTGCGTGCTGACAAGAGACGATGAAAAAAAAGGATTACAAATATCCGCGAAACTTTTGTCTCAAATGCACGGACCTGTAGGCTTTAGTTTCAAATACGTGCATAGTCGTATGTATTCAATTGGTGGGTCCTTCAAACATTATCAAGGAACGTTGTGCTATTAAAAATAGCGAAAATTATTTCTTGAGATTCCCAAAAGACTTAGAAACGTAATAAATATTTATAATACTAACTCTAACATCCATCTATATTAGTCTAACTTAGTATTACTTGAAATTTTAAAAGTCACTGGCTCGACTATGAAGTCGACACTCCTCAGTCGAGGCACTTCAACTTTTTTCGAATCCTACTAGAATTTCCGCCCATACATTTGAACTAAAACTCGCGGATATTTTAAATCCAGAGAATCATTATTTTCTTCGTCTCTTGTCATCACGCACAAAGCTACTTTACATAGAGACCCAGCTTTGCGCGTGCTGACAACCCAAGCTGAATCAGATTATCCAGAATAAGCTGTCGTCAGAAATAGGTGAGTTGCCTATCCTATAGCGTGAAAACAAATTTCCTCACGCGAATTCTTTATCCATGCTCCTATGGTACCCAGTAGGATAAAAACCCTTGGAAGGAAAAACAGACTGAGATCCGCCTTTTTACATAAATAGAAATTGATTTTTAAATTTTTTAGCGGTAGGACTTTTGGTAAACATTATATTTTACAATATTGTTACAATATTTACATAGAAATATACGAAAAGGTTTCCTCTAAAATAGCGCTTAATAAAAATTATAATATTTTAAAAATGCTAAAACCATTCATAATTTGATATCGCAGCTTTTTGAAGAGCATTTCATCACCTAATAGAGAAATCATGAAAGGCAACATATAAATTCTATTATTTGATTTGTAAAAAATGGCATTCTTTAACTTCCGTTTTAAGACTTTTACCCTACTAAACCACATTAAGCCTTTCGAGTGGATGGGCATAAATTGGTGCACATCCATCCTCTAAAAAATTACCTGGCCATCGTGTCCGACGACGAAACGTTTATCATTCGAGTGTCTAATTTGTGTGCTCTGTTCCAGAGTTGTTTGATTTAAATCAAGCGATTTTTTTAAAAAAAAAATCATTTGATTAAAATCAAGAATATATTTTTATTTTTAAAAAATGTTTTCTAAGATTCCAAGAAGTAGGTTAAGAAACTCGAGAAGAAACTTAACTAGAAAAGACCTATAATTAAAACAATCATAGTGTTGTTATATTATAGCAGGAAAAGTATGGGCTATTGAGTCTGATTGTTTTCCGATGATCATTGAAACTGCTCTACTCTAAGCTAAAAAATATATAGAGCAACCTTCATACGCTGAAACACGACACAATTGCAAACGCTGTGCTTTTTATTGTTTGTAGGGCCTCTCTCTCTTTTTTGCTCTATGTTCCAAAAACAGCCATAATTTTCAAAAAACCAAATTCTTAGGTAAAGTTTAAAGGGATAGTTATCACGTTTAAAATGTGCTGGGAATAAGAAAACTTAAAGAGTAAAGCCGAGAAAGCGGGAAATACGTTAAAATTATCCACGTCGTAAAATATTTTCATGTCATAAGAACTTGCGAATAATTTAACCTGTATATATATATTATTATAATTAAAACCATTCTCATCCACTTTGAATTGAACAATGTCTTCTCAACCATCCTCTTGAATTTGCCGTCGAAATATTATTCCCACAATATTATTTTCAGAGCATTTCTCAACATCCAATTCTCAAGCGTCCAAACATTAATTACCGAACGTCAAATAAGTTCTGTTACACCTGTAGTTTAGTCATGCCACCTATTTTGCTCCATAAACTATCTCTGTTACACCTGTATTTTAGTCATGCCACCTATTTTGCTCCATAAACTATCTCTGTTACACCTGTATTTTAGTCATGCCACCTATTTTGCTCCATAAACTATCTCTGTTACACCTGTATTTTAGTCATGCCACCTATTTTGCTCCTTAAACTTTGTCAAAGTATATTCTTGAAACACTGTCCATCATCCAATACCGCGGCTCGTCGAATTTTTAATAGCGATTCAACAGATAACGCCGTCTGCCGTAAAATATCCGTCAAAAGAATTATCCCCAAATATCCACCCACTGTATTAGCAACTAGGGAATTATAAAAAATCATTAAACATATCCAAATCTCTAAATATTTAGACGTTTTCAAACCGCCACCAACAACCCTCCATTTCTGAAGACTGAGTCTAATTCATAAGTTCTCATTTCTCATATGTCAGTGTGGAACTAAAAATTCTCGGGTTGGAACATCTTGTTTTTCTGATCGTAATATTTAATACGGAGCTAAGTTGATATAGATAAAATTAAAAATCGTTAGGCTTATTTGCTATTGTTTTGAACGTCACGTTTTTTGTCATAACTTTTGATTTTCTGAACCGATTTACAATTTTAAAACAGTTTCGGATTCTACGTGACAAGACGCGTGCAACGATAGCATTGTTGATCCATTTGAAGCATTATTTCGTAACGTCATTATCGGGGGGCTTTACTATTTCCGCTATGGCTAACGCCCTATTAGCGCCAAAGTGTCATTTGTAATTTTAAAATAATTTTGAGAAGTAAACCTATTTAGAAAGTCCAATTTTTTACTCTAGCTCAAATAGGAACAAAATGGCAGCCAAATGAAAATGTCCAGAAACTTTTGTCCGGGACTGTACATTGTAAACTAGTCTCGGAATTGGTTGTCTTCGCCGCAGAGCTCTACCAACTGGATGCAGTATTTGAAGTCTTTCTCTGACTCTATGTCGTGGAACCCTAATGCCTCGACTTCTAAGACCGTCTATAATGTAGGTCTCGCCAACATTGTGAGTATTCCTCAGCAATAATATTATTTGGTTGTCCAAATTTTCATCCGAAATATTATTGTTCTCCTCATATTTAAGATATCCTCTATGCCGTCGTAGTGAACTCGCGCTAATTCCTATGAACAATGCCGTTTGTTCCCAATTCATATTCAGCCTATATCTACAGAACATTATTTGCTCTTCTGTCACGTGCAGCCGAGACCTGCCAACGTTATCACTATAGATTACGGGACAAAAATATGGTTCAGTATATGTATCGCTAAGAGACTCTAGTCTTGAGTTCACAAAATTAAAGAACGAGTTCATGTCTTCAAAAAGACTACTCAAGATACTTTGAAGTTGGTTTTCTTCTCCCATCTGCAATCGCTCTAAGCATAAGAGGATCGCACTTAAAACGTTAGAATGATCCTGTAAACGTCTGTGGTATGTTTCTAGCACATTAACATCATAACTGTTGTAACCCTCAATAGATTAATTTACCGAAAAGGGAGATTCTCCCGAGGGCCATAAAGACAACTTACTTTGCTTCAAAATCAACTTTGCTTTTATTCTTTTACTTTAGGGATAAACCCGTCGCGTGTAATACTATCGCGCATACAAAAACTTACTACTTTCTTCTAAGGCTTGAAGAAGACAACTGAAAAAAAATTATCGCATGTTTAGCGAAGAAGGAGGAGCATGTAGCTTGGAGGTAATAGCCCTGCCAGGCCAAAGGAGCGGATACTCCAAGAGTCTGGTAGCCATGCTACATCCCCCCTCTTTAGGAACTGTGGTACTCAAAAATTGTACTTTAGAATATGAACGAAAGTTAAGGTTACCCCGAGGAACCTAATAGTTAAGCAGGGGTGAGGAATTTTAGTTTTTCACAAAAGTTGTTGGGTTTATATAAAAAATTTTTTTTCATTAACCGAGAGAATGTTTTTTCTCCAATCGGACAATTCGACGGGCTTCTTTTCGGAGCAAAGCCGCTCTGCTTCGACCCCCGGGACAATCTGATACTACATGATGGCCTATCTTCCTACATCTCCAGCAGACCACAGTGCTCCATATGAGAGGGTGTTTTGCTGGAATAAGAATGTTTGGAACTGTTAATCTCGGGGTCCATTTCATTCTTCCAAATCGCTCCCAATGGAGCTTATCCTCATCAACCGGCTCCATCAAAGGGCGCCATTGACGGGGAGAAGCGCAGGGAGGAGGAAGGTTCTGGAGAGGAACAGGAGGGACCGGGAGCTGAGCTGGAGGTTGAGGTGGAGGATTAAAGGGGTTTAGGACGAAATCCCGTAGGCGCCGTAAAGCTGTGACTGGTCCCTGCACAGGTGGTTCTTCATCGATAAGGGAACTCCGTTCGTCCTGGCAGACCTTTAATACCAAACGCATTTCATCTGAGGGTGTCTCGCAATTCTTGGATAAGTGATAATTTCTTCCACATTCAACGGAGCGGAGAGGCTCTCCTTTCTTCCTCATAGGGAAATACAATCCTGTTGCTTGTGCGAGGCTTGGCCGCAGTTGGTACAATAGACGGAATATTTATCGCAAATTTCTTGGGAGGATTCCAATTGGACGGCATTTTTTTGTCTTTTAACAACATCGAGCTTAGTGGCTCCTTCAGGAGGGTCAAAATAGATAGGACGTGAAAAATCTCGTCCTCCTTCGGCCATCAAAAAATGTAAATTTTTTTAAAAAGGTCTCTTATTTGCTTGAGAGATAAACTCCCACGGGAAAACTGAGATTGGCTCTTGGGTGAAGGAAAAATATTCCCTGGTTAGGTTTTTTATTTTATTATTCTGGAGGTAAACCTGGACCTCATAAGGTGATCTTAATCGTTTGTATGGAGGGCGATGATAAATATCGACTTCATTGCCTCCTGGCATAACCGTAGCCCTTTTGCACACCTCTCGTCGCCATCCCAATCGAAAAGGTTCTAAATAAATATCGGGTAAGGTATCCTTGTTTAATCGAGGAGTTCTCATGGACTCCGATAATGTGGCCGATAAACTTTCAGACGCACGCAGCGATTGAGAAATCTGTTCAGGAGCCAAACTCTCCTCCGAAAAGCCAGAAGAAGGTGATTGGTGTTGTTCTGGTTCCGCGACTGAGTTTTCAGAAGTTTGCTCAGGCGTGAGAATCTCTTCCGTAAAACTCGAAGTTGGGTTGTGTAGCTTAGTTTCCGCGACTGAATTTTCATGATCAGACGGGGAAGCCTCCCCTGCCGCAGAAGGCGGACTGTCATTAGATGTGAGTTGGAAAGCTCGCATATCGTGGTAGATACGGAGTAGGAGAGGAGGGTCTTCAAATAGGGCCATGCACGGTTGAGTCCGTTGGTTGATGAGAATCATCTGGAGTAGCAGGAATGATCGGTTGATCGACATTCTGACCGTCCTGAGGTGACGATGAAGTAGAAGAAGATGAATCCGATGAAGTTGTTGAGGAAGTCGCCGTAGGAGGGTGGTCCGAGGTACCACCGTTCGTTGCGGGACTAGGCTCAAGATCATCTGCAACTTTGGACTGAGAAGTGGGGGCATTTCCGGCATTGTCGAAGACAGCTACATTTGTCCAGCAGAGTTTTAGATGTTCGAGGTTATTTTCCCTACATTCTTCCCAGAGTTAGCATCCTCTAACTTATAGACAACGGGAGAATGTTTAGCAACTATTTTAAAGGGACCTGCCCATTTAGGACTGAGTTTTCTCATAACTTGACCTGTTGTACTTGACAAGGGATGTGTTTCCATCCATACTAATGTTCCTACATCAAGTTCTAGAGGGTCATAGCGGAGGTCATAGTATTTCTTTTGATGAGCCTTAGCTAATTTATATAATTCATTACTGAATTCTAATTGTTCCTTAAGAACCTTTAAAGCTTTACTACGACTGGGGTCATCAGGGTCCTGAATGGGTTCTTCAATTTCTAAATCCCAAGGGAGACGTGGCTCCAGCCCTAAATTCAAAAAGAAGGGGGATCTGCCCGTGGTTTTATGGGGTGCATAATTGATTGCATATTAAAGAAGGTCAAGGGATTCATCCCATCTATCATGATGATTCCCTACATAGAATGATATTAGTTCGCCTATTACTCTATTTGCCCTTTCAGTGGGATTTCCCTTAGGCGTGTAGGGGGTGGTAAACTTTGGATTAATTCTAAAAGCTCTGCAAGTCTGCAGCCAAAGTTTCGAGGTAAATTGTACCCCTCTATCACTGAGAATAGCTTTAGGAGCTCACCACCTAGAAATAATAGACTTGAAAGCTTGGACACAAGTCTTTGCTGTAATGGTTTTAAGTGGTATCATTTCCACGAACTTAGTCATATAATCAACAAAGACTATTAGATATTTGTAATGGTGTCTACTTTGGGGAAAAGTTCCCATAATATCGACACTAATCTGGTCCCAAGGACTTGTTATCTCAGAGGGTTGCATTAGCCCTGGCTTTTTTCTATTCCTAGCCTTAAATTGTTGACATAACGTGCATCCTCTAACATAGTCCTGGACATCATTAACTATAGTAGGCCACCAATATCTATATGTCACTTTACTTAGGGTCTTATCTTTACCCCTGTGAGCTGATAAAGGGTGGTCGTGTAATAATCGCATGGCTTCTAGCCTTAAGCGCGGTGGTAAATAAATCTTTTCAGGATAATTCCTGTAAGGTCTTCTATAGAGAAGATTATATTTTAGTTCGAACATTTTATGCCTAACTGGGTTAGGTCCTTGTAAGGAATTGATAATAGGGGAAGCAAAAGGGTCTTCCCTTTGAGATGTTCTTACAAATTTTAATGTAAATACTGAATATAGGGCTCTAGGACCTGGGGGACGTATACGACCTTCAACAGAATCGCTAGAGGATGTTGATGAACTACTACTACTACTACCGGTAGAATTTGAACTTGTGCTACTACTAGTTGGATCCTGGTTACTAGTAGAATTTGAAGTGGAGGAGCTAAAGTTTATGCTTAGGACGATTATCGGAGCGCTCGATAAAGAGTCAGCTACTACATTTTCTACTCCTTTCTTATGTTTAATAGTAAAGTCAAATGTTTGAAGGTACATTGCCCATTTAGCTAGACGAGAATTTGGTTCCCTGATATTAAATAACCACTGTAAAGCCTAATTGTCAGTAAGGACAGTGAATTTTCGACCTTCTAGAAAGGGCTTAAACTTCTTAACTGCCCAACAAATGGCTAAACACTCTTTCTCGCTAGTGAAGTACCTAGTTTCAGCGTCTTTTAGTCCTGTACTATCGTAAGCTATAGGAACTTCAACTTTATCTTGAATCTGCTAAAGAAGGGCACCTAACCCTGCATCACTAGCATCTATAGTTAAAATGCATGGGGAATAACTTCTAAAGGAAGCTAAAGGATGAGCCTTACAAATTTCTTCCTTAATTCTATCGAACGCTTGTTGCTGTTCGGTATCCCAAATAAATTTCTGATCCTTCCTTTTAAGTTTGTTAATGGGAGCTACTATTTGGGAGTAATGATTAATAAACCTATTATGCCAACCTGCCATCCTTAAAAATCTCTGGACTTCCCTAACATTTTTAGGTGGAGGAAATCTTTCAATGGCTTCAATTTTTGAAGGATCAATATGCACTCCTTGTTCATTAACTATGTGACCAAAAATAGTAGCTTCTTTTTGAGCGAAACGATACTTCTTCAACTGAAGGGTGAGACCCGCTTCCTTTAATCTATTTAGGACGTATTCTAAACACGTCAAATGCTGATCCCAATCCTCACTAAGAGACATTAAGTCATCTAAATAGTCAATTAACTGGAAATAGTCGGCGTCTCTAAAAATTTCGTCAATTTGTCGCTGAAAAGAGCTAGGGGCGTTACAGAGCCCAAAAGGGAGTACATTAAACTCGAACTTTCCCATATGAGTCACAAAGGCAATTTTAGGTCTGCTCTTAGGGCGCATTTCCACTTGCCAATACCCTGATTTAAGGTCAAGGGTTGTAATGAACTTCGGTCTTCCCACCCTAGCTAACATGTCCTCTATATTAGGCAAAGGATAAGGGTCCTTGATGGTAACCTGGTTTAGTTTTCTATAATCAATACAAAACCTATAGGGTTTACCCCGTTTTGTTTGATCAACCAGTATCTCTAGTGGGACGAGACGGAGACATTTGAGTTCCGGTAGTTCTAACTCTAGGATAAGGTAACGTGTTTGTAAAACTAACTTTTGGCCTGACGATTTTGACTCTAGTTTGAGGAGGGATATTAGAGGGAGTTGAACTTCCCTGGGGAGCGGGAATGCTCTTATGAGGGAATAATTGATAGAGAGAAAATCCCGAAGCTGAAGAGGCTGCAGCCCTCTTTTTCTTATCGGCATCTTCTTCGAGGCGAAGAATACTGTTAAAGGTCTCCAAAGGATCATCTATTTCAGGCGGTGCTAGCGTGTCGCCGTCATCCCCCGCAGAGGCAAAAATATCTTCCTTTGAATTGTCTTCCTCTTGATGTAATTTTGATTCAACCTCCTCATCCTCAGTATCATGAGGAGATCTCCATTTATCCATCCCGTGGGCCACTATTCTATTTAATTAAGTTTTACAATTGACAAGTAAGAGTTTATTAAGTAACAAAATTATCAAGAAATTTGACTAAATTCAGTACATTAAAGTTAAGGATAATTTCATTTCATGTTTATTATTAAAATTAATCATGATTAATTAAGATTTAATTAATTAAATTAATTTAGTTGCCAACGTGGAAGCTGAGGCTTAACTTCACGTGGGGGGCGTATATACCAACGATGACAAACAGTATTTTTTTAAGGGACTAACCAAGACTTATGGCCTAGTCGCTTCGAGCCCTGTTCGGGCGCCATCTATGTGACCCTCAATAAGATATTTAACTAAAACGGGAGCTTCTCCCGAGGGCCATAAAAGTATTGAATAACAAAGACAACTTACGGTGTAAATCCAAAATCAGTTACTTATTTTATTCTTCAATGGAGATATTAACAAAGGGGTAAACCCGTACTACCGTACAATAACCTCCGTCTTACGAGGCTGACGGGAAAAGTATGTATCGTCCCGCTCGGTACTAGGTTGTATCCGAACTGACTCAAAAATTGTATTTCTTTTTTCTTACTAAACTAGAGAAGGAGGAGGAGCATGTAACATGGAGACTATAGGCCCTGCGAGATCCAAGGAGTAGAAACTCCAAGGAATCTGGCAGCCATTTTAAAGTAATTTCAGTAAAAATGATGCCATGTGATTGGTCATGCGACATCCATGCCGTAGGCGTTGCAAAGATTTTAGTGCATCGTGGACATTGTTGGGAGCCGTCGAGCGGATAAATAAACTGATACATATTAATTTAATGCTTAAAAATTTAAAAATTAAACCCGGACTGCGCGAAGTCGAAAACTAAGTAAAGATTAACTAAACGGTGTAGTTCACGCGCGACTGTGAGCGTTCTATTTCCCGGCGGTATGCGGAACATTTTGTTTGTGACGCCTCGTTATCAATCGGGTAAGTAGTTCGTTGGTTTCTATTACTTAAAAAGCAATTAATACACCGTGGTCTCTCTGCGTGACAGTCATTGTAATGGTTATGATCTCCACAGTAAGTACGTACTGGATGGCGGACATGACACTGGACCCCAGAGTGGCCAAATTCTTGGAATTTAAAGCAACGCGTACTTGATATTAAAACGTTCAAGAACGCGATGACGCGTAAAGTACAGATAGACCGTGACGGATTTTGATAGATGATGATAAACTGCTGGTTTAACCTCCAAGATAGCGTCAACTCCGCGGCTGGTTTCAAATCGTTTGGTAACGCGGATTTCTACCCGGGTTGAGAAAGCAAGGCCGAATGGATTTCATCTAAGGACAATGCTTTATCGATGTCGAAGAGAGTCATCTTTGGCAAGCTTTGAGTGGGAACCTGGCATTTGAATATTGGGGATACTTCAGCGTCAGTCTTGAGGAAATTACTGAGGATATTCCTGTCCTGTTCCTTGCGTAGGGCTATGAAGATCCCATTCTCACGACAGGGGTGAATCGCGTTGATGCCAATCTTAAAATGTCGTGTTTTGACCAGCTTGAACTCGCATTCAACGTCTTTAGAGGTAACACCAGTTTTAATTAAGTAAACCAGGAGTATATCATTCCTGGCCGGAGTGGGTAGCGGTCGAGATGGTTCTTGGATAACTACGTTGGGTTCTGAAGACTCCTGATGATGGTGAGCGGCAGACGTACGAGCAACTGAGGCAAAGGAATGAAATAAAGGCCGAATAGAGGGTTGGGCAGCTAGTCCCTGTGCGGGAGCTGTTGGCATGGATAGCAGCTTTGATTGAAGGTTGTCCAGGATACGATCCTTTTCGGTAGCAACCCTTTCAGTTCTGGCGCCAAAGGAAAGCAGGTCCATTAATAAGCTGGTGACCTACCTCCATAGAGCCTCACCACTTTCTAGTAGAGGGACTGGCAAGAGACACTTATTTGAACTCCGTGCATGTATAAGTGTCTGGAATTGGGTTGTTAGGTCAGATAACTTTTGTGTTGCCCCTAGATTCTGTAATCCAGGGGAAGATTCCGGCGTAGAGTTCCGTAATTGATTCAAGGTTCTAGTGGCGCTATTCATCAATACTAATGTAAGGACTATGCTGTTGGTCTTGGAGGTGTCAACGACTTGTTTTCGTCCGGTCTGAGAGGGTACTTGCGACGTACAATTGGATCGAGTTAGTGTGTTCATCCTAGCGTTAGGATCTTTAGCAGTTGCACCCAAGGGTATAACTCCTTGAATGTTACCGGGAGTTCCAGACGGCGAGGTGAAGACATTTGGGCTCTTGACTGGTGAATGTCTAGATCATTGCTTGCTGGGCCGAAACGGATTAATACTTGGATCCACGATGAGAGAGGTCTCGGGTACCTTACTGTCATCAACGTTCATGGTGAAGTACTTGTATGTACCGGCGCGAGACTCACAAGTACTGTTATAAGGGTAGCACCGGACCCCGAGGGGTTTTAAACCGGCCGCGGAGACTTTACTTTGAGCGAGGCACGGTAAGTTAATTAATTTCGTTTTAAAAGTTAAAATTCGTATAAAAATGCGAAGTTACAAACCGGACCCCGAAGGGTTTTACACCGGCCGGCGCGACCCGTACTAAATCACGGCACGGTAAAATTGGAAGCCGTTACAAGTCCGGAGTCGTAAGAGTGGTTTTTAATTCTTCAAGCGCGAGGCTTAACAAAACTATAAAGCGCGAGGCTTAACAGCCTATACTGAAAATTACAAGACCGAAGCACTATAAAGTGCGACTGCTCTCGACAAAATCTCACAGTCGGCTGAGAGAGAGAGTCGTAGTTACTCCCGCTGTTTACCCGCGCTTGGTTGAATTTCTAAACTTTGCCATTCAGAGCACTGGGCAGAAATCACATTGCGTCAACACCGATCAACGGCCATAGCAATGCTTTGTTTTAATTAGACAGTCGGATTCCCCTGATCCGTGCCAGTTCTGAGTTGGCTGTTAGTTGCCGACCGAAACGGTCGCGCCGGGCACGATAACAAGCAATCCGCGCAGCTGAAATATTCCATGGGAAGGCAACGACGCTGGTCCGGGTTCAACCAAACCGTTGGCGGTCGGTCACCTCAGCCCGATCGGCCCAGCCCTCAGAGCCAATCCTTGTCGCGAAGTTACGGATCGGTTTTGCCGATTTCCCTTACCTACATTTTTCTATCGACTACGGTATTATCGATAGTTTTGTTAAAACTGTCGACCTCAGATTAGACGATTAGGTGGTCAGCAGCGAGTAGGTGGGTACGCCACCTGACCCGTTTGAAACACGGATCAAGGAGTCTAACATGTGCACGAGTTATTGGGTCTTGAATAGGCCCAAAAGGCTAAATGAAAGTTTTGACCGGTTCGACCGGTTGCCTTGGGATCCCGCGATACTCGTGGGCGCACCAAGGGCCCGTCCCGATAGCCTCGTCAAGGGCGGAGCAAGAGCTCACACGTTGGGACCGGAAAGATGGTGAACTATGCCTGGGCAGGACGAAGCTGGAGGTCCGCAGCGATTTTGACGTGCAAATCGATCATTAGACCTGGGTATAGGAAGAAAAACGCATCGAGCCATATAGTAGCTGGTTCCCGCCGAAGTTTTCCTCAGGTTTACTGGTACTCGGAGAATGAAATATCATCCGTTAAAGCGAATGAATAGATGCCTTGTGGTCGAAAAGACCTCAACCTACTCTCAAACTTTACATGGGTGAGAAGTCTCGTTTGCTCGACTGAAGCCCGGACGGAAAGTTGGATCCGAGTACCAATTGGGCCACTTTTGGTAAGCAGAACTGGCGCTGTGGGATGAACCAAAGGTTTTGATTGCTACGGACAGCAGGACGTTGACGATGGAAGTCGGAATCCGCTAAGGAGTGTGTAACTACTAGCCCTGAAAATGGATAACGCTCCAGCGTCGACCCTATATTCGGCCGCCGCGGCCGAATAAACAATGGTGTTTTAAGACGCGGTAAGTAGGATGGGCGCAGAGGCGTGCGTTGAAGGTGCCGAGCCGAAGCTCGCCTGGAGCGGATTTTTGACCTTTCTTCGACCGTGAGAATGCCAACATGATGTCTTGTGGTATACGATGCGTCAAGACTGTTCGTAGTAGTTGTCCATAAGACTCTGATCCAATTTTCAGTGCCTTCAAACTGCGAATTTCTATTTCCAATGTGTTGTACAGCTGTCGAAGTCTATCAACGTCGCTCGATTTTCTTACGGACTCTAGTTTCAAAAGGTTCCCCATATCCCGATCTACTATATCTCCCTGATCTCCAAATCTTCCCTTGAGAATGGTTATCGCTTCGTCATAAGTCGCTTCAGTGACAGCAAGGCCTTGGATAGATCTGGCTGCTTTCCCTTCTAGGTAAGACTGCAGGTACGTAAACTTCTCTACCTTGCTGAATCCTTAGTTGTCATGTACTGCAATTTCGTACTGGCTCCAGAAAGCTGTCCACTTGGTCTTCTCGCCGTTAAACTTTGCCATTGTTAACTTGGGTAACCTCACTGAAACTGGTCTCGCTATTTCTGTGTCATAGATACTTGCGCTACTTGTTTTTGACCGAGTTCTCTCGACTCTCTTCGATCTTTAGCTCGATGCGTGTTCTGCTCTCGCTAATTTTGTGCATAAATTCCAGTGATTCTTGAACATCCTTGTCATAATCAGCTTGCACCGTCAGTAGGTCTTGAATCTCGTGGTCGGCTTCTTGTTAGCACCCTTGCTTTTGCACTAGACGGTTCAATGAAATTCGCAACTTCACCGCATCAACTGGGTCGGCCTTCAACTCGTCGCTGGACTTCTTGATAAGATTTGTAATTGACGTCTTCAGAGTTCCACGTTTTCTCTTAAGTTTTTCCAATGGATCCATACTAGCAGTTTACTTCCGGATTTTCTTGTTACCACAGATTATTCCCAGATTTTCGGCACCATTTATTTGTTGAATATATCGTTGGGGTAACCAAATTCTAATTATAATAAACTGATAGCGGCTAGCTTATAAGTAACTTCAACTGGAGTTAAATATTATAAAACTTTATTTGTCAGGAGAACTCTTATAACATAGTCAATAATAATCAAAAAGAAACATTTAAGCCTTAACCGGAGAACTGTGCGGTGAACTAATTGAATACTGACAACTTAGAACTGGTAACTGATCTTCTATGGTAGCGTTTACAGTTTATATGTAGAAGATAAAAAACTAAATCTATTCTTTTTTATGCCCGAGTAGCGATCAATTTGCGTTTAGGTTATTTTTTACATTATTTCATTTTTTAGATTGAACATTGAGTTTAGAATCGCGATGCTCTTATATTAAAAATATATATACTTATACCTTTCAATTTTTTCGACAAAAGAAGTAGAATTATAATTTAAACTTTTTCCTAACGTTCATTAACTTGAAGTTATTCCTCCCCCTTTCACCTAATTGTAGTCGAGTAGCGTCTCGGCTACTATTAGAGCTTAGCCCCTGGGTCATCATTTTGTTAAACTTTATTCCTGTAGTAAACAGGGGCTCAGACTCCCCTTCTGGAAAGCGCTCCCTCTTTTGACACTATAAGGAAAATAATAATGGCCTTTTCTTGTTGCGATAATAGAGTTATTTTAGTCTGTTTCACTTATTAAAATTGGGTTTGTATTTTCATTGACATAGTCATCCCTATCAGCATATATACCCTAAATTTCAAGTAAACATATTCCGTTAATTATGGAACTAGCACGATTATTTTCAGAATGGAGACGCTCAATGTTTTCAGACCAAATTATCCAGGAGTCGAGGCGGGGGGATTGCAACACCAAACGGACTCTTCATATGTTGCGAGGAGCCCAGCGGTCCTTTAACTCCTATTAAACGCTATATCTTTGAACCTGGCCCGTGTTACCCTATAATTTCTTGAATGGTCCTATAATATGTTATCTTTTTAGCTTTTAATTAAAAAAACCAGTTTTATGCTCGATTAAAAAATATTTTAATATTTCTCTAAATTTATTAAAGCTTCAAACAAGGCAAATTTTTTCTAGGTCTTTTTTATTTCTCTTGGCTAAAAATTAGATCTCAACTTCCGGGCTTGGGCGAAACGACAAAAAATCTTTTGGGCGAAATATTCTTTTGGGGATTAAGGGATAGGGGAAAATGGGAACATAATAAAACCAATTGCTAATATTTATTTATTTATGTCATATTTTGCTGATTTATTACTATTTTGTTCTTACAACCCTTAGTTTTAAAACAATAATTTAGAAAAAGTTTGGATGTTGTGTTCATTTTACGTAGGCCTTAAATCGAGTTAAGGTAATTTAATTTTATTTATTTTAATTCCATTGGGGAAAAATCCGATGTGCGGGTTTTTCCGTGCAATGGGATTGTCCAATTGGACCGAATCGTAATTCCGCCAAAGTGCGGATTTTTCGGTCGAATGGGATTGGGTTCGGCTGATAGGGATTCGGCGCATTGCTACTGAAGCGTATCCGAGGGTGGTGAAATACCCCATAACCCTCTCCTTCACTAATCAATTAAACCTCATTAACTTCACTCGTTACTCTGGTTCAGCACCGTGGACTATCATTTCAATTTGCATAGAAACTTCGTAATTAAAACCATCGCAATGAACGTTTGACAAGCTCGATGAAATCGGTAATTAAAGATGTCAATTAATGACATTCACTCATCAACCGCTAACGCTATCTTGCAATAATAATGAATACGAAAAATGTTAGTGAAATGAATTGCCACTAACGATTAAAGGGCATCTGTCTAACTCTCATATTTTACATCAACAAATTAATCTCCAATGAATCCATAGTGAGACTTAAATTTCACACTGATTTGAAAATTTTACGGGGACAAATCACTAATTATTTTAAAAAGCCATTCTGGTGACAAAAATAAACTTTTCCTTCGGAAGTTACAAATAAAACCTTTAGTATCCCCTTTTTCAATTTTTAAAGTCCCTTTCTAGATCACAACCGCCTATAGTGAAATAATACAAAGGGACCATATTATTTAAGTTAGCAATGGGGTTTCAATCTATTTATAAATATTCACTAACAATATTGCCCTAGGTTGTGCCTTCAAATGACATTTCTATTTACTTACTTTTTACAACTATCTGCATACTTCATACTTAAATTTGTTTCTGTCCAGAAACACATATTTAAACTGAGCTAGTTTAGAAAGGAGGGTAGTACAGAATCTTTTGTTTACACGTTACTTTTTCAACAATATATCTGCATTAATATAACGAAAGCTCAGATCATTCACTAACTCAGGAGAATTCCTTCCTGCGCAACGTTCAAAGAAATAATCGAATATTTTATTCCTACTTGTCTAAGACACTTGTAGCGAGCCATATCATATTATTGACTCATGATTAATTTGAAACATAATATTTTAGCTCACGGCCGATGGCAATTAAAGAAAGGGAGTTTAACATTGTTTCTAGTTCACAATGCTTAATATTCTTAGGCTTCATACACTTTACTTTGAAAATTGAAATTATTTTAAAACTTTACAAAAATATCATGTTATAAAATTGGTGTGTAACAGTTTTTGAAACTTTTTAGTAAGATGGACACCAATGATTGGGGTACGTAAATATATAGTTTTTAACAGTTTAAAATTGTTGATTTTTAGATTCAATTAACATGTTCAGTTTATTTAAATTTTATTAGACTACTTCAGATAGTATAGATCAAGTTTGCATTGATCAAATCGGGTGTCGGCAATATTCCGGTCAGACAAAATCTCCGCAACAATGGTCATAAGAAAAAATCGAGGGGCCGGTCACGCAGTGCAATCGGTGTTCACGTCAGTACCTTTGACTGTATTAAAATTGATAATGAGAAATCTTTAAAAACGCTGCCCATGACAGTGATAAAAAGATAACACGTAATCTATAATCGGTGTACAGTGAGTCTGACCGTGATTAGCCCCTTGCACATGTTATCCACCCAAATTGTAAAAAAAACCACCCGAAACTAACAACGGAGAAAATCCCTCCGCAGTTTTGGCTCGGTTTTTAGGAGAAAACAGCCAAGGTTAGATCTGGTTTTATTTTTATTTTCTCTGAGGAATTTATTTGAGTTGATTTTCTCATAGAATAGGCCTGAACCATGTAGTATACGCAAACCGTTAACAGATTGGAATTGATGGTGTTTCCACTATTTTCTTGGCCTTTTCTAAGAGTGTGAAGACTATATCGGGATTTTTCTCATAGACGTTTATGGGTGGACTAAGGGGAATATATGCGACTCCCGATAATATCATGATCTTGTTTTCAAATTGTGATCTTGTGTTGAAATTGTGATTAACCTGACTTATTGACTATTCAATCGGGATAATGACAAAAAGATACTGTGGTCATTGTTTATACTTTTAGCATCCTCGTCGTCAGTGTTGAGTCGAGACAACGGTATATTAAAATTTTTAAACATTGTTTAAGCATGTTGTATTTTACATTGTATATTTTACGCAGTAGACCTATATACATTTTTCCCCACAAATTAAGTACACACTTACCATTATTTATAGCAAAAATGAGGGATTACGAACGTCATAGAGGTAAGTCACATTACATTCACTTATATTTTGGGCAGCTAAAAGGTGGCGAGTAACGGGTTACGGGTTACGGTTTTTCGATCCATGAAAATTAAAGCGTAAGACAAAATAATACGCATTTCCAGCAGAAGTATCACTTTTATTTCACATAATTTACTAATTTTTATGACTGGCGAAAATAAATGATGGATTTAATAGTTTATTTCTCACTTGAGACCCTTACTGATAGTCGAGACCCTATTTATCTGGCAAATGTATTACGCAAAATTAAAATACACAATAGCGGACTAGTACAATAAATTTAGAAGTAATGAAACTCTTCTGTATGGAGAAATTTTCAAATATTCCATCTACATATTTAATATATTCAAATGACTATCATAATAGAAGCATTCAAATCATTATCATAATAGAAGCATTCAAATCATTATCATAATAGAAGCATTCAAATCATTATCATAATAGAAGCATTCAAATCATTATCATAATAGAAGCATTCAAATCATTATCATAATAGAAGCATTCAAATCATTATCATAATAGAAGCATTCAAATCATTATCATAATAGAAGCATTCAAATCATTATCATAATAGAAGCATTCAAATCATTATCATAATAGAAGCATTCAAATCATTATCATAATAGAAGCATTCAAATCATTATCATAATAGAAGCATTCAAATCATTATCATAATAGAAGCATTCAAATCATTATCATAATAGAAGCATTCAAATCATTATCATAATAGAAGCATTCAAATCATTATCATAATATAGCCTATGCACTGTTAAAAAATGGAACTGTTTGACACCTTTAGAGGTGTTTCCTAATGCATCCCCAGTAGCACCTCTATTGGTGTTTAAAAGCACCATTCGAGAGGATGTCAATACGCACCTTCAAAACGGTGCGAAATAATACCTTCTCTGAAGGTGCTTTTTAAATCCTGTTAGGTGTTTTAATCACTTAGAATAGAGGTGTATATTAATACCAGAAAAAGTGTTAATAAACACTCTAAAAAAAGGTCTTTTTAGACAAATTTGGTGTTTTTAAATTCCATTGACGTTGGTGCTTTTTAATTCCTGTTAGGTTTAAAACATCACCCTTAACAGAGGTTTATAATTATACCAGAAAGGTGTCTATAGACTCTGTAAAAGGTGTTTTTTGAAATTATTTTTTTCAAAACACATGAGTTCCCATAGATTAGTCTATCAAAATAGCTGCTCAAAATCTGCTGCTCAAATCTAGTGGATTAAGGGTAAACGTTTTTCTGCTGTAAGCCTTATTCAACCGTGTAAGAATTTATATGCGTGTGAAATGGTTACTTTAACCTTTACTGTATATCCTCAATAGTTCTATTTAAGGACCTGATTTACATCATTCAAATGTGTATTTAATTTTCGGCTCACTGTGAACCGTCAAGACCTCCTCAAAGCCACACGAATTCAAGGAACCAATCCGAACAACGCTTTCCAAAATATTTAAAAGTAACATTCAGTGTAACTAGGAAAGTTTAATTTCATGTTTACACTGTATATAAATGTAGTAAAGCTGAATTAAAAAGTAAACACCAAATTTTATATATTAATATAAAAGATCTTCTTGGAATATTGAAATGAAACAGAACTTTATAGCTACAAAACTACTTTAAGAATCGTAATGGCGAATCATACTTAACATATTTTCATTTAATATTCTACAATAAGAAAATGTTATGGTTTTGTAGGAGATAATTTTATCCTACTCGCTTTATATTAACTTTGATATGCGTGTAGTGTTTCGACTCAGATGCTATCTTCATTACTCGTTCTATATCAACTTTCACTTGTGTCGTTCCGAAGACAGAAAATTATCCTAAATATTTAAATAAATATAGATGATATTAATTTTTTTAATCGTCAGTATTTTACCTTAATTCTAGTTAAGTGGTTTTAAGAACGTTACTCTTAAAATGATTTTAAACATAGCTATTGTTGAAGTTTGACTTCTAGCGTAAACCGTTTACACAATTTTTGGAAATTTAGGGTATATAACGCGATTGATTCACAAATGGTAGGAATAAGCGCTATTGCGTCAACCTTTGGTCGAAACCCTGCCATTGGGAGGCTGGTCATTTCTCTTAACTTAAGCCGATCGCGCGTACATCTTAATCCCAACGATGATAATGGAGTAGAAGCCAATGTTTCAGTTTGGCGTGTATGTGGTATACACAGAAGACTATATGATGGTGTTGTCAGAAGACAATAAGTACAGATTAGCGGGTATGTGGTATATACCATTAGAAAAACAAGTGTGGCGATAGCGTAATGAAGTAGAAGTGACGATGACGTCACGGAGAGGTATTGCACTGGACGTGTCTGTGTGTCTGTCTGTCACCGCGTTTGCTGTTGGCAAATCGAAGCAAACGTGTTCGTAATTTCCGGAACGCGTTCGCAGTATACAGAAATTCGGAAAATGTTACTTCGTTGCTATATCCATCTTATTTAACGTCAATCATTAACTATCCGTTAAACCTTCATCTGCTGTCTAACAACCAATTGTTTCACCCAATGCTAACCGGTATTTAATGGTTTCTAACAACAACACCATGCACTAGTCTTTCGTGTACACCACATACGCCACACGTGAGACATGAGAAACGTCTAGCCTCCTAATGGCAGAGCTTCCACCAAAGGTTCACGCTGTTTTGCATTTCTTATCTCTTAGTGTGAATCAATCACCTTATATACCCAAAATTTGGCTCTCGAAGTTGGAGACGCAAGCTGGATGGCGCGCTTAATTTCCCCCCTTGCTTTGCTGCTCAGCCTTACCTTTCGCTTGCGCGACCGCCAGCTTGGGTCCTCAACAGTGCGTTGTATCACACCTCCTCGGTGGTGAGAGCTGGGCAACCACTGCGTTTTGTGGGCTGAGCTGATACGCGCCCTTCCCAAGCCAAGGTGTGCAGGTATCGTGCTGAGGGCTGTGTGGTACCGGGGAAGTTAATCTACGGTATCTCGAACGATCCCCTCGGGGCACCAGGCGAAACCCCGTTGTAACTAGCCTTCCACCCGGGTTGAGGACTACCGGGTGGCGACCTTTTATTTGCCTCATTACTCGTGGGATCTCTATGGATTCTTTAAAAACAAAAACCAAAACAAAACCTGGGCATGGAGCCGGTTCTACCGGTACCCAGCCTTCTCTCAGGGAAGGAGGCAACTCCCAACCTGCTTCTGGGCGAGATGCTGCCTCTGGCAGCAGCCACCCGCAATCGGCGGAAGGCCAAAAGTCGCCTCCTGCTCCTCAATCGGGTTCCACCAGGTTGAGTGAAGCAAATAGGAGGCGCAGGGCCAACCGCCGAAGAAAACAACCCCAAAAAGGTGGCCAGAACTCTGCACTGGGTGCAGGAGATACGGGCCGAGATGTGACTCCTGTACCTTCGGGTGCTGGGAGAAACGTCCCGGGTACGGACTCTACGCCTGGTGCAAGAGAAGCTACCACCCTTTCTGGCAAGAGAGCTAGGACAGAGGACCCTGATCCCTCGCCTAGCTTACAAGCTGCGGCGTCAAAGAAGACCAAGTCTTACTGCGACGTCGCCAGTATTGTCAAGATGGCCATCGTTAAAGATGGCTATCCGACTAATGCGGTCACGGAGGAGGACGTCGTTCCTATCCAGGCCGCTATACTTGACGCATTGGACGCTGAGCTTTCTTCGGGAAGCTCGCTGCCACGTCCTCTCAATTTCCACATCATGGCTGGGGCCATGATCTATTCATGTGGGGATTCTGCGACCAGTGAATGGCTCGTGAAGGTGCTACACCATAATGAGCGTGCCATAGGGGGAACACGGCTTTCAGTGATGAAGGCCAGTGAACTCCCGAAGCCGTTCAAGGTGTCCTTCCGGACCAAGGACCGTCGCACCACTGATCCGGCGGCTCTTCTCCGGCGATTGAAGGCCTACAATGGAAGGTTTCTGACCGACTGTTGGCGGTGCCTGAAGTCGTTCGATGAGAAGAGCACCAGACGCTGGATCTTCCTAATTGATGGCTCCTCCATGGAGGCCATCAAGGAAGCCGGCTTCGAGGGTCTTACTGGTGTAGATGTCGGGACATTTAAAGTCCTGAATGCGCCAAAGGACCCTCTCCAGAATGCCTCTGAGGCTTCTGAAGAAGAGGGTAATACTGCAGCCAGCGTGAGTGGGGAGCTGGCAGCAAATATTGCTAGTATTAATTTAGAGCCATCCCTTCCAGATAGCTCAGACATTGACCTCGGGACAGAGTCCGACTTCTTGAAGGACTCTGATACCGAGAGGACCTGCGCTCCTGTTACTGGGATGGAGCTGGGGGCCGAGGGTGCTGCTGGTGGTGGCGAAGGAGATACCGGTCCTGGATCGGGACTCCACGCTACCGCCAAGCGGTAGCCGGGGCCGCCTCTCTCCCTAAGTCATGAGCATCAAGGTGATCCAGATCAACCTGCATCACTGCAAAGCAGCCTCGGCAGTTCTCTGCCGGAGGTTTGCCTTAGAGGGCCTGGATGTGGCCCTCATTCAGGAACCTTGGATTCATAATGGCAAAATCCTTGGTTTAAAGAATGCAGGTAATATCTCTTATGACTTTACCTCACCCAACCCCAGGGCGTGTGTTCTGACCAGGAAGGGTCTTGACATCCTTCCGCTTCCGAACTACCTCACTAGGGATACTGCTGTGATTAAGGTAATGCCCTCCTCTTCTGGAGAGGCAACTGGCCTTATCATGGCGTCTGCTTACTTTCCCCATGATGCCACTGGCTCCCCTCCACCACAGGAGGTTGTCACTCTTGTCGACCGCTGTGAGAGGCAGGGGGACAGGCTCATTCTGGGTTGCGATGCCAATGCCCACCATGTCACGTGGGGCAGTAGTGACTGCAACAGACGTGGTGATGAACTGCTAGAATATCTGGTCGGTACGAACCTGCATATTCTCAACAGGCACAATGAGCCAACCTTCGTTACTTCTAACAGAAAGGAGGTCATTGATGTCACCCTGGCCACAGGCAATATCAGTCTGTCGGTTTCTAACTGGCATGTGTCTAATGAACCGTCTCTTTCGGATCATAGGCACATCTGCTTCTCGGTCGCGGTCAAGTCAACTTCGGTTAAGACGGAACTGCGTAATCCCCGTCGGACCGACTGGTCCGGCTACAGGGAGGAACTTTGCATCCTACTCAGAGGTAATGCTCCAAAGCTTTCCTCGGTGCTGGAATTTGATTTGGCAGTTGATCTCATGCAACAAGCCATTATCAATTCCTACCACCACAACTGTCCGGCGAAGCCTGCCAGCCGGCCGAGGCTCGTTCCTTGGTGGAATACGGAACTTGGCAAGCTTCGCAAGCTCACTCGTAAACTCTTTAATAGGGCTAGGAGGACTGGGGACTGGACTATTTATAGACAGACCCTTAACAAGTATAATAAAGCCATCCGGGAGGCCAAAAGGAACTCCTGGAGGGACTTCTGCGGTAGCATCTCTGATGCCCCCGCTACTGCCAAGATCATGAGGATCCTGGCTCACGATAACACTCACCAGCTCAGCACCATCAAGGTGGCAGAAGGTGAGTTTACCAAGTCAGGGACTGACACCCTTAAGCATATGCTTAAGGTACACTTTCCGGACTCCGAGGCTTTTGACCCCACAAGCACCGACACTCCCCCCGTGCACTTTCGAAGAGCACACAGGGCGGACTGGGGCATCGCCAATAAGATAGTTACATACTCTAGACTTAAGTGGGCTGTAAATTCGTTTCAGCCCTATAAGTCCCCTGGCCCAGATGGCGTCTTTCCCGCCCTCCTTCAGGAAGGCATAGACGCCATTGGCCCCTATCTGTGCAGGATATTTAGAGCCTGCATTGCTCTGGCGCATATTCCAGATATCTGGAAGCGCTCGAAGGTTATCTTTATTCCCAAACCTGGGAAGACGAGCTATCTTGAGGCTAAGGCATTCAGACCTATCTGTCTTACCTCTTTCTTCCTAAAGACTTTAGAGAAATTGGTGGACAGGTATTTGCGGGATGGTGTTCTTTCCCACACACCCCTGTCCACTTTTCAGTTTGCCTATCAGAAAGGCAAATCTACAGAGACGGCGCTCCATGGCATCTTGAACTGCCTTGACAGGGCCATCGAGTTCAAGGAGATGTCTTTGGCCATCTTCCTTGATATTGAGGGGGCCTTTGATAGGGTCTCTAGTGAAGTTATCCTTCGCGCTGCGGAGCGGTTTGGTATTGACGACACTTTGTGTCGTTGGATAAAATCCATGCTCACGTACCGTAGGGTGACGGCGTCTCTTCTCGGGGAATCCTTGGAGATCTCCACCGACCGTGGCTGTCCTCAGGGAGGGGTTCTTTCCCCTCTTCTTTGGTGCCTGGTGGTGGATGAGCTGCTGGGCCGACTCGGGGAGGGGGGGTGTCACTGCTTTGGCTATGCGGATGACATCGCAGTGATTGTTACAGGGAGGTTCCCTGCAACTATCGCTGCACTGATGAAATCTGTCTTACATGATGTTGAGGAATGGTGTAGGGAAGTTAACCTCACCGTCAATCCCAATAAGACTGTCCTTATACCGTTTACCCGGAAAAGGACTAATGACCTCTTCAATGATATTTCCTTCTTTGGACAGGTTTTAAAGAAGTCCTCCGAGGTCAAGTACCTTGGCGTGACTCTTGATGCCAAGCTTACTTGGAAATCCCATCTTGATCTGAGCATCAAGAAAGCCAAAATTCTATTTTGGCGTTTAAGGAGTTCAGTCAGCAAGTCCTGGGGTTTAAGCCCTAGCGCTGTAAACTGGATTTATACTAGGATCATCAGGCCAGTGGTCTCCTATGGAGCCCTTGTCTGGTGGCCCAGGGTTCGCCTTAAGACAGCCCAAGATGAACTACGCAAGCTTCAAAGGCTGGCGTGCATCGGTATCACGGGGTCCATGAGGACAGCCCCCACAGCCTCTCTGGAAATCCTTCTCAATATGCTTCCCCTTCACCTCTTTATTGAGGAAGAAGCTATTATGGGAGCCTGTAGGCTCAACAACCTCGGCTGGTGGAAGCCCAAGCACTGGGACTTCAGTCACACCAAGCTTTTCAGTGAGTACAGCAGTACTGAGCCATCACTTGTGATGGTCTCAGATAAGTCTGTTATATCACACCACTTCGACAAGCCCTTCAGCGTGCACTTTCCCAGTCGCGCTGTTTGGGAGACCACCCCAGTCCTTGGAACTGGGGGGGAGTCCGTCTGGTTCACGGACGGCTCTAAAACGGACTCTGGAGTTGGTGCCGGGGTCTACTGCTTGACCAAGAAGTTTGGTTTTTACGAGAGCCTTGGCAACTTTGCCAGCGTTTTTCAGGCGGAAATCATGGCCATTTGTTTATGTGTGGATTTCTGCAACAAGAAAAACTACCGCGGACGGACGATTCAGATTTATTCGGATAGTCAGGCCGCTCTCAAGGCGCTAAATCAGTGCCTTGTCGATTCTAGACTGGTGCTCAGCTGCCTGGATCTGCTGAGTTCTTTGGCTGCCCGCAACAAGGTTCAATTGCTGTGGGTGCCAGGGCACTGCGGATACCTGGGCAATGAGAGGGCTGATATGTATGCCAAAAGGGGGGCTGAGGCGAAGTTCTTCGGACCTGAGCCTGCGGTTCCCATCCCCCATGGCATCATTCGCCATAGGATTCACTGCCGGATGTCTGCACTTCAACTGCAACTCTGGCTAGACATGGATGGGCAGAGACAAGCCAAGGAGTTTGTCCCGGGTCCTTCTATTACTAGGGCAAAGGAACTGCTTGCCCTTACCAAAAGCAAAATTAGGCTGGTCACCAGTCTCCTCACTGGACACTGCCGGCTGAATAGACACCTGCACCTAATGGGCATCGTTGATGACCCACTCTGTAGGTTCTGCCGGGAGGAAGAGGAAACCTCCTCCCATATCCTATGTTGCTGCGACTATCTCGCGGCCATGAGGTTTGAGCATTTCGATATGCATACTATGGAACCTCACCAGTTCTCTACTGTCTCGGTCAATCGGATTCTCCGATTCATCGAGGCGACAGGACTCTTCGCAGTCTAACCAGTTCGGGGCGCACAATATACCCTTGGTATCGGTGCTCGACGCGGCGACGCGTCACCCCCTTCAACAATAACAATAACAATACCCAAAATTTACAAAAGTTCTGATATAGGTGTTTCCTAGAAGTATAACTTTATAGATAGCTATATTTAAAATTATTTGCCTGACGCCATGCCTGTTTCGCTTTCCACCACGTTGACAGTATCTGGCGCACCACACGGTGGTCTCACAGTCCTCCAGAGAGGCCCGAGACGTCCATTAGTGGAGCAGCGTAATGCTTCGCTCGCCAGGCGAATGCGTCATTATCCGGGAAAGTGGCCGCGCACTCCAGTAGGACATGGGAGACATCCTCCCGTTCAGCACCACATAGCCGGCATACGGGGGAGATTGGTCCCAATTCCGATTGGCGCACACCAGTCAGTAAAGATCCCGTACGGGCCTGGAACAGCAGGCCCCCTCCATGAGAGCCATCGTAGAAAGACTCCATGTTTGGGAGGGACTTTGCCCGATAGTACCGGAGGCTATGTTTTTTGTCGACGGAATGGCGCCATAAACGTTCCGCATGCTCCTTGGCCTCACCATCAACGAAATGTGCCCAGCCAGAGTAGGAGACAGCACCACCACGCTCAGTGCCGACGCCGTATTTACGGTCGAGGGCCGCCACGCGAGCGGTCCAGGCAGTTACCTGGCCGTTAGCGCGAATCGAGTCGTATATTTGTTTAGCGAAGCGATCGGGCGGAAGAAACTTCAATCTGCCTTGGTACAGTAGTTTAGATTTAGCCTCCCTCGCTTCCATTGAGCTCCAGCCCATTTCCCCTTGAATGGCTGCGTAGGCTGCCATGGAACCGGCGTTGAGGGCTGTCTTGCCCACAACCGACTGGGTGCGTTCCAACGTGGCTACCATGGCGGGGTGGGGAAGCAGAGCACCTCGTTCCCATGGGTGAGAGCGGGGACCGCCACAGCTTTCCAGAGGGTGCGTCCAACCGAATATTTATTATAGGACCCGTATTGCCTACGGACCCCTGTAAAACGCCTACCCGCAATACAATGGTGTGCGATATTTATTACCAACGTTCTCTGCTTCTTTAATAGATCTTTTCTCCTTTTTCAATTTTATGTGCATATATATTAATAATATACTATTACTTTAGATCAGTTGACTCCATTTACGGAGTGGCATGCGCCATTACTCAGAATGCGTGGAAGAGAGTCCTGGATAAAATCTTGGAAACCGAAAAAACAACTATTCCTGAAATAAAAAAATCACGACAGAGGAGTATTTAGCATTGAGAGTGTTAGATGTAACAAAAAAAAGCAACTTGATAATATATCATTATTTCTTTTTCAAAGATGTACTGTACGAAAGCATGCCAAATTAACTATTTAATTTTTAACTTAATTAGGTGTCCGTTATCAACTCAATTGAAATTAATTTTTCCAGTGCAAAACAGAAAAATCTTTAAATGAAAGATTTGGAGGAAACCCTCCCCCCGAGGATTTCCAGTCACTAGTTGTGACTGGAATTTCCGGCGAGGAAATAATAGAAAAAACTACTACCGGAGAAGAAATATCTGAAAATATGGAGGACGATCTTTTAAAATAAATTTAAACAAAACATTTTTACATTTATATATTTTTTAATGTTATTTTATGTAATTAAAACACTGTTTTTTTAAAATTTTGCATGCAAATTTATTTCCATGTAACACAAACAAGTTGGAAAAACGAAACTACTACCTCTCCGAGTCCAGATGATTGTCTCAAAGCCTAACCTAACCTTGGATGCCCCATAACTGGGAAAGTGTATACTTAGAAAGTACTGGTTATTTTATTGTTGAATTGGTATCATTATATGTAAAAAGGATCACAGGCTGTGGTATACCAAGTTTTCAGTGCCGGGTTACTGACTAGGCACTAAGGCATTTGCTTAAGGGCCCCGGGACTCAGAGAGCCCCGAGAGTCCAGCTTTATTCCCCCAAAACGCCTAGTGCTTAGGGCTCAAAGGGTGTTAATCTGGCACCGCGAGCCTTCAGCCTATGGTCACCACTCACCAGGGTTGAGAAAAGCGTCATCGAACAAAATTTAAATGATATGGGCACTGCTATAATGTAAAATGGGATAAGCAAGAGTAATGTATGGGTTGACAGACAACATTTAAGGCACGCATTAGCAGGTGGCGCTAATTGAAGCGTGCACCATATTTTTTGAAATTTGTATCGCTTCAAACTGGTAGTGAAGAGGGCCGTTAAAATTTAGGCATATCAGTTCTATGAATTACTGAGAAAAGGTAAAAATCAAAACCGTGACGTTTGGCCTTTCACTAAAGACATACATCATCTAACACTACAAGTATGATCAGGATTGCTAGCTCAATTTCATGAATTTGTTAAATACATTAATAGATTTATATCTAACTTACGGGCGTAAAAATCCAAATTGAGAATAATATGACAATTTTTAAAAAGAATCATTACAAATAGGTGGGCGTATCAACACTGCTATCTCGTATTTTTAAACAAGTTGGGAAACCAAAATAAACCTCTCCGAGGCGAAACGCTATTTAGAGGTTTTTCTTAAATAATTCAATAAATATTATGGATATTAACTATTTTAGAAGTCATTCATTAATATAAATTTTGGTTAGATTATTCCTAAAATCATTTTAAACATAGCTATCGTTGACGTTCGAATTCTAGCGTATGCCTCTTTAACAATTTTTGGAAATTTAGGGTATATAAGGCGATTAATTCACCGTAAATGGTAAGGAAACCTGCAATTGCGTGAACCTTGGGTGGAAGCCCTGCACTCTTAAAAATAATGGGTTGTTTTTAGCCCAAATTGGGTCATTATGAACCCAAAATTTGGGTCCGTAATTACCCATCCCGAAAAATTTGTTGTTTTTAGATAAACCAAATATAGGTTTATTTTCCAACCCCTTTTTGGTTAAAAACATTCAACCAAATATCTTGGGTTGAATTATAACTTAAGATATTTGTTGAATTCAACACAACTTAAGTTATTTTCATCAACGCTTTGGTTACATTCAACCCAAACGCCGGTCACTCTCAACCCAAACGCCGGTCACTCTCAACCCAAACGCCGGTCACTCTCAACCCAAACGCCGGTCACTCTCAACCCAAACACCGGTCACTTTCAACCCAGACCCTGGTCATCTCTCAACACAAAGAAGTTGCAGCGGTTTCGTCCAGAAACCGTTGCAGACGACAAAAGGGACAGACATATTCCTCGGAATATGTCCGCTCCTTTCGCCGTCTACGTCACCTCCTTCTTCCTTCTCTCTACCCCCCCTTTATGATTTTGTATATAAGCGCGTGTAAGACCCACGGCTCTCTCTCTTTTGTTCCTGTTCTTCACGTCAACTACAAGGAAGCCGTCCTCGGGGAGAAGCTATGTCCCGCGACCCGCGAAAACATTTGAACAATCGTGCCGTCGTCCCTCGGGAAAATCTTCGCGAAGTATTTTCTTTGTAAAACTCAACAAGTTTATTAAATTCTTTTGTCAATTTCAACATGAGCAGAAGGTATGAATAATTTCTTTTGGTAAATTCCAACGGGAGGAAGTTAATTAAGTAGGCCTATCTTAGAATTCCCGTTTTTAAGACTTAACGTTGTCACGAGGTCCCCCTACAATTAATCAGGGCTACCTAACGTCCTGTAACGGAAATACCCTTTTTTTTCACGACCGGCCAAATTAGTTTTTCCCAGGGGCAGTCCGTTGCAAATGGTGCCGTGCCCGTCTTTTTGAACCCTCGGTTATTGTTTTTCCCGTCCCGTCGCTTTTCGTCGTCGACGGGGTGGTCGGGCCCGATTCGCGTGTTAGTTACAGGATAGTTCTAGTTTGAGTTAGATAGCCGCCATCTTGGAACTTTCTTCTCGAACATTCGAAGGCGTGCTTCCACAGTTTTCAAATCGATTTCAATCATCGAAATTAATTATTATAGTATTTATTTAGATTAGTATTATTTATTTTTAGAATAAAATCTTGTGATATCCCAAATTATTTTTCGAATAGATAGATTTTTGGATTTAAATAATTTTGAAAAATTTTAATGAATCATCCCGAATCGTGCCCGAGTTTAAAATTGTATCGCGAAAGACAGGACTCGGAAAATTCCTCGATCTCCTCCCATGAATCGGAAAATTCGGGATACACGTGGCCAGAAGTTAGGCATAACCTCGTGGTCGGTAATATCCTACGTCCCTCTCGACTAACCGAAACGAATATGGCATACGCGCCTAACCCAAATGACGAACCCTTATGGGATAGTACTTATGATTTAAGCCGATTTTTAAATACCCAAGAAGAAAGGATAGAAAATCCCTCGCAAAAGGAAACAATTCCCAAGTCAGTTGAGGACGAATCGAATAAACGCGCTAGAAACTTAGCCTTATTCCGTCGCACAAGCCAAGTTTACAACCCCCATAGGGCAAATGACATTCAAAATAGATATGGAGGGAGTAGCCCTGACTTGGTAAATGTACCTGAACCCCCACACACTAGTCAACCCACTCCTAGAGTAGAAGTAGCTCAAGATAACGCGTATACTAGGGCCAAGAGATTTATGAGTAATTGGGCCCCAACTAGTCAAAGGAATACCCCAATTATGTCTACTATACCAATCACAGTACCTAATACCTCTCCTTGTGGAGCCATTCCACGTACTAGTTCGGTGATATACACAAATACCCCTCTTAGACAGAATATAGCTAATCCAGTATCTGTAGGACAGACACAGAGTCAAACTAGACAGTCACCTAATATCCCACAAGGAATTTCACAATCCCCTCCTGGTCAAGGCTATAATCAGCCCCCAGGAATGTCAATTCCTCAGCCCCAACAGAACAATCCAAATAGTGGCGCTCAACAGGCTGCATTTTTAGCCTCGATTTTGCAATCTTTCGCGAATATGGCAGTCTCTAGCCAAGGTGGAGTAAAAGGTTTAGATCCCCCGGATAGACTAGCTTTTTACGGCAGGCAAAACGAAAGCGTACCGGAGTTTCTCAGACAGTTTGAGGAATACGCGACTTTCCACAAAATTAGCGAGGACGATAGAATGCATGTTATGCCCCTCCTCTTACGAGAAAATGCCCTATACTGGTTTCGATCCCTCCCTCAAGGAATGGGATGGCCCGAATTTAAAGGGAGACTGAAACGGCACTATAAAATTGAGGATGAGGAAGCAAAGGTTAGAATAGATCTAAATAACAGGCTACAGAAACCCAATGAGTCAGTAGACGAATTTTTCGGTTATTTTGCAAGGGTAAACCAAAATCTACATCCCCCAATACCGGATAATGAATTACTCGTAATGGTAAAGCGGGATTTAAGAAATGATTTTAAAGGGCTTCTAATGTTTATCCCCCTGTACACTACCGCGGATTTACATGACGCTTGTTTAAAAATCGAACAAACCTTAGGCTTAAATAAACCCAAAGCTAGTCAACCCCCAAGTAAGACAAATCCTCATGAGGAAAAAGCTCAACCAACCCCTGAAACTCAAGTTAAAACATATCAGGAACCCATAATAATCCGAGAACAGCCAGTATATCAGATACAACCTCAAGTAGTCTCTCAGTCACAAGTGATACCCCAACCCCAAATATTGCCTCCACAACCGGTTATACAGCAGGTAGCTCCCCCAACAGCGGCTTATACCCCAGTAACAACTCCAGCCGAGTACATTCCGCATATGGGAACATATTACACAACCATGGACACAAACTTTGAGCGGTTCATCCCTCATGGGAGCACAACCCTCCCTCTTCCGGAAGGATCCCAAAATCCTTTCCCTGTCCAATATGTCACTCAAAGCTACCCAGCTCCAAATTATAGGGTTCCTTTCCCGAGACCAAATCCCCAAACAAGGCAATCCCACCTTGAGTCAAGAAATCAACCAAGACGACAAAATCTACAACGAGACGAATATCCTCGCCGGACTCGAGTCTTCGAATCGAGAAATCAAACTAGTGAAATCAGGGAACGAGAACCTCGACAGCTAGCCCTTCCACCAGTTCCAAGACGTCAACAGGACCAGAACCAGGAAGGACAAAACCTTCCGGTAAATAACCAGGGCGCACGACAAATAACCTGTTTCAACTGCGGTGGCTTGGGTCACTACGCAACCGAGTGTCCGTCAGCCAGAATGGAAAGAAATCGAGGCCACTTTCCGGGAAACTCCAACTCGGGGGGGAATACCAGAGGACGTTTCCCTCCCGCGACTCAATAGTCCATCAAGAAGCCGACCGAATTGTGACCACGCCACTTCACTTGGCCACAATTCAAAGAAGAGGACTCCCAAAGAGGAACCCTGATTTAATAAAAATAAAATTTGAACACACAATCCTACAAACAAGAATCGATAATGGTGCTGAAGTATCCATGATAAGCCTAGACCAATGGAGGGCCATACAAAGATTTAGGGGAGAAGATAAACTAGAACCTAAGTCAGAAAGATCAGAATGCATAGTCATGGGGAACGGACAGTACTCTTTTACTAAAGGATCAACAGTATTAGACTTTGAAATAAAATTTGAACAAGACATCATTAGGAATTTTAGTCAAGAGTTTCATAATGTCCCTTCACTCCTATGTGACGCAATCTTAGGCCAAGATTTCCTAGAAGATTGGGATACCATTATCGATTTTGGAACTTTAACATGCTCAATAAATGGACTAACACTTAAACTATTAGAGGTGTCAGAGGACAAATTGCCCCCGTCACCTGAAATGGTAAATAACGTCAACGAAGCAGTAGATTCAACCTCTCTCTCGTACAAGCAGAAGAGAGAGTTGAAGGAACTCCTTCTCAGATTTCCTGAACTATTCAGCGACAAGTTAGGACGAACCAGTCTGGTAGTCCATGAAATACACACAGGTAACGCTAAGCCTATACATAAAAGAGCATACCGAGTTAGCGACGAAAAGAAAAAGATCATCGAACAAAATATCTACGATATGCTAAAAGATGGCATCATCAAACCATCCACGTCACCATGGGCTTCACCAGTCGTAATCCTGGAACAAGACGACGGATCCGGAACAGGAAAAAAGAAGTACCGCTTCTGCATCGACGTTCGGGAACTGAACGCTATCACCGCCAAGGATCCTTACCCTATTCCTCGGATAGACGAAACCTTAAGTAAGTTGGGGAAACCCAAATACATCACAGCGTTGGATCTGAAATCAGGCTACTGGCAAGTCGAAATGGAGCCATGAAGTTCACCAAAGACCGCCTTCATCACTCACGCCGGAAAATACGAATTCAACGTTCTCCCGTTTGGACTTTGCAATGCACCGAGTACCTTCCAACGGCTAATGGATGAAGTCTTCCGAGATGGAGAAAATTTCTCTATCGTCGTATACTTAGATGACATCCTGATCGCATCCGAAACTTGGAAGGAGCAGAAGAACGCTTTGGAATACGTCATGACCAAATTGAAAAACGCAGGCCTCACTCTTCAACTGAAGAAATGCAGATTTGCCCAGTCAGAAGCAGTAGTCCTGGGACACGTCATCAACGAAACCGGAATCTACATCGATCCGTCCAAAGTGGAAGCCATCAAGGACTATCCGAAACCGAAGACGCTAAAACAACTTCAACGATTCCTTGGAATGGCTGGATGGCACCACAGATTTATACCACACTACTCAAAGATAGCCACTCCGCTCAACCACCTGAAAAAGAAAGGAGTCAAATTCGAATGGGGTCCCGCTCAAGAGGAAGCATTCCAGAAAATCAAGGAAGCCATCTGCAGTTCTCCGCCTTTAGCAGCATACAAGCCAGATGCACCAAGCATACTAACGACGGACGCATCAGATGCCGGCCTAGGAGCTATGCTGTCGCAGATCCAAGACGGGATAGAAGTTCCAATCGCCTATGCAAGCAGAAATCTAAGGAATGCTGAAGCAAATTACAGCACATCCGAAAAGGAATGTCTCGCAATCTACTGGGCCATAGGACATTTCCGACCTTACCTGGAAAGCAGACCTTTCACCGTCGTAACCGACCATAAAGCACTACAGTGGCTATTCGGTCTAAAGGAACCAAATTCAAAACTCGTCAGATGGGCGATGTATCTCCAAACCTTCGACTTCAAGGTCCAACACAAGAAAGGAGTCGAAAATATTGTCGCCGACGCCCTTTCAAGAGCCCCACTTGGACTGTTTGCTATGTCAGTCGCCTCCAACGTTGAAGAGGAAAATCAAGAAACGTCATCAGAAAACTCGAATGTCCCCTCGGATCACTCTCATCATGCGTACATTCTTCCTCCATTTCCACACGCGAACTTTCACATCTTCGACCGCGATGACATCATTACCGCCCAAGGAGAAGACCCAGTTATTCGCGAAATCATTGAACTATTACGACAAGAAAACCCGCCAGAACACCCAGATTTCGAGATGGTCAACAACTTGATATACAGAAAAGCATCTGGAACACGTCCAGCAAGAATCTATCTACCAAAATCGCTCAGAAGAGAAACCATGAGACTTCTACATGATCATCCACTTTCCGCCCACCGAGGAAATTATAAGACAAGAGAAAAAGTAGGACATAGATATTGGTGGCCCGATCTGGACAAGGACGTCAGACAATACGTCAGGGAATGCGTCCTCTGCCAACAATACAAGATAAGCAACAGGAAGACTCCCGGGCTTATGATATCCACAGTCCCGACTGGACCCTTCGACAAGATAGGAGTAGACATCATGGGACCATTTCCCGTCAGCCGAAGAGGATACAAATTTCTACTCGTGTTCACAGACTACATGACCAAGTTCGTCGAATTAGTACCTCTGAAAAGAATAACAGCGGATGCTTGCGCCCTAGCCCTAAAGAACTTTGTTTGCCGATGGGGAGCACCAAAACAGATCCTAAGCGATAGAGGAACTCAGTTCGTTTCTTCTCTGTGGCATAACACATGCAAGCTATTCAACATAGGACCAATCCACACGTCTCCATATCATCCACAGTCAAACATAACAGAACGAATAAATCGAGTTCTCGGAGAAACCATCTCAATCTACGTGGAGAACAATCACCGAACGTGGGACGAAACGTTGAACGCTCTCGCCTTCGCGATAAATTCAGTTCCACACGAGACAACCAGAAGATCTCCATTCTACCTCAATATGGGAAGAGAACCAAGACTCCCATGGGACATTGACATCGGTATGCCCTTGGAAGAATTTGAAGACCGATCCGAGACACTAAAAATCCTCAAAGACCAATGGAAACTAACAAAGAACTTTTCAAAATTGGCTCAAGCCAAACAGAAAAAATACTACGATTTAAGAAGAGAAGATCTCAAATTCGACGTTGGAATGATAGTATGGAAGTTAACTCATCCCCTATCTAACGCCAATCGTGGACGAATGGGAAAACTGTGCCCGAAATGGACTGGACCTTTCAAGATCGTGGAAAAAAGAAGTCCCCTTGTTTACATCCTCGAAGACATGATCTCTGGACAGAAAACAGGTCCCATAAACATAGCTCAACTCAAACTTTACCAAACTTCAGAAGTTCCCCTGGAGGAGAATGAAGACTCAGAAACTCCCAGAGAAGAAATAATCGAACAGGTCGAAGACATCCCTGAGGAGAATATCCCGGAAGATGAAGCTACTCAGCCAAAAGAAATTATTCCTCCACCGAGATCAAGAGCTCCGACTCCAGAAAGAACACCACCCCCAGAAGTACCAGAAGAGAGACCTCAGCCTTCCTCAGAGTCTTTTGAGAAAGTAGAAGAAATGATAGGCCCATTCCGATTTGTTGACAGAATACCGAAAAAGAAAACTCAAGAACCAGAAATACGTCAACCAGAAGAAATCCAACCGGAATTGGAGTCACAGGAACCCATTGTCAATCAAGGAGAGCCGCATCCAGAAACCGAGCCATTGCCTCAAGGACCTCTAACTCCTCCAGCGACAATTCAAGTGAATCCCCCTTCAACTCCGATAGTCGAAAGACCGAAAAGAGATCACCCCACAACAACGACAACAGAAGGAATCAGACGTAGAAGAAAAACGCTGCGAAAACTGAGCACTTCTACTGATGACGATAGAATGTCCGAACCGGAACCGGAAAAACGAGGTCATCCGACTACCTCATCCGCCGCTCCTGGACCTAAAAGACGACCAGTTAGAAAATTATCAAGTAGCCGCCTCTCCAGTGACGAACCCGAGGTCCCCGATCTCCGAAAAAGAAGTCACCCTACGACCACATCTTCTTCCATAGGACGAAAGAAGAAACAATTAAGAAAGTTATCAAGTAGTACCACTACAAAAGAACCCTTAATTATTCAAAATCCACCTATTCAAAGAAGAGAAAGACGGCCACAAGCTCAACTACAAGATCAACTAAGTTCATCCTCAGACGAAATAGACCGAGTAGCCGATAGAGAAAAAAGGAGAAAACGAGCCAGAGTTCCGACAACAGGAAGTTCTTCGGCAACACCAAAGAGATAGGCTCCAAAACTTCATACACTATCGACAAGTCCGGAAGGAGAACCACAACATCGAGAAACAAGTCCTGAACCACTCATCTCCTTGACCCCTGAACGTTTAGTTCTCGTCCATGAAATATCTGAATCCCAAAGTAGCGCAGAAATTAACCCTCCTATATCATCTTCTAATCGGGAACAAATTCCGACCAATTACGAGAAACCATTCAAAAAAGGATGGGTTCGCGAGTTATGTTACCGCCACACTGTCCAACCTGGAAAAGTAGACATGGACGTATACTACTATCCCCCAGGACCAAAAAGCCGCATGCTACGATCGAGAAACGAGATATCCCAATATTTACACGAAAAAGGAATCGTCAATTTAGCACCAGAGGACTTTACTTTCAAACGAGTACCGATAGCAAAACCTCCTTGGGAAAGAGTCCGCTTGGCTCACCCACGACGTACCGTGCTAACGGCCGTCTAATATCGCGAAGCCTTACACATTATTATTTATTATTTATGTTTTCATTACCTAATAATGATATGTTTTAGAGCGACTACAAGTAAGCCCCTGCCTTGGTCCATGAGGCCACGAATTCAGAGAGGAAGGATAGAACAAATAACCCCAGAGGACTTTTTATTAGACCCACTCCTCCGTGACTTCGAGATCGTTTCGTCTCCGGCAGCGACCTATTTTGCACAAGAACAAGTAAACCCCACCCAGGGTAGAATCCCCGTGCTACATCCTCAGGACGTAGTAATACTACACCCGGACCCCGAAGAGCGACCTGAAATGGAAACGGGAGCCGCCGAGGCGGAAATGCCAGCGGAAATAGAGAGGGATGAAATCCCAATCGAGACCAGAATAGCGAACACTATCGCAGCCGCTGAAGCGGAAGACGAAACCAGAGACCCTCCCACCATACCAGCCGTCGCCAATGAAATACTTCCATTAGAGCTACCTGCCGCCACCGCAGAAGAAGAGATCCCCATGGTACTTCCTGTCGCCGCAGCTACAGCTCCTGAAGATATTCAATTGGAACAACCAGCCATCGCCCTGGAGGAAATTCGAATCGAGCCAGCCGTCGCAAGGGACGAAAACCCCATAGAACTCCAAGCCCATCCAGAAGCCGACGCTGTAGTTCCAGTTCCCCCTAGGATCAGACCTCGACCCACCGTTTCTCAACTAGAAACGAACTTCATGGATTACGGGCCGATTCCGATTCCCCAAGAAAACACATATGAACTAGACGAATACGCCAAGCTATTCTTACAAGAGCAACCTTATCAAAGGGCTCCGCCAAGGAATAGGGAATTGTTCCCGGTCACTTGGGAAAACATCTCACAGGGAGATTTAATACGCCCATATCCGGTCACTCCCCAAGGATTCCCCGTAATTACACGACCTCCCCCTCACTACAAATGCGTCGCCTGTAACGCTGAGGGAATGCACAGATCGTCGCTATGCCCAAGAAAATTTGTTCAAAAAGATCACCAACTTGGTATACACAACACGCGCATTGCGTATTAAAAATTTAAATGAACTGAAAAAAGAGAAAAAAAAAAAAATTTTTTTCGTTATACGGGTTACGTAAACCCCTTCCCTTATCTTCCCCCTTTTCTTTTTTCTATCCTAATTCTCTTTTTTTCGAGGGGGCGTTTGCAGCGGTTTCGTACAGAAACCGTTGCAGACGACAAAAGGGACAGACATATTCCTCGGAATATGTCCGCTCCTTTCGCCGTCTACGTCACCTCCTTCTTCCTTCTCTCTACCCCCTTTATGATTTTGTATATAAGCGCGTGTAAGACCCACGGCTCTCTCTCTTTTGTTCCTGTTCTTCACGTCAACTACAAGGAAGCCGTCCTCGGGGAGAAGCTCTGTCCCGCGACCCGCGAAAACGTTTGAACAATCGCGCCGTCGTCCCTCGGGAAAATCTTCGCGAAGTATTTTCTTTGTAAAACTCAACAAGTTTATTAAATTCTTTTGTCAATTTCAACATGAGCAGAAGGTATGAATAATTTCTTTTGGTAAATTCCAACGGGAGGAAGTTAATTAAGTAGGCCTATCTTAGAATTCCCGTTTTTAAGACTTAACGTTGTCACGAGGTCCCCCTACAATTAATCAGGGCTACCTAACGTCCTGTAACGGAAATCCCCTTTTTTTTTCACGACCGGCCAAATTAGTTTTTCCCAGGGGCAGTCCGTTGCAAAGTCATTTTAAATGAATGAGGCTGTTAAATATTCAGAAAAACTTTAATTTAAGATCATAAAAACTTTCGCGTTCATCCACAGATAACAATTGAAGTTAGGAAAATAGACTCCCTTAAGCGTAATTGAATTTTGTTGAATTTAACATAAAATTTTGACGGATAATATAATGCCACAAGTTAATTTTATATAAATGACGCTGTTGAGATGTGCATACAAAATTTAAAACTTTAATATAAGCTCTTCAAAAGTTTGGCGTTGATCCACAGTTAATAAACCAAGTTAGGAAACTGGCCCCCTTAAGCCAAATAAAATTTTGTCCAGTTTCCTAACATGATTATCAACGCTAAATTTTTCATGAGCTTATATTTGTTTAATTATACATATTTTAACCCTTTTATATTAAACTTTACCACACATTCAAAATTATTTATTATGTGGTATACATTTTCGATTTAATACCTATACCCTAGAAATAAAAATGAAAGGAAAGTGGGCCCAACTTTCCTCTCATTTTCTTATTTGTTCTTAGCAATATTATAGGGTGGGTGGCAAATCTTGAACGTTATTTAAACCAATTTCTCATGGAAATGATAACATTTGAAACCCCCTTTTCCTCCTTTCCAAGAATGTGAAAGAATGAGTCTTGGACCAACTCCCAAACCCGCTTAGACTTTTTAGGATAATCCAAGTCCAAGACATAGAACATTTTGAAAAACGCATCAAGGGCATGTAACAAGGTAGATCTTGGATATGACACTTTCTCCACTACCACGTAACATTGGCTTGGGTGTAAAGGTTCTCCAAATGTTACAATATGTGGTTCTGCTACTTCGGAATTAATTAGGTATTCCTCAATAGTTTTTATATTTTCCTAGAAAAACGAAAGATTACTAAATGTGAAACGTTTCAAAAATGGTGTTCTTAATAGCACTTACGTTTGCATTACATTACATTACTTACATTTCGTACATCATTCATCGAAGGTTTGATGGTACGTTTTCCAGCTTTGTACTTCAATGCGGGTACTAAGTAGGGTAATGCGTATATGCAAGAGATTTCGAGACCTTAAAAAATGTGATATTGATGACGTTGTTCTTAAGTAAGTTATTCAAAATTAACTAAATAATCATGTTTCAATGTCACTTAAAATTTTCTTCCTGGCTACCAAATGTAAGTTCCTTTAATATATTTTCTTTAAGATTGGGCTTCGATTTTTTGGCAAATATTGGGCCAGTTATTTGCCAGAGAATTATTGTTTTCAGGAAACATTAAAGAAAAATCCTGTTCGAACTGTACACAATTATCAATAGTTAGAATGAAGCATTTAACTGAACGTTTCTCAAAAAAACTGCCTGTGTGCGTTGGACCATTAGCGACATCCTTGCTCTAAATAACCCAACACACGCATTTTTGAAATTTCCGACTCACCATGCCAGGAAAATCTCTTAAACGTGGATACACAGAAAATATTTCTCCAACGAGTGCATTTGGATGGTTTTCTATCCATTTTCGTCTGGCAGCGGCCGTTAATTTCATATATTCTTTCACTTGAGCGAAAGGGGTTTATTTGACTTTCAACCAATCAATCATTGTTTCGAGTTGATCCTCCTCTTCTATACACTGGATATCTAAAAAATAAATTAATTTGTTTTTTTTACATGTAGTAATTGAGAAACGCATCACAAACCAGTTCTTACAGCTAGACCCAATGAGAGAGTATGCAGCCAGCATGGCATACAAGATGGCGGCCACTGTTAAGTCGGAGGAGCCGTGTTTTTTTTACGCTCTCGTCTTTTTTTGGTGGGGATATTATTTAAAGATATAAATGAAGACCATGATATAAAGTGCAAAGTTATTTATTTTCTTTAAAAGTATAGGTTTTAATATTAAAGATACATTTTCAATTTTCATTTTAAAGTGTATTTGATTTATTCTAAAATAATTTCTTCTATCTTCGTAAGGAAGAAGACAAATTTTAATATTATTTTTAAATCTTACGCAAGGCATTAAGTTGTTCTTTTATATACAAAGCGTTAAGTTGTTTTCTAACGTAGGGTTCCAAAACTAATCTTTCGAGATCTTTAGTTTTAACTTTAAAGGTATGATAAAGTTCTTCGGTGTCTTCCATGGGTTTCTCTGGTGTTTCTTCCTCGGTTTTAATGTCGTTATTTATATTTTTGGTGTATGTTTCTGTTTTATCAAAACTGAAGGGTATATTTTTTGTCGGGCGTCCTCTAATAAAGTTGCATTTGGGGAAATGTTTTAAATGTTGTTCGTAGGGATTATCGGTGGGTTTCCATGCTAATAATATTCCATCGCATTCGAAGCACTGTACTAGATCGTCGGTATGTAGGGAATAAAATCCCGCTCTGCTTAAAGTTTTTATATAGTTTCCGTCTTGAGGCCGGGAGTTAATAGTACGAGATCTTTGCAGCTCTGAGTACATGATGAGGAATGAAAATGATTATGGAAATATCCGATTTATACCTCTGCCAAACATTCCCCCCCTTTTTACATCCCCCCTCACATTCCAAACATTCCTACCCCCCCCCCACATTCCTTAATATATGAAATAAAAGCAAACAATATTAAAAAAGGTGACACATTTATTTTTTAAAAATACAAAAGAGATTACGAAGAGTATTTTTTAACAAAAGGATTAAGTTATTCTTTACGGGCGCGCTTCAACATGTAACAATGATGTAATTTTTCAAACCATCTCGTCCAAACTGCTTCATGAATGATTTGTGGCTCTTTCTTTTTACCTCTCCGAGTGACGTATGCCACGGAGAGGTTCTAATTTCGACGTGTCTGTCTGTGTGTGTGTATGTGTGTTTGTGAGTTAACCCCGGGTACACGAAAAACAAGCGTGGATAGAGCGTGATTAAGGCAAGATCCGCTAACACGTTTGAGCTCGTAATGTGAAAGAATTGCGAAAGGAAATACATTAGCGCTATGGTTTGAGTTAACAGCACTTTTCCGACTTCGGATGGACGTAAAACAAGTTTGTCTGGACCTATAGTTAAGAAATTTTCTCCTTACTCTGGTTTTTGGGGTTAGCGAAGGAGGATGGGGAATACGGGTAAGGTAGCAACAATGAGAGATTCATTTTCATACGGAAAAGGCCCAGAATATTGATTAAATGACTCAAAATTAGCGTATCTAGTTTCGTTCACGAGTTACAATAGCATTATTGAGAAAAAATAAATTTTCGGGGGTCTCGTTTATGGGCCTATGGAGAAAAACGTCCAACTCGAAAATCTTAGAAAAATCCTGAATTATAGAGCTTGAAGAGACCTTTCTAACGGTGTATTCATATATTAGAGTATTTGGTTCCTTATAGCCTAAATTTTTAATTTAAATAAATACAAATTTTGCTACAAAATATAAAATATTTATTTACACTAATGGTAAATTACGTTTAGATAAGTGCATGAAACATTTTTTGAATCTGCTTAAGGCAATCATCATCTAGTTTATAGTATCTTCTAGAATTGCTAGAAGCCTGTGGCTCGGGTATTACGCATATAATATTATTGAGTGGGACAAAGCACTCGTCAGTTTTCTTAGGCCATGTGAGCAAATTCGTCTGCGAGTCCTTCACCATAAATTTCAGCTTGAAATCGCTTTCATCCTTATAGGAGGCCAGCACAAGGGCAACGTACCACTCTTGGTCGTAAATAGCAGCAACACATTGTCCCACTGATATTTCCAAAATTGCAATAGCGTTTTTATCGTCAATAATCCCAATAAAAACTTTTGTGCTGTAATTATGCGATGATACGCAGTACATTTCAAATTCACGTTTATTCAAGGGGACAAATCTGTGATGGCTTCTAGTCCCAATCACAGTAGAAGCTTTGGAAAATCTTTCTTCTAATACCTCTTTGTGAAGTTGAACTTCTTCTTTGGAAACCCAAAAAAATTGAATCCCTTTTATGTTTTCTTTCGACCACTCAAAAAATTGATTCGGCGTGACTATTTGCTCTTTAATCGCTAAAGTAATTAATATGGTTCAATCCAGGAAGAAACGTTTTAAGATAATGGTGAATCGTTTCGATGAAACAGTGAACTGTTGAATTGGTGTGCTGCATTTCATCACTCACTATGCAAGCGCTCAAGCATTCCAATTTTCCATCTTTCTTATAGTAAATCGCAAATGGATGTAAAGTTGCTTGCCGATTCTCCCAATGGAAGCCTTGTACGGCATCTTGCACTAAAAACGAGTAGTTTTCGGCAAAGTCTAGGACTATTATATCTTCGGTTTCTTGTAAATTTTCTTTAAGTTGTCGAAAATATGACGCCTATCTTTTGCAATGTAATGGTGCTCTAAAGCTTTTTCCATGCTGGATGCTAAATTCTCAACAAATTCCCTGGCAGACATCAAAATTTCTTTCAATTTGGTTTGGGAATCTTTATGGATCCATTGCTTGAAAGAAATTTTATCTTTAAGGTCAATTTCATTTTCATCAAACAGCGCTTGAACATAATTACAAAATCCCACACGACCAGGGCAGTTTCCGCACAGATGAAGCATGCACTGACGATCATTAAGGTCGCAAACATATTTAGACATTAAGTATTTATTATCTGGGTGTCCAGGAAGTGCGGTTACACACCATTTCGGTCTTAGAGAACAAAATTTGGAAAAACCAACTTTTGCGTCTGGGTATCTAGATTTAAACTGGAGGTAGACTTCCCTAATGTTTGGTAATATCAGCCTCTTCTGCTTTTGAACTCTTTGTTCTTGTATTCGAACGGATATAAATTCTTTCTTCCCTGAGCAAATTCGAGAAATTTCATCACCTTCATAAAAATTTTTAACCATGGCAAACGTGTCTTGTGAAATGGGCTTGCCTTTCCTCCTCTCTATTTCAGGCAAAATTCCTTTTTCTTTTTTCAGCAAGCGAGACTTTTGGCTAAACATCTGGATACAATAAATTCTTCGCAAATTTTTCTTACTGATCATGTAAGAGGAATTAGTGTAAGAAGTTTGCATTTCTCCTGTCTCGTTGACTTCTCTATTTTGGTTTTAAGATGGACTAGTAAATCTTCAAAATCATCTCTCTTTGAAGTAGTTGCTTCATATTCTTCTTCTGGTATACTAAGAAGTTTGACCAACTTTGTTTTTAGCCCTTCAGCAGCTTCTTCAACTTTCCTTTTCGCATATGCTGGACGTTGCATTGTTGGCAAACCGTGGCGGTTAACTGGTGAAGTACTTAAGTTCAAAAGAGTTTCGTTCAGACCTTGAACGTCCTCTTGATCAAGAACTCTTCCCGACAACAGAAATGAACGGTCAGATGCAGAGCTTTTCTGACTTAAAGTGTAAGGTGTTGTGTTACATTCTTCAGGAGATGGTGAGAGGAGCTGTTGTTCGAGAAAATGCTCATAACAGTTCGAGCACAGTTTCTGTTCTGGTTTGACGTCTTTCCCAATTGTTATTTTTAATATGGCTGCTTCTTTTATAGACAAAGATTTCTTAATATGAGCTATGAAAATTTGCGTACAACATTGTGAGTGTATCAAATAAAAACACCATATAATGATCTTACCGTAGATGGCTTTTTTGTCAGCTTTAAATGGATTGCAACACTTTTTTTGAAAGCTCTCATACTTTATTAGAAGTAGAGTGTGATGATGGTGACATACTGTTTCTAGTAGCTGCACAGTTGTATCAGACCGGATAGCTATTAGCTGCTGCTCAACTTCTTTAAGCTCATGAAACATGTATATTCCCTTAGTATAACACTGGGTTGTTTTATGACAAGCATCTTTCTTAATTTCACCAATAGAACATATTGGAAACACTAATCCAGACATGTTACTACTTGACTAAACAAGATCTGTAGCTACTCGTGACTCGGCAAAAGTACGCGCGCGAAATTTAAAGACCTTGAAAGAAAAGTTAGCTAGCGCCATCTTTCAAGAACCTGCAGGACTTTTTTTTTAATTTTTAAGGAACTTTCAATATAACATTTAGGCTATAAGGAACCAAATACTCTAATATATGAATACACCGTTAAAAAGGTCTCTTCAAGCACTATAATTCAGGATATTTTATAAGATTTTTCGAGTTGGACGTTTTTCTCCATAGGCCCAAAAACGAGACCCTCGAAAATTCATTTTTTCTCAAAAATGCTTTTGTAACTCGTAAACGAAACTAGATACGCTCATTTTGAGTCATTAAATCAATTGCCTGGGTTATATTACGTATTGTATGCAAATTTGATTAAATTCGCACAGAAAACAAGAAAGTTATTGCAGATTTTCTAAAAGGTACCAAAATGACTTTTGAGAAACACCATTTTTCTGGGGTGATACAAATTTTGACGTAACAATTAAACCGCTAAATGGTTTTAAAAACTATTCCGGTTTCTCTTTTCTAATAGCCACAGGATCATTTATGCCAAATTTCATCAAAATCCGCCGACCCATGGTTAACGACTTGACTCATATCACTTGGAATGACTCACCTCTTATTTTTTTGCGTCTTTGTCTGCAGGGACAGGTTTTATTAATGTTTAAAATGACTTTAGTAAAGTCTCTTAAAACTATTCAGCTAGAAAATTAGAAGCCGATTAGGCTTCACACATGAAGTACGTAACATGTGCCTGGGCAAGCTATACGATATTTTGTAATCTCCAAGGAAAGACTTCCCCTTACGCGGAGGTTAATAATTCGGTATCACGGCTTCTTCCGCCTTAAGATTCGATTTACCAGGTACATAAATTCGGGAACTACTATAAAGACTAAGCAGGGTGTCTAAAATATTTTTTAGATGAGACTATTCACAATACCAAAGATTATTTGGGAATAAGGCACGAGAATCTTATCAATATTGGTAGCTTTTGCTTGGATAATATAAGACGCCGTGTGTCTGTTTTTTACGAGACATTGCGAATCGGCATGGGCCGCTCGGGCTCAACCAAGGCTTAGTTTTGTTTTCAAGTCTAATATTATTCGCAGAGCTATTTTTCTGTTGAAATAAAAAATCTTATAGTATTGAGTTGAAGACCTATTAAACCACTCGAAAATTTTCTAAAGTTGAGCTTTAAAGCGTTGAATATTTTATAACGACTACCAAAGTAACCGAACGACATCGCAAATTTGCCTATCTATCTTCGCGGTTAGGTTTACGGCGAGGTCAATTTGTGGTCCGATACAAGAAATTAGTACTGGAGCCGTCTCCGACTGGTTATTTGTTCGTGTACTTCGTTTTCACTTTGGGAATGCCATAAAATCCATGGCCAAATCCATGGAAAAGTTAAACTTACGTATTTTATGTGTGAAGTATAAACCGCTTTTGTTAAAATTAAGGGAAATTATTGAGGATTAAAATAATTAATTAAAAATATATTTATTTAATCAGTCAATTATTTGAGAAAAACATCTTAGTTGCGTCTCGACTCGGAGAGGTTTATTTTGGTTTCCAGACTTTTAAATTATTTAAACGATGTGTAATGATTTTGATACATACTATCACGCGGATTTACGCAAATTAAAATGAAACGCGCGTTTTACACCTGCAAAATTTATCCTGACTGACGAAGAATTGAGAGCAGATCCAAGGGATATCGTTAAATTTGAAGCGTTCTTCACAATGTTAACACAGAAGAGATCAGCGCTTGAGAAGTTTGATAATTATATCATGGACGAGCTGACTTCAAATCCAGCATCCAGTGAAGAACACGACGAGAAAGAAGCAGACACTATCGCGGACTATGCGGACGAAATTACGTTATATAAGACTAAGTTGAATTTCGAGATAACGGTATTTAAGAAAGAAGATTGCGGGGTATAAGGTTCCAAAATCGTCGAGTTCAACAACCAGCACCGCGACGAAAATTCCGAGTGAGGAAATCATCCGGCGAGCTCCGAACCACGTGGGAATCATGAAGAGACATCCACGATCGAACAACTAAAAGGTTTAACAAATGCGTAGCATGCTGAATATTCGCCTAAATTAGAAATACCAAAATATGACGGGGATATGTATAAATGGACCAGTTTTTAGTCTCAGTTCAAAATTGTCGTTCACAATAGTAACTGGAGTAACGTAAAAAATTTTACTTGCGAAGTTGTTTAGAAGGTAACGCGGCTGAAGCAAATTATGAGGAAGCAGTAAGGTTATTAAATAGGCGATTTGGTTACTCAGAGGTTTTGGTTATTGCGCACGTAAACACACTGAAGAACCTGATGGGCTTTTATTTTGACACAGTGTGTAGAAAATGTTTCGTTCTTTATTTATAAATATAACTTCTCAGAAAACCCTCTTGGTGGCGGTAACTTCTAGCTGATATTAATTTTCCTAACTTTTAAATTAGGAAAAATTTAATTTCAAAATTTTAAATAAACATTCGAATAAAGGAGTTTATGTTTTTCAATAGATGCAAGTGTCACGGTGAGAGAAAATCAGACACTCGTTTTAGTCTTTGGGCGTTACGCGTTCGTTAGATAACATGTTTGGACTAACAAACCATCTATCATATAACTGTCCATCCTGACTGCTTGAATTAAAAATCAAAATGTTTTCCCGTAGTTTTCACAGTAGAAGCGAAAGTCTAAAATTAATACTCTTATCTAAATTATATGTATAAGCACTAACACATGAAAAGGACGTGCGCAATAACACATGAAATAGACGTGCGCAATAACACATGAAATAGACGTGCGCAATAACACATGAAATAGACGTGCGCAATAACACATGGTATCAAAAAAATCCTTATACATTAAAGTCAGTATGAAGTCAAATCTAGAGGTGCTACCGCAAATGGTGTTGTTGTTAGAAGCCGATAAGAACAGATTGGTGTCTAAAAGGCAGAGACTCTATTTAGTGAATGAATGAATTGGCGTTAAGCTAGCCCATGACTAGATAATGATTGTCGGCGGAAAGCCAAAAATCGCTTCCTGCCCCTCAACTGGGTTCTACCAAGTTGAGTGAGGTTAATAGGAGGCGAAAGGCCAACCGCCGAAGAAAACAAGCCCTATAAGGTGGCCAGAACTCTGCACTGGGTGCAAGAGATACGGGCCGTGATGGGACTCCGGTACCTTCGGGTGCTGGGAGTAACGTCTCGGGTACGGACTCTACGCCTGGTGCAAGAGAAGCTACCACCTTTTCTGGGAAGAGAGCAGGGACAGAGGACTCTGATCCCTCGCCTAGCTCACAAGCGGCGGCGCCAAAGAAGACTAAGTCTTACTGCGACGTCGCCAGCATTGTCAAGATGGCCATCGTTAAAGATGGCTATCCTACTAATGCGGTCACGGATGCGGACGTTGTTCCCATCCAGGCCGCTATACTCGACGCACTGGACGCTGAGCTCTCCTTGGGAAGCTCGCTGCCGCGTCCCCTAAATTTCCACATCATGGCTGGGGCCATGATCTATTCATGTGGAGATTCTGCGACCGGTGAATGGCTCGTGAAGGTGCTGCACCAGAATGAGCCTGCCATAGGGGGAACACGGCTTTCAGTGATGAAAGCCTGTGAACTCCCGAAGCCGTTCAAGGTGTCCTTCCGTACCAAGGACCGTCGCACCACTGATCCGGCGGCTCTTCTCCGGCGACAAAAGGCCTACAGCGGAAGGTTTCTGACCGACTGTTGGCGGTGCTTGAACTCGTTCGATGAGAAGAGCACCAGACGCTGGATATTCCTAATTGATGGCTCCTCCATGGAGGTCATCAAGGAGGCCGGCTTTGAGGGTCTCACTGGTGTTGATGTCGGGACTTTCAAGGTCCTGAACGCACCACAGGACCCTCTTCAGAAGGTCTCTGAAGCTTCTGATGATGAAGGCAATACCGCAGCCAGCGTGAGTGGGGAGCTGGCAGCAAATATTGCTGGAATTAACTTAGAGCCATCCTTTCCAGATGGCTCGGACATAGACCTCGGGACAGAGTCCGACTTTTTGAAGGACTCTGATACAGAGAGGACTTCCGCTCCTGACACTTGGATGGAGATGGAGGCCGAGGCTGCTGCTGGCGGTGGCGAAGGAGATACCGGTCCTGGATCGGGACTCCAAGCTGCTGCCAAGTAGCGGCTAAGGCCGTCTCTCTTTCTGTGGCATGAGCATTAAGGTGATCCAGATCAACCTGCATCACTGCAAAGCAGCCTCGGCAGTCCTTTGTCGGAGGTTTTCCTTAGAGGGCCTGGATGTGGCCCTCATTCAGGAACCTTGGATCCATAATGGTAAAATCCTTGGTTGAAAGAATGTAGGTAACTTTACTTATGATTTTACCTCACTCAACCCCAGGGCGTGTGTTCTGACAAGGAAGGGTCTCGATACCCTTCCGCTTCCGAACTACCTCACTAGGGATACTGCTGTGATTAGGGTATTGCCCTCCTCTTTTGGAGAGGCAACTGGCCTTGTCATAGCGTCTGCTTACTTTGCACATGATGCCACGGACTCCCCCCCACCACAGGAGGTTGCCGCTCTTGTCGACCACTGTGAGCGGCAGGGGGACAGGCTCATTCTAGGCTGTGATGCCAATGCTCATCATGTCACGTGGGGCAGCAGCGACTGCAACAAACGTGGTGATGAACTGCTTGAATATCTGGTCGGTACGAACCTGCATATTCTCAACAGGCACAATGAACCAACCTTCGTTACCTCTAACAGAGAGGAGGTCATTGATGTCACCCTTGCCACAGATAATATCAGTCTGTCGGTATCTAACTGGCATGTGTCTGATGAACCATCTCTCTCAGACCATAGGCACATCTGCTTCTCGGTCGCAGTCAAGTCAACTTCGGTTAAGACGGAACTGCGCAACCCTCGTCGGACCGATTGGTCCGGCTACAGGGAGGAACTTTGCCTCCTACTCAGAGGTAATGCTCCTAAACTTACCTCGGTGCTGGAATTTGATTTGGCTGTTGATCTCATGCAACGGGCCATTATCAATTCCTACCACCATAACTGTCCAGCGAAGCCTGCCAGCCGGCCAAGGCTCGTTCCTTGGTGGAATTCGGAACTTGGCAGGCTCCGCAAGCTCACTCGTAAACTCTTTAATAGAGCCAAGAGGACTGGGGACTGGACTATTTATAGACAGACCCTTAACAAGTACAATAAAGCCATCCGGGAGGCTAAGAGGAACTCCTGGAGGAACTTTTGCGGTAGTATCTCCGATGCCCCCGCTACTGCCAAGATCATGAAGATCCTGGCTCATGATAACACTCACCAGCTCAGCACCATTAAGGTGGCAGAAGGTGAGTTTACCAAGTCAGGGACTGATACCCTAAAGCATATGCTTAAGGTACACTTTCCGGACTCCAAGGTTTTTGTCCCCACATGTACCGATGCTCTCCCCGTGTACTTTCGGAGAACACACAGGGCGGACTGGGGCATTGCCAATAAGATAGTTACATACTTCAGACTTAAGTGGGCTGTCAACTCGTTTCAGCCCTATAAGTCCCCTGGCCCAGATGGCGTCTTTCCTGCCCTCCTTCAGGAAGGTATAGACGCCATTGGCCCCTATCTGTGCAGGATATTCAGGGCCTGCATTGCTCTGGCGCATATTCCGGATATCTGGAAGCGCTCGAAGGTTATCTTTATTCCCAAACCTGGGAAGGCGAGCTATCTTGAGGCCAAGGCATTTAGACCCATCTGTCTTACCTCTTTCTTCCTAAAGATTTTAGAGAAATTGGTGGACAGGTATTTGCGGGATGGAATTCTCTCCCATACTCCCCTGTCCACTGCTCAGTTTGCCTATCAGAAAGGCAAATCTACGGAGACGGCGCTCCATGGCATTTTGAACTGCCTTGATCGGGCCATCGAGTTCAAGGAGATGTCTTTAGCCGTCTTCCTTGATATTGAGGGAGCCTTTGATAGGGTCTCTAGTGAAGTTATTCTTCGCGCTGCGGAGCGGTTTGGTATTGACGACACTCTGTGTCGTTGGATACACTCCATGCTCACGAATCACAGGGTGACGGCGTCTCTTCTCGCGGAATCCCTGGAGATCTCCACCGACCGTGTCTGTCCACAGGGAGGGGTTCTCTCCCCTCTTATTTGGTGCCTGGTGGTGGATGAGCTGCTGGGTCGACTCGGGGAGGGGGGGTGTCACTGCTTTGGCTATGCGGATGACATAGCAGTGATTGTTACGGGGAAGTTCCCTGCAACGATCGCTGCACTGATGAAAACTGCCTTGCATGTTGTTGAGGAATGGTGTAGGGATGTTAACCTCACCGTCAATCCCAACAAGACTGTCCTTATACCGTTTACTCGGAAGAGGACCAATGACCTCTTCAATGATATTTCCTTCTTTGGACAGGTTTTGAAGAAGTCCACCGAGGTCAAATACCTTGGCGTGACCTTTGATGCCAAGCTTACTTGGAAATCCCATCTTGATCTTAGCATCAAGAAAGCCAAAATTCTATTCTGGCGTATAAGAAGTTCAGTCAGCAAATCCTGGGGCTTAAGCCCCAGTGCCGTGAACTGGATTTATACTAGAATCATCAGGCCAGTGGTCTCCTATGGAGCTCTTGTCTGGTGGTCCAGGGTTCGCCTTAAAACAGCCCAAGATGAACTACGCAAGCTTCAAAGGCTGGCGTGCATCGGCATCACGGGGTCCATGAGGACTACCCCCACAGCCTCTCTGGAGATCCTTCTGAATATGCTTCCTCTCCACCTCTTTATTGAGGAGGAAGCTATTATGGGAGCCTGTAGGCTCAACAACCACTGCTGGTGGAAGCCCAAGCACTGGGACTTCAGTCACACCAAGCTCTTCAGTGAGTACAGCAGTCTCGAGCCATCACTTGCGATGGTCTCAGACAAGTCTGTTGTATCATATCATTTTGACAAGCCCTTCAGCGTGCACTTTCCTAGTCGCACTGATTGGGAGACCAACCCAGTCCTTGGTACTGGGGGGGGAGACCGTCTGGTTCACAGACGGCTCGAAGACGGACTCTGGAGCTGGTGCCGGGGTCTACTGCTTGGCCAAGAAGTTTGGTTTTTACGAGAGCCTCGGCAACTTTGCCAGTGTTTTCCAAGCGGAAATCATGGCCATTTGTTTATGTGCGGATTTCTGCATCAAGAAAAATTACCGCGGACGGACGATTCAGATTTATTCGGATAGTCAGGCCGCCCTCATGGCACTGAATCAGTGCCTTGTTGACTCAAGACTGGTCCTCAGTTGTCTGGATTTGCTGTGTTCTCTGGCTGCCCGCAACAAGGTTCAATTGCTGTGGGTGCCAGGACACTGCGGATACCTGGGCAATGAAAGGGCTGATATGTATGCCAAAAGGGGGGGCTGAGGCGAAGTTCTTCGGACCTGAGCCTGCGGTTCCCATCCCCCATGGCATCATTCGTCATAGGATTCACTGCCGGATGTCTGCACTTCAACTGCAGCTCTGGCTTGACATGGATGGGCAGAGACAAGCCAAGGAGTTTGTCCCGGGTCCTTCTATCACTAGGGCAAAGGAACTGCTTGCCCTCACCAAAAGCAAAATTAGGCTGGTCACCAGTCTCCTCACTAGACACTGCCGGCTGAATAGACACCTGCACTTGTTGGGCATCGTTGATGACCCACTCTGTAGGTTCTGCCGGGAGGTAGAAGAAACCTCCTCCCATATCCTCTGCAGCTGCGACTACCTCGCGGCCATGAGGTTTGAGCATTTTGACATGCATACTATGGAACCTCACCAGTTCTCTACTGTCTCGGCCAATCGGATTCTCCGATTCATCGAGGCGACAGGACTCTTCGCAGTCTATCTAGCTCGGGGCGCACAATATACCCTTGGTATCGGTGCTCGACGCGGCGACGCGTCACCCCCTTCAACAATACAATACAAGAAAAGGTTTTTAAATGTAAGTTATCGAACGCGATCCGGAAATTGCGAGGAACTTTCCTCCCATTTGCGAACTACGAACACGGACTCGGAAAGACAGTCAGTCAGACAGACACACAAAACATCCATTTTTTTCGCACTTCAGCCTTCGAAGTGTTCGGTCGCGTTTTTTCTGCTCCCCGCTTCTTTCGCTGTTTTGCCGTGCTTCAGTTTGTTCCTGCGATGTCGGAACGTTCGGACGATTTCCTTTCGGGAGCCGGCTCTCTCCCTCACCGCGATTCTCGCGATCCTTCAACTTTACCCGGGCCGCTCTCGCAAAAGCGAAAGCGTGCGAAGTTCCGTACCGGGCCTCGGTCTCAGCCGCTGCCGGCCTCCGCAGCGGACGGACCGGAGCCTCAGCCCGCCCGACTTCTCCCCGCCCTTCTTGTTCCGGACCCTGCTACGCCGGACGCTTTCTCCTCTATGAAGCTCATTTCCCTCAATACCCTGGTACAGTCGCTCACTGGCGACGTCCGTGATATTAAGAAAATGGCAAGTGGCAACTTACTTATCACTCCCACCGACGCAGCTCAGGCGGATGTCCTCCTTGCGGCTACATCTCATGGGACCCTCCGTTTTCAAGCTAAACGCGTCCAAGACCCGACTACTACCAACCTCCAGGGTTATCATTCGCGGTCTCGACGAAGATCTCTCTGATGCGGAGGTGCTCGCCAACCTCCAACCTCGCACGCCGTCCCTCGTCGCAGCCCGCCGCATTAAGCAGGGCCCCACGTTTTTTTCTTGAATTTAGCACGACCGTCGTACCTCCCCGCGTTTTTCTAGGCTTTGTCAGCTTCCCGGTTCGACCCTATACTGCCGAACCTCGCCAATGCCAATCGTGCTTTCGCTACGGTCACACAGCGCCCCAATGCCATTGTACGCCCCGGTGTGAGACTTGTGGCAAATCTAAACTTGACGACCATGCATGCACCGCTAGCACTCGTCACTTTTGCTCCAACTGCCGCTTCAACCATCTCGCCACGGACCCTTCCTGCCCCCGCTATAAACTGGAGCGGGAAGTTCTTCGAGTCCAACGAGCCGAAAAGTGGTTGAACTGTGGTGGAACACGGTGGAACTCGATAATGTTAAAATCCCATAGACATGTAACATGATTGAGAGTACTAGGCCAAAAAGCGGCGAAAAATGAGTCTCGAAAGGTTAAAGAACTAGACTAAAAGCGGTGGTTATGGTGTAAGCTTATCTATCGTAAGATAAAGTTATCGAAAATTATTCGTATATAAGCTTCCACTATCGGAAAACTAACATATTTGAGTATAAAGGAATCTGAATGATGTTACTAAATAATGCGTTCCAACCCATTTTAGATTGCTCTACTTTTAGCTGCTCTTGTGGCGCTACTAACGAGTGATAAAAAATGCGCTACCAACAACGGGAGAGAGGCATCTTTTTCAACTAGGAGCTTTTTACTACGGTGTTTTGTTAAGATAGCTTTAGTAACATTTGACTGTGTTTCACTGGCCATCTGATAGTTTCACGTTACCGCGCATAACATTGTTACAACATTCTGAGAAAGCGGTAGCTCTCTTAGATAAGACTTGATACTGCCTCTAATGTATAAGGGTGGTTTTCTGATTGGCATAAACTTTATTCGTATTGTGTTTGCTCCTTTGAAAGGTGACCTTTTCTGGGTAGGCATATGAAGAAAACTGTTCATTCATTACGTTTGGGAACTATCATAAATGAAAAATAACAGTTAATGTATGTGCTTTACATTAGTTTCATTAAGATTAATTAAGTTAAATTATTGATTTTTATCATTATGAACACATACTTTGACTTACGTTGTTTAGGGTATTGCAGTTACGGCGTTTTACCACTGTTAGAGAGACGCAATTTATCCCTAATTTGTATGGTGGACTTACGGCGTTTTTGTCGTGATTCACACCGTTAGAGGGAGATTAAGCAATAAAAAACATGGCGTTTGAGGTCTCGGTTAAAACCAAAAATTGGGATTTGAAATTAAACTGGAGGCTTATTAGGTCTGATTTTTTATTATTTTCATAAGGAAATGTCTTTAAACATTACTAGAGCACAAAAATTACCAGTTATTAAGCAATCTCGCTAAGCCTCGGTCGAAATAGCGTTATATTGATGTTATATGCAACGTCAACTTCGGTTATTTGGGATAAAAGCCAGACATTACGAATACTTTCGGTAGGATCAAATAAATTATAAACTAATAAATTATTAATCTTTCTGGTAGATCAATTAATTACTACATTATTATCTGTGAGAGCTGGGACATGTTAATAACCAGTCGAGGTAAATTTTACACCTTTGTGATGAAACCTCCGCTGACTGAACGTTGGAGATAACTTTTCAAGGGTAATAATGACAAACAGAACTGTATAGATTCTTTCTTTTAATAACATATTACATTATAAAAAAACGTCTTGGTTTGGACTAAGGCCGAAAAAACAAACGATATGTCTGAGGTTTATCAATAGGCCCTATTACCAAAAATTTTGGTCTTGTCGAACTTGATGAAAGTTTCCAGGAACACGGTCAACTTAGATGCTCGAAAAGTTAGCCGTGCCAGAAAATACGTCATAAATCGGTTGTACATGAAAGCCAACTTCCTAGTTCGCAGGGGCCATCTTCACTTAAGCCTAGGTTAAAGACTATGAAAAGTTGAAAACTGGAAATGGAGTAAGTTTACAATTGAATTTGATACCTTCTTTTCTTATAGTTATTGCTCACATTTTAATAGAATTCTTATTCTTACGTCTGGATCTAAATAAGTAAAGAGCAAAGCTAAAGCTGTAAGAGAGGGTGCAGCCAGTATAAGGATCCAAGATGGCGGCCACTCAAGGTCGAGGGGGCGGGTTTTCCCGTTCTCCTCACTTTATCTGTCAAAATTTGATTGATTGATTGTATAGGCTTATAACAAAAGATGATTTTGTAGGAATAAAGACCATAATATAAAGTAAAAAGTTATTTTATTTTCTTTAAAAGTATAGGTTCTAATATTAAAGACATTTTTTCAATTTTCATTTTAAAATGCATTTGATTTATTCTAAAATAATTCCTTCTATCTTCGTAAGGAAGAAGATAAATTTTAATATTATTTTTAAATCTTACGTAAGTCATTAAGTTTTTCTTTGATATACAAAGCGTTAAGTTGTTTTCTAATGTAGAGTTCCAAAACTAATCTTTCGAGATCTTTAGTTTTGACTTTAAAGGTGTGATAAAGTTCTTCCGTGTTTTCCAGGGGTTTTTCCGGTGGATTTTCCTCAGTCTTGACTTTTATATTTTTAGTGTACGTTTCTGTCTCATCAATGGTAAAGGGTATGTTTTTAGTAGGCCTACCTCTGATAAAATTACATTTAGGGAAATGTTTTAAATGTTCATCGTAAGGATTATCGGATGGTTTCCATGCTAGCAAAATCCCGTTGCATTCGAAACATTGTACTAGATCATCAGTATGTAACGAATAAAACCCCGCTCTGCTTAAAGCTTTTTTGTAGTTTTCATCTTGTGGCCAGGAGTAAAAAGAGTGATATCTTTGCAGCTCGGAGTTCATGATGCTGAATGAAAATTCTTATAGGAATATCTGAGTTATATCCCCCTAAATTTACTACCCCCCTTTTTTACTTTCCCCCTTCCTTAACATATGAAATAAAAGAAAACAGTATTAAAAAAAAGGTGACACATTTATTTTTTAAAAATACAAAAGAGATTACAAAGAGTATTTGTTAACAAAAGGATTAAGTTAATCTTTACGGGCGCGCTTCAACATGTTTGTAACAATGACGTCATTTTCAGCCGATCTCGTCCAAACTGCTTCATGAATGATTTGTGGCTCTTTCTTTTTGTTCTTTGTATTATATACATAATACAATATAGTCCGCATGTCGAACTTGACAAGTTTTGAAGTCTTCTTTTGTTAAAGGACCATTTTCTTGAATTTCTTTTAACAAATTCTTTAATCGAGGGGAGAAAGTTCCCTAAAGCCAAGGAGTCAAAATAATAACCCCTTCTGTTTCCATCAAAGTAACAGCATACCCAGTGGGACCCGTCTTTATAGTGACTATCTAAATTTATTATAATAGATGAAGGAAACTTGTCAATTTTTTCGGGTAATAAATCACTTGGGTAAACACCAAGGAAATGTGGTGTGAATCGTAGAAAGCGTGTTATCTGATCGGCGTTCATTATTTGTTTAACAAACGATTGACACGTTTCTATTTTTATCTATTTGTAACAAAGCCTGGAATTCGGCTAATACGATACAACTAAGAGTAGTGGGTGTGGGTTTTTCAAATCCCAATTCTAATCTTAATTGTCCTTGCTTTGTGGGACTCCAATGATCTGAATGATTCGCGTAACCGTCAGGTGTTAAGTCTAAACAGTAAATGGCGTAACCCGAGGCAAAGTCGTCCATAGAGATATTGTTCCCCTTGTCATTGTAGTGGCAGTTTGACCCTGAAAATAAAGTGTAATAGCTTCGGACAAATTGCTTTTTACTGTAATTTGGTCTTAAGGCTCTGGATGGGTATTGTTCGGAATTGATGAATGCTGCTAGATGATTGACATTGCAATGTCCAAAGTCGAAAGGGTTACTATCCAATGTTCCATTGTAAGCGGTATGCTTTACAATAGCTACTGTAATCCTTGAGGGCTGGGTACCCAGGTAGATGTTTCCGATTGATGTGTTTAAGATATTAGGCGAGATTGTAAATATTTTAGTTTCAGTTCTAGTGTAACTATATTGGGCTGGTTTAATACTTAAGGCTTGTTCATGAGCAATTAGAATTTTAGGGGCTAATTGTAACTTTAAGACGTATAATACGGCTTCCACGATGACGGGCTTATAACCAGTGCCAGCCGCGGGAAGTTTACCCATAAGACAAAAATTAGGTTTGCTTCTGTGTAATTTTAATTTCATAGAAACGCCGTTTATCAGATATCGAGGGATATTAAACAGGTCTACGTAAAGGCTGGAATACATTTCAATTTCCTCGGATAAGGCTGTGAGTTTCTGTCGTTTAACAAAACCCATATTTGCTGTAAGCGAACCCATGCTTCCACTTGTATCTTTGTAAAACAAAGAAGCCCCGAAATGAGATTCTTTAGCCGCCGGACCGTATGACGTCAGAGCCGAAAGCAAAGCCGTGTACGCGTAGTTACTAGCAGCGGGTGTTGTTGCGCAATCACCCAGCTCCAAATCGACACGCTCAAATTGACTGTGTTGGAAATTATTTACGGGTCCAACCTCGTCAGTGGCTGTTAAAGCGGTTCCATCTTCATTTACAATTTTAGTTCTGGTGTACAGCATTGTTAAAGCTGTATCCACGTATTCGCTGCCGCTAGACGTTACTTCAAATTCAATAGGTTGGTCCCCTTTCAAGGAAGTCAAAGGTTGATACGGAACCTATTTGGAATTTTCGATGGCCGTTTGAAGGGGAGGGGTGGCGAAAATATCGAAACCAGTACTGCAAGCTTCGGTCATTTTTTAGGGAGAGAAAATATCGCGAACCGTTTTGAACGAAAGTTTACGTTTATCTGATTTAAATTTTTTTGTGTTGCTTTGTTTTATAGATTTCTTTCTCTTTGGTATTTTTTTCTTTTTAGCTAGTCTTTTCTTTTGTTTGGCACCTCCTCTACCGTATTGTTGTTGTACATCATCCAGCGTTTCGGTGAACCTTCTTTTAGCGGAAGTTTTCAGAGCCTTTCCAGCGGCGACATCGTTTATAATCTCTGAAGATGTGCCCAGAAGCTGTTTACCAAGGAACTTTGCCCCTTTAATTAAGAAAGGTGATACGTATCTTCCGAAAGATTTCAAGAAGGACCCTATGCCGTGACCGTGTTGTCCTTGTTTGCCGACGTAAAAACTCAGACCACCACCTGACATCGCTTGCTGGGTATAATAATCCGTGTAGACACATCTTTTGTTATCTAACGCGTTTGACTTGCGCATCTTAAATGAACTTTACAGTGCAACAGTCCAAACTGAAATAAAGCCGGTTCACCCATGTGATCCTTTATATAAATGCCAACCTCGCTAATATAATGTTTTGACAAAGGGACGTAATGGGGTGAGACAAAAGTAAGGCACACGGCATCCCCGTGTTTCTTGTCTTCGATGGGTATAATACGTAATAACAACGTGGTTTAGTGATTTGTAATGACCAGCCGGTATATTATGCAGTTGATAGATTTCGTATCTGGTCAGTTTTGTATCTTTTCGTTCGACCTGGTATGTTAAGTCGCATGACTTGGGGTTTTTAGGTTTTTTAAAGTTGTCATCATCCAATGAATCTTCAGGTGTTTTTCTCTTATTGGTTTTGTATATTACATTGTAGAAGCTGTTTGTATATATTATCTCTACTAACGAAATTTCCCATTGTCCTTGTAAATTAATAGGATCCGGTAGTTTAGTGATGTAACTACCCATAGTGTTATTAGGGTAGATATCCATACTAGCGTCGCTAGGTAGCGTTAAATAGAATTCAGATTTTCTGGACATTTTCGGCTGTTACCCAAGAGTTCTGTGATTTAGGTAAACCGATAAACGATACAAAATATTCTAATTTCCCTTTACGTTTACGTTTCTTGAGTATGGAGTCTATCTTAAACAGTTTGGGCTCCACTGTTCGAATGAGCTGATCCGAGTAAAACAACCCGCTTATATGCTTGTCGTCCAAATCTTTCAGACGATATAACACTGGTTTTCTGAAACTCAGAATAGAGGAAATGACAAATACTTCCGTCGAGAAATTATGTTCATAACCTTTAGAAAATTCTGGTTTAAGCTTACTTATTCTTACAAAATCACCAACACGAAATTTGACATCTTTTTTAGTAGGCTTTTTACTCAATTCAGGCTTGTAAATGTTTTTGTAGACTTCCAGAACGTTAGATGGGGAAACATTATCGGGTGCCATTTTTATTACTGAGTGATAAGAGGCATTGTAGCCTTTAACTATGTCTGGCAAATGATCTATATATCTATGAGAATTGAAATGATCTATATATCTATGAGAATTGAAATGAGTCAACATTTTGAATATTCGATGTTTTAAAGTTTTAATTAATCTTTCTACAAAAGGACAGTGGAATTTTTCTGACGTCATAGAACCGTATTTGATTTTATTTTTCTTTAGAAGTTTTTGCGTACTTGAATTAATAAATTCTTTTCCTAAATCGGACCAGATGGCTTTAGGTTTGCTTTGTTCGATGATTATTTCGAGAGCTTTCGTAGCTTCGGCAGCGTGTTTTCTTTTCATGGGTACCACAAAAGCTTTTCGGGAAAAGCAATCAATGCCTACCATAAGGTATCTGTAGTTATCGTTGTGCTTGGCGATTGACCCCAAGTCAGCTAGATCAACTTCGACTCTATCCGAGATGTTAAATACAGGGATTTTACGTCTTTTGAATTTATTTCTAGCAGTTTTATGTAGTGTGTAAACGTCAGTGGCTTCAAGAAAGGCTTTGACATCGCATCTCGAAATGTCAAGATGTTGAACCGCCTTGTAGAAGGGGGCTAAACCCGTGAACCCTGACCTGTGTTTGCTGTTGAGATAAGTGTCCTTTAAGATTTCCTCTTTTTGGAGCTGCGATAGACCTCCCATACTGTACCCTTGGTATTAAAAGGTTGTTTCTTTAATATTAAGGGGCTGGCTTTATTGTCAAAAGTTAATCTCTTCTTCGCTCTTAAATACGATCGTGGTCGAAGCCTATTTTTTAAGGGTACGGAGAGAGGCGATGTCTTGATTGATGAGGGCTGTGCTGAGAGAGTCTTTGATTTACTTTTAGGAGGTAGAAAGTTTTGAACAAAAGGTTCAAATTCTGTCCATCCCGTAGGGGGAATCCCCATAAGCGAACGAGTTACCCCGTATTTGTTGAAGAGCATAGGTTGTATAGTAAAATATACTAGTTGAACTATATCAGAATCAGGGATCTTAAGGTCATTCACATAAAGAACCCCCGCATCATCCCAACGTATACTATGGGAGTTACTTGTCAAATGATCAAATATCTTTTTCGCTGCTCCCCTATATTTCAGTGGAAACATATTAATCCAGGTGTCGTGTTTATTCGATGGGCGGGGTTTCAAGATGCCCTGGTATCGTTTCAAGGCTTCTTCGTAAAAACCCATTTGGTTCTTTCATCTAAAGTGGGATTTGAGATAATTAGATTCATCTCTTTATCCAACTCTGATAACACAGCATTGTTTTTTGAAATATCATTGTTTGTTGTAGTTATTAATTGACGTGGTGGTGGTGGGTTAGGACTTTGTTCGTGTTGTTGTTGTTGCTGTTGTTCCAAAGGCACTAAGGTCATTTTATTAGCGTAAACTAACTGTTTATTCATTTTGCAAATAAACCGCCTAAAAGGCTCGAAATTACTGGAAAAAGGACGCTAAAAAAACCACTTCCGGTTTGTTTAGATAAAATAGCTCTTTTGTCTTTCCAATGTGTATTTTTGCAAGCAATTTTACGAATATGTTTCTTATGCTTACACAGTTTATTATAAACGTCTGGTTTCAAATTGATGGCGCCTTGTAAGGCGTTATGACAACACTCGCTAATTGAATCATTAATTTCTCTATTAGAATTTTTAAGAATAGCTAATCTTTGTGGTTTTTTTAATTGCCCCAAAGCGGCTATTAAATTGATATTTTTAGCAGCTAAACTTTTTTTCTTTTTATTCCCCGATGTTTTCTTGACCTTTCTCTTTGGCGACATCGTAAAGAATGATTGAATTTTGGAAATGTTAATTAATTATATAGTTTTCTTCTTGGGAGTATAGATGACTATTTGTTCTCCCGGTAAAATATTTGTTCTAAACCTTAAATCGGAATGACATTTTTGGGTTAAATCGCAAAGTAAATACCCGTGCAGTTTTTCTGTCGCGTCCAAATAACATTCTACTATAAATTTAGAGTTGTTGGGTGCTAATTGTTTAGAAAGGGCCACTAATTGCATAAGATCTCTTACTGTTTTCGTAAGAATCATGTAATGAGCGTTTAAGGAAGCTGTTCTCAAGTTTTTTTCAAATATATTTTGTAAAAGGGTAATTACGAATAATTTCCTATGATGCGATTGTTTAGTAAATATTTCTGATAAAATATTATTTTTATTTTCTAACATGAGATCATCTAATACGATTAATGTTGTTTGAGTACCATCGTATATAGTGACGTCGGGTAAACCTTGACGCAAAATTACACCCATTTCTTTTAATTCATCGTAACCATTCTGATATATACTATAATGCCAAACAACTAAATCAACTTTAGGTTGAAACATTTTATCTTTGTTTTCTATTATCCTTTTACATAAAACTGTTTTGCCTGATCCTGAAGGACCAAAAATAATTAAGTTTCCAGGTGTAGTGAATGGTATCATGACTAATACTTGAATGAAACTAATTTGTAATTATCATTCATACTTAAACACGATTAATTAAAACGCGCGCGCGTGGTTCGCGACCCCCCCCCCACCCCCCTAAACGCGGTCGGAGGCGCCCCCAAACGGCTCGCGGGGAAGCGCGGGTAGGCCAACACCACAAACGCGTTGACATCATCTTGCCTTTCACTATGGTATCTTCTATAAGCCTTTAACATGATCTGTCACTATACGAGATGGTAAATACCAAAGAAGCTTGACAACTAAAGAAATGCTGAGGGGAATTTTTCAAAATCTCCTTAAAAGGAGAGATACTTGAAGAAACTTTTTTTTGTCCAATGACATGGCTTCGGACCAATTTGCCCGCGAAAATTTTTACCCTTGTACATGCTAACCATCTTGGAGTCACTTGTTTGATCTCGAACACGCCCTGACCATAGCAAAAGGTATAAAAGGTCTAGGTTCAGACCCCAAAGACATCACTTTCTTTCGAATCAGCTATGGACCACCAACAACCAATGGATCTTTCTTCAACTAGGTAAGAAAAAAACTTTTTAAAAACTTAGTTTTTTAAAGAGAGAAGACCTAAAAAATCTCTCTCTATAGTTATGTGTACGGGGTAGACACCCCGTACTCTCCCTGTGAATATTCCGACTCGTCGGAGTCGTCCCTTTCCGGGACCCCAGATGCCCCTCAACGCCGGCCGCACTGCGTTGTGGGGCCACAACGGCGCCCGCCAACCCCATCACCGCCGCCGCCGCCGCCCATGCCACCAACCCCACCGACTAGCCCGTCACTCCCGCCCACCCCGCCACCGACGCCCGAACCTCAACACTATTACCAACCTCTCCCGGCCATATACTATCCATGGCAAGCCATGCCTCGGCCGGGAGAGGCTGACTTAAATGTCAATAGTGACTTGTAAGTGATACCTTTTATCTTTGGGGTAATATAACGCGAAATTATAATTTCTATTTATTCGTAGCCTCGTTTACCAAATCCAACTGTACCTGGTGGTACTTTCGGAGGTCATTGGGGATGCCGATTATTTAAATGACCTGCTGAACCAAGTTCGGCAGGTCATTTATAATCATTCGATTTTTATCCCTGATGAGTAAGTATTTTTAAAAGGTTTTTATTCCGTAAAAAATTTTAAACCAAATTTTTAAACCAAATTTTATAATTTTTGTTACAGCCTCCTGGCCTTTAACTGCCGAGGGTTCCGGTAAGCTAAATACATTTCTTATACATAATATTAACAAGTAATAACTAATTTTACTCTCTCTCTCTTCCTTAGTGTAACCCTCGAGCTAGGGCAGTTGGCATTGTACCGCCGGGTACGTTTTTTGGAGGTGCCGGCGCCTGCTGCACTAGTGTTCGAGAACTGGGATGACGTACTATTCCATGGGTTCTCGGCACTAGTGCAGATCCTCATCCGGCCGTGAGGTGGCGGGGGGTGGACGGTTTAAAAAAAAATGTAAAAAAAAAATCTTTTTTTTTTTGTAAATTTTTTTTAAAAAAAAAAATTGTAAATTTTTTTAAAAAAAATAAATTCTGATTTGACTTTATATACTTCTCTTTATTTAAATTAAGCTTATATTTTTACCTTCAAAGTTTAGTTTATTTTTCTAAACTCTAATTTCATAGGCTTAAACAGTAGAAGAAAAAAAGATATGCTTAGTATTAGCTATATAAAATATAACAGTTTTTTAGTTCAATTCAATTTATTTTAAACATAAAACTTATAAAATTAAATACAAATAAAATTAAAAATGAGTTAGTAAATGCATGCGTGTTTTTAAATAAGTTATTTGACCAGAAATTACAGAACATAAATTATAATTATAAAAATAATTTTCAAGATTTTCTTCTTGTAGAACATTGTTGAATTTCGTCACGACCTGGTATGACGTTATAAAGTTGGTGAAATATCCCACCACAGCGTCGAATTTTTCAGGTTGGTCATCTAAGCAAGATATATGATCGGGGTCTCCGTATAAATTGTCATAAATATCATTATAAATTTCTATAATGATATCCGCCATGTGTGTAAACACAATTGCATGGTTATTTATCTTGACGAGATGCTCCTTTACAGCTCCTGAAACGCGGTTCAATGCCGCTGTTTCCATACTGGTCAAAACAATAGAGTCCTCCCTTATTAAGTCTTTAATATGGCATGTGTTATGGTACGCCACAACTGTTGTCTTTTCATTAGGGGTATCGTTTAAAACGATTTCGAAATTGTTGGCTTCATGGGCGGCAGTCCAGCCCGCTAAAACGGGTAAGCGCGGCATCAGCTTTTCCCAGGTTTCCGTAGAAATGGCTAAGCTTTTTACCGAGTGCTTTCGGCATAGACGAACCTCAGGATCCAGGGTTCCGTTCACGAATCCAGTTGTTAAGAACAACTCTTTAGATATATGGAATCTGCCGTTAATTTTACGTTCGTTAGTTACACCTATCTTCCTTTTGGGAGCTTCTTGATTTTCCATCTCGCAGGTTTAGGATCTTCTCGAATAATGATGCTCTACTCAATTGAATCAGGGGTTTTTATACAAAATTTCTTACGTAGCTATTGCGAAATATCTATTGTCCTTAACTGTTCCATTGTTAGACTGTAGGCGTATTTTTATGTCAAAGTTCTGAAACCACAGATTAAGGAATTCCAGCACCCCCAAAATCAATAAAATAAATAATACAATAAGTAGTTTTTGAGGATTAATCTCCAAGATCTAACGAATTCTCGACTGCCTTTGTGTACTTGACTCCATAACGACTTACGAGTAAATAAATTATACAATAGTAAACTTGACCTATTTATCTATTAATAGACCTGTCAATCTTTGATTGATTGAAGAAATATTTTCTTAACAATACATCTTCACGTAATGTCGTAAAAACCCCGCTAATGGAATGACGCATCATCTCTTTTGTTACAATCCTTTTGTTGAATTACCAAATCTATTGACGACTCATCCTTTTGTTACCATCTGCCACCTGGATGTCAATCTTATGTCACCTATTGTTGATTGACAAACAATAGTAGACGTGTTTAAACACGTCCGGAAGGTCAACGTACCATTGGCCAATAGAAGCTTAGGTAACCTTCCATCCCCCCCTGTTAATAAGCCTAGAGAAATTTAGTATAAAATAACGCGAGAAAAAATCAGAATATCGCATTCGTACTTTAGATCTCGTAACATCAAGATGGATCCTGAATCACTTCGCTGGAATTTAGATGAATTAGCTGTAAATAGGCCTTGGCCCCTAACTTCACTATACAAGTTTTATTTTTTCCTATGTGCCTATTTACACATCGACCCTGCCAATGTACCCTCAAGTTTACCCACTTTTATTACGAATGGAGGTTTAAATATAATTCAGACATTCCTTGATGTCATTGAATACATGAGAACCGTCCCTAGAACACCGGAAGACTGCGATACAATTGACCAACTAAACCACTTAAGTAACTTAATTCCTAGACCTATAAATATTTCTTACGCCGATCGCATAGAAAGACGCCGGAATGAATTACTACCCACTAACCAGGAAGAATCCTTAATAGCAGATTTCAACAATCCACAATACGATATAGAGATGGCGGCATTTTTGAATCAGGAATGTCAACAAAACGACCCTTTTGAGTACCTATCTCTGAACTTCTCCGACTACCTACCCAGTGAAAAGGAATCTCTCATGGACTCGGAAGAAGCCGAGGCCAATATGTACGATCAGTGGGGTGGCGGCTACCCCCCTTCACCTATTCAGGATGTCCCTCCTTGGAACAGAGCGAAAAATTCTATGAACAGTTTAATATGTATGGTAGAGAATTAGTTCTAAACATCACTGATGACCCCGTTGACAGTATAAGTAGTATTACAGAGCACGTGCTAAATGAGTACAGAGCAACAGATTATGTCCAAATAACATTGAGAAGCTTAGGTATAAATTGCAGGTCTGAATTAGAATTATCCTTTAAAAGACTAGACCAAGTAGATCCCTCTATTCTCTTTGACCAACTAGCCGAACTGCTTTACGACGACGAAATTGAACATTTTTTTCAAGGTCCCATAAAAATAATATTCCATATAGTGAGAATTCCCGAAGGATACGGCCGATCAAGTCGTCGTCATCTTAAACCCTTCAATATTTTCTCTAAAGATAGGCGTGGAATACGTCGGATTACGAGTACCGATAATCTCTGTTTGGCCCGAAGTCTTTGTGTAGCTATTTCGCATCGTGACTACATGAACAACAAAAACAACAAAGAGGCCAAAACCCATTACATGACCATATCCAAAATAACCACCGGAAACACGTTGCAAAAAACAGCGGCTTTAGAGCTATGTGAAAAGGCGGGAGTCGCCCTAGACGAATGTGGTACCCCCGATTCTTTTCAGAAATTTAAAGTTTATTTATCGGCTTACTCCATCTTTGTCTATAAATTCGAAAATAGGGTACCCATTTTAATATTGGGCGAAAACGACCCTACAGACACCAGACCACGCCTCTTTCTACTTAACGAAAATAATCACTACAATGTAATTACCAATTTAAAACCATTGTTTAGTCACGAGTACTTTTGCGAGAAGTGTCTCACTCCCTACTGGCGTATTCAATCTCATAAATGCAACGACTGGTGCTTTAAATGTATGCGTCCCACTATTTGTCATGGCCGTGAAAAAACATGTGGGTCATGCTTACTAAAATTCTGGGGCGACGACTGTTATAACAGTCATTTGATCCCAGCAGGTAACAAAAAACCTCTTTGTGAGAGGCTCTACCTTTGTAAAAATTGTTTTAAAACAATAGATTTCGCAAACCGCAAGACTAACCATACATGTGGAGAAATGTATTGTCAAGTATGTGGAAAACATCAACCCAGCGATCATTTATGCTACATTCAAGTGATAAAGGACAAAAACCCCAGCGCTATCCCCTCGAAAAAACCTCGTCGTAATATACCGGAACTAATGTATGTTTTCTTTGATGTGGAATGTATACAAACAAAAATATGTCAAGAGAAGCTAGGGGCGTATGAACATCAAGCTATCTTATGCGTCAGTATCTCTGTTTGCGAAGATTGTATAGAAGAACAATCCCTAGATTTTAATTGCATCAAATGCAACCAATTTGGACCTCGCAAACAACATTTCACTGGTGGAAAACCTATAGCTGCGTTCCTAGACTACTTAGTCAGCTTATTCGACGTGAAGAAAGTCATTGTATTATCGCATTTTGGCAGCAATTATGACAACCAGCTATTAATTAGGGAAATAATTAACAGAGACGAGAAATTTGTACCTGAATCATTGAAAATTAACGGTACGCGCATTTTAGAGATGAAGCTATCGAATCTATTATTCCTCGATTCGTACAATTTTATTCCCGTCGCTTTATCTAAGTTTCCAGCTACTTTCGGCCTCCCTAACGCCGCCAAGGGGTACTTTCCCCATTTTCTTTTCAACGTAGTGGATCACGCGTTCGATATTGACAGACAGGAGGAGACTAACTACGTGTTAGAAAATACTTTACCACCTACAGAAGCATATGGTTGTCAGTACTTTACCAGGAAAAACTTGGACTCCTTTATGAAATGGCATACCTCAGAAGTCAGTAAGGGCAAAGGCTTTAATTTTTTAAATGAGCTTTATTATTATTGCGAAAACGACACTCTACTCCTATTTTTAGGATGTTTAACTTTTCGGTCCCTCCTACTAAAAGTTACGAGCGTAGACCCATTTAATTGTGGATCAGTCACCCTCCCAGGGGTCTGTTCCTATGTGTATCGAAAAAATTATCTCAAATCGAACACCATTAGCATCATCCCAACAAACTATTACAGACTTGGTGAGAACCAGTCTTTAGGCGCCATTGAATGGCTTGAATGGACCTCTCACGAGAGAAATATTTCTATTCAATCTTCTTTTAGGGGCAAAGAGGTTAAAATCCAAACCCTAAAGGTAGACGGCTATTGTTCAATCAACAAAGAAGTGTTCGAATATATGGGATGCTATTATCATGGATGCAAAATACACTTTCCCATCAATAGAAACAAGATGTTACATGGTGACCCTACTGAAACGTTAAACACAAGATACACGAGAACTGAGAAGAAAATTAGCAAACTAGAGGCCCTGGGATATACAGTCAATGTCAAATGGGAGTGTGAATGGGAACAAGACAAAACAAATAACCCTGGAATTAATGAATTTTTAAAACGGAACGACATCCGCGTTAAAACATCCAAAAGACTGAACCCTCGCGACGCTTTCTTCGGGGGACGTTGCAGCGCCAACAAACTGTATCATAAAACAACGGGTACAGAAAAAATGCACTACGTGGATTTCACTAGCCTGTACCCTTTCGTCAACAAAACGGGAAAAATTCCTATCGGACATCCTAAAATTATTCTAGATAATTTTCCCGACATCTTCTCATTCGATGGGCTTCTTAAATGCGACGTACTTCCGGCTCAAAACCTGATACATCCGGTTTTGCCAGCTAGGATAAACGGGAAGTTAACCTTTCCCCTTTGTTACACCTGTTGCAAAACTCAATTCCTGGGGGACTGCACCCACACACCCGATCAAAGAGAACTGCGGGGCACGTGGGTAACCGATGAGTTGAGGTACGCCGTGGAGCGAGGATACAAAATCACTCGAATGTATGAAGCCTGGTCGTACAAAATAACCCAATACGATCCCAAGACCAAACAAGGCGGGCTTTTTAAAGACTATGTAAACGCCTTCCTTGAATATAAAACCCTTGCTAGCGGATTCCCTGCTGATTGCGTCACCCAAGAGGATAAAGAAAACTACATCAAAAATTACAAAGAAGTCGAGGGGATCTATTTAGACATAAATAAAATAGAAAAGAATGAAGGCTTAAGATGCCTTAGTAAACTCATGCTGAACTCTTTTTGGGGGAAGTTTGGACAAAACACGAGACACACCTCAACAGATATAATAAAAGACGCAAAAACCCTGTACGAACTACTTCTTAACCCAGACAAAGAGGTTAAAAGTCTACTGACATTAAACGATGATACTATTCTAGTCAAATCAACTGACATTGCAGAAAACGAGATAGCTCACAAACATACAAACGTAGTTATAGCGTGCTATACTACGACTATGGCACGCCTTCATCTTTTAAAACATCTCGAGATGGTGGGAGACTTATGTTTTTATATGGATACGGACAGCCTTATCTACCTCTCGCCAGGTGGAGGCCCCTATACTACCCACAGGAGATTATCTTGGTGAGTTAAAGAATGAGCTAGAACCATACGGCAAAGACGCCTATATTTGTGAGTTTGGAAGCGCAGGAGCAAAAAATTACTCCATGAATATTTACGACCCCGCAACAGAAAAAATCACTAACATAATTAAAGTTAAAGGATTTTATTTAAATTCGTCAACAGAAAACCATGTAAATTTCGATATAATGAAAAAGTTGTTAGGCGTAAACAACGATGGTAAACCAGAAATGAACTCGGTACAAGTACCCATTGGCCCTCAAATCCGACGTTTACCTAATCACACTTTAATTACTATTGATCAAACTAAAACATATCAAGCCGTCGTCGATAAAGTAAGAGTTTTCCCAGATTACACCACAACCCCTTACGGTTATCTTAAGTAAATTTTAATTTGTAAAGTTGTATATATATATAATTTCTGTAATTTAATTAATTGGGGTTTTGTCTGCAGACATTTTTTTTTTGTGTATGTTAATTGCAATTAGTTTTATTACGTTTGGAATAAATTTGTCAATAATAATTTTCACTTTATATTATGGTCTTTATTCCTACAAAATCATCTTTTGTTATAAGCCTATACAATCAATCAATCAAATTTTGACAGATAAAGTGAGGAGAACGGGAAAACCCGCCCCCTCGACCTTGAGTGGCCGCCATCTTGGATCCTTATACTGGCTGCACCATCTCTGCTGTAAATAAGAAATTTAGTGTACCAAAAGGGAACTGGACAAAACAGTTAAAATTTGTACCAAAAACGTTTAATGAAACTGTCATTACCAAGCATCATTGTGATTCTTTAGCTAAAAAACACTCAACACTCGGCTATCGGATGTTTAAAGCACATAAAGTGAATGAAGTATTTATAAACCCAAGAGAAAAAGTTTCAGATGGCTTTAGCATATTTATAAAAGCTAAAGTTGAAGCTTCATTTACGATATCATCCAAGTATGATGTGGCAAAAAAGCTGAATGTTAGTGGACAAGTTAACGTAGCCTGGTGTGCTTGTAAAGCAGGTTGTGGTGGTGTGTGTAAACATGTGGGTTCCGTATAATGGTTCATTTTGGACTGTATTAGATCAGATAAAACCTTTATTCCTGACGACTTCGCTTGCACTGAAAAGACTAGAGCTTGGAGTGTCTCTTCTCAAAATAGGAAACTCTCAAGATCTTTTACTGAATTGGATTTTGTGAAGCATACACCTGGCAAAGCTAGCAAAGTTCTGCAAGAAAGGCAACAGAACCAGCAAAACTACAGTGCTTTGGATGACATAGGAACTGGCGAAGATGTCAAGAATATGTCTGCTAGGATTAAGTCACTCACTGAACGATTGAAAGCTGGTAAACGCCGCGAATTGTTTTGCCTTATTCAAGAGGAAAACAATTTTACACCATATCCAAAAACATTAGCTGACCCAGAAACTAATACTACAACCGAATTGGCAATAAATGTAGTTATGAATGCTCGTACTTCACTTCCGATTGCACTCGTAGAAATAGAAGATGAAATGAAAGAACTGCTTCGTATATCTATTCTGAAAACACCAGATACCTTGAAATTGACTTCAGATTGTGCAATAAATCTAGAGGTAGAAACTAGAGACCAGTCAAATTGCCTCCTATGGAAGAGTGAGCGGAAATTCAGAATCACTGCATCGAAGTTTGGTTTAATTTGCAAACGGCAGAAAGAAGTCAATGACTATTTTCTAAAAACAATTTTTAACGGAGCTGATCTGTCTAAAAATAAATAGGTGCAAGAGGGGTTGAAAAATGAAAACATTGCTACAGAAAAGTATGAATTATTGCGTCCAGGAGTGAAAACCTTCGCAGTTGGTTTATGCATTAATCCTTCGTTACCAATGTTGGGAGCATCCCCTGACAGGTTGGTGCTACAAGAAAACGTAGGCTATAGCCTTTTAGAAATCAAGACATTGGCAAAATGTAAGGAACAGTCAATAAACATCGAAGAAGCTATACAGAAGAAAGAACCAACGAGCAAGTTTTTAAAGGAAGATGAAAACGGAGAAATTTTCTTAGACCCGAACCATAACTTTCATTATTAAATACAAGGTCAGCTTGGGTTAACAGGTCTTAAGTGGTGTAATTTACTAGTAGATTGTGGAGACGAAAAGCCATTTTGCCAACGTATTAAATTTGATGAGAAGTTCTTTAATGATAAAATTGTTCAAAAATGGTTAAAATTTTATATTTATCATGGTATATCATTCCTAGAAAAGCTAATGTGATGTTAAAAAAAACATTTTTGTCATTTAAAAATGCAATTTTCATATTAAAAGGTCTTGTGATATTTTTGAAAATATAAAAACAGTGAATTTTTATTTCTGAAAATTAAATTTTAACTTAAGAATTTCAGATGATAACTACTCTGTTATTTTTCTGTTTAACAACGGTTCATTGCAAAAGTTTACTAAATAAGTACAAATTTTCCATATTTTGTTTAACTGGTTGTGCATAGAGTTAGGAAAAATTGTTCTTAGTATGTTATATTCCTTGACTCCTCTAATGACTCGTTCTACATGGATTCGACCACTCGCTATCTCCCTGGTATAAGATTCTTCCTCCTCAGAGAGTTGGGCTTTGTTGTTTAGAAAGGGAGGCATGTTTAATTTTACACCTTTGGCTTTGAGCAAATCTGCTATCAGGAAACCCCGATCGGCCATAACTGAATCTCCAGCTTCTAAAAGTTTCACGACTCCCGAATCTTGGGTTAGTTCAACATCTGACATTCGACCTGGCACTAAGTCAGACACAAAGCTTATGAAACCATTCGGAGTTACACCAATGAGACCTATAGCCGTATTGTGGGTTTTGTACGAAGACCAACAATCGCTTTGTGTTATGAAATCATTGGGTTTTTGGATGAACAGTTCAGTTGCATCCAAAACAATGCGAACGGTAGGAAATTTGGATTTAAACTCGTCTGGCATGAATCTATCAATAGCTTGTCGCGATGGCCATATATGAAACTGAGTTAAGCGTTTCTCTGACAATTCTATCCAAGTTGTACAAATATTTGACAAAGTACTTTGTGCAATGTGAAAACGATAAGCTAAATCCTCTTCGAGAAGTCCAACTCTTAGCCTACATAGCACTAAGAAAAGTTGATCTTTGAAGTGTATTTGCATCGGGCGTCCGATAGTTTTACCTTGCCCTCTTTCAAATTTCCTTTTATAGCCCTTGGCTCCGTTATACAATTTTAAGTCTTTTAAATCAGGTTCAACTAGGGCATACAAATCTTCAAAGACCTCTGTACCACTGCATCCAGTGTAGAACTGTAACATTGCGGGAGAATCAGATACTTTCTTTAAGGAAAATCTGTGTTTCTCCTTTAACTTCTGTTCTAAAAGATTAATGTTGTTTTTATAAGCTGAACTATTAACTCTGACTTCTTTAATTTCTTTTATCAGCTCTGTATTTGCTTTCTCTAAGTCTTTGCAGTTTTGTAAAATACTTTTAAATATCACATTTTCCTCAAGCAGCACTTTGTTCAATGATTTTAGTTTTTCATTTTCGTTGCGTGGATTTTCAATAAGAAGTTCATTTTCTTGGAGTCTTTTTATAGTTTGGGCTAGTGACATTTCTAGGTCAAGTGAGTAGTTATGATCTTGAAAATACACAAAAATTAAACTAATCAAGTAGTTAAGATTTTAAAAGGGTAAGCGTCACTTACCACTCTTGCTATTTAAATGGTTTTCTTCGACAGGCTCTGGCTGCTTATCATTCGTAATCAAGTCATTGGAAATAGTTACTTCTACTACTCCAAATTCATTAGATACGTCAGGCATATCTGCCGATAATTCAGAATTCATGAAATGCTTTGGGAATTTATCAAAATACTGCCTGCGGCCACATTTATTATTAAAATGATGCCCACAAACTCTTTGATGCTTTAAACCAATAGGTTTTCTACTTGAAAATAACGACGGTCCTTTTTCAATAGTTTTAACATGTTCCAAAGTATTTTTTTCTATTATCTCGGTCCACTTTTTCTTAAGTATTTCATCCTTGGGAAACGGACTAAAGCTAACGCTTGGATTTCGAACTGATGTTGACTTAGAGCCGGGCACACAACACCGAACTCCAACCATTTTATACTTGATATAAATTTTTAAAAGATTAATAAAATATAAGATAGTTAAGTCCTAAACCTAACTTTCCCTCTTACAGTCTCAGATAACAGTACAAGCTAACCAAGGCTTAGTATATATTTATGAAATTTCCAACCGAAAAATGAGAATATGGTTTTTATATGTGTAAACACTAAACAGTCTCCCTGGTATAAACTAGTACTAAAACATGACTTACCAAGTTAGCATCAAACTTAAGCGAGGATTATAAACAAATCTAAACTAAAAGAGTGTACGCGGTAGCCGATAAACCAAACAACAGGAATTTTGGAATCACGTGACTATTTTTAATTTTCCTACCGTTTGATGACGCTCAAATCTTATATAAAAGAAATTTTTCCCAGAAGACCTCGCAATTTATAATAAGGCCTATTGAGTCCTTTGCAAAGCGATGAAATTTTCCATGTGGATTAGTATCAAGTTCGGTTATTCCAATGTCTGTCTTGTATCTTGTTGCTAAAACATGTGCTATATTTATCTTTTTCATAAAAGTAACATATTTCTCGTTTCTTAATTACAACAGTCTTCTTTCCTGCAAGACGTCCTTTAGTTATAACAACTATAATATTTGGCTTGAAAAGCATTTGAAGGGATAAATTTTTTATCGGAATTTCTAGAAGTAAGAGGCAAATGGAAATAATTTATTCTTATAATTTAAACTAGAATAGACAATAGTTTACACTTGTTTCCAGAAATTTTATTTCGGATTAGCTCAGTAGTGCCTACGATATGCTGCTAATAAAACTAAATTTTTAAGAATGTGCAATAAAGATGTATGAAACAGATTATCTCATGTCCTGAAGCTGACAAATTGTTCAATATTCGTTATATGAATAAAATGAGCTACATACTAAAGTCTTAAGTATGACACATGAGGGGTTTTGATCAATGAATTCCGGGCAATTTTTTAAAAGGTTGCAAATGTTCCCATGCCATTTCTTCCAATTTGTCTTATTAGGACGAGGTTTGGGTTATTTTTAAGCACCGAATATTTTAATTTAGATTAATTCTCTGTTCTATGGCATATTCACTATTTTTAAATTGTACATTGTAAATCGGAGGTTGCACTAAATCTCAGATTTAAGAGACAAAACAAGTTGCAAGTATTTTGTAAAGAAATTTACTTTTATTTCAGAACATTATTTTTTAGGAAGTTGACTTTTAGTTTGTAAAATATCACATTTTCACCATATTTAACAATAAGTGATTAATTAATATACATGGTCCAAGGTTTTACTATGAGGAATAATTACTGTCAAAACGGATAAATTTAAAATTAGTAAGTTGGGCTTGCTCAACTTGTTTAACCCTTTAAATAAAAAATACAGTGAAAAGGGAAAAAGAGAGATTAAAACAGGTCAAAGGTCGAGGTAGGAGAATCAGTTAAACATACCTCCTCTTTTGAAAAGATTCGCCTCGCCCTACCCTACCCTAAATAAGCCCAAAAATAAACTTTGGTCTCTAAAGAAAAAATAAACCCATGCGTCACTCAAAAACCCGTTCGGTAAAATTGTAAAGAAAATACTGACGATGGGCATTGTATATAAAAACCCCTTTTTAAAAAATAGACCTTTTTCATTGGTCACAAGAGTTTTCATGTAAAGAAAATTGCCTTCGATAAGGCACTCGCATTTTAGCTTCTCTGGAGAGAAGTACTAAAACTTGTCATGGTAAAAATAGAACTTTAAACTTAAAAAACAAACTTGTCTTCAATAAATAGAAGTAACCTTAGATTTAGCTAAGGAACAATAGAAAATTAAAACGTAACCTCAGAATTAGCTGAGAATTATTAAACTTATAACTTTAAGAAAATAACCAAAACAAAAAATCAACAAAACAACACGAGATTTTTCAGTCGGTTTCGTGTTCACTAAAAACCAGCACCGCTCTCCCAAATAGGAACTTAATCCGCTTTATACTATGAGGAATAATTAATGTCAAATTTTGCTTAAGATCTCAAAATCTTTTAATGATGTGATCAACTATGAAAATACGAATTTTGATACCTACTGCACATACTCAAAAAGCCCTTGTAATTTCCGATGGGTTCACTTTAAAGACACAGATAGAAATCATAAATTGATTGATCGCACCCCTGTTATGGATTAAAAAAAATCAAATCTCCCAGATCTGACACTAGACAAAGATAAAGCAAATGCCCTTATAACTGAAACAGGTGTTGAAACACTCGATCATGCTGATGCTCACATAAAATCAAACTTTATCATTCAGATTAGTGGCTTTGTTGCGATGATAATTCTTTTTTTGTGTTCAGGAAAAAATCACCTTGGGTTTACTATACAAATATCAAGAATAAGCCACTACATCCGTGCTACGAAAGCAATCCTGGGGCAGTCTCGTGGCTTTATAAGCTTATTGTAGTCAGAGATACTCAGCTGTTGAGCATGATTGGGCTCGATCGCTTTATTCTGCTTCAGACAATAAAACTGCTGTACAGAATTGGTTTTATACTCTCTGCTATGTGCTTGCCAATATTTATTTATGCGTTTTTTATGCAGAGCGGAACCTAGATGACCCGCAACTATTTCCAAGGCTGACAATTTGGAGAATTAAGGACTGTAAGCTATACTGGGGGATTCTGCTAATCTCGGATGTCTCCACAATCATCATATTCTACATCATCTTCAGTTACTACAAGAGATACATCACTTTGCGTCAGCTTTATCTTGTGTCACCTGCCACCATGGCATCGATAGTAAAACTAAGAGATCTCAAAAAATCTGGGATCAAATATAGATCTCCTGAAAGATATAAAGAAACTTTCAGTGGTCAAATCGATGACCAACTGTTAATGGACCAGTCTTGCAGTGGCGTCGCTAGGCCTTAATTGGGGTGTTATAGACCCCCAAAATTCAAATTTAGCCCCCTCAAAGTAATCCGTAAACCCTACCAAAAATTACTCGTATACCCCTAAAATCCTGTAGCAATTTATATTAAAAATTAAATTGATAGATTTTGTAGAAATGAGTTTCAGTATCAAACAGTACAATTTTCAAGAAAAAACAAATAAATGTTGGGGGTCCATACTCTCTAACCATAGCTAGAACACGTTTTTGAAACTTATATCATTAATCCTTTTTTCCTCGTATGTGGCCCATGAAAGTCGCCAAATTGCTTTCGAGCTCTTTATCGAGTGATTCGACTTGATTCATCAAGTTCTCGACTGATACATTGATATTTTTTTTGACGCGCAAAACAAAATTAATACTACTGTTTATCGCTTTCATCGCGCATTCTTGGTACAAATGGAACAGATACGAATAATCTCGCCTAAACATTGCATTTTCGTTCAAGAGACGAGAAAGGCGGTAGTCAGTTTCTGTTATTTTCCCAAAAGGTCTTTCGTCGCTTTTACCGAAGCGAACCTTTGAAAACAAGTGCACAAAGGTCATATACTCTAGATTTTTGTCCCAATAGCTAGCTGGTTCGGCTTCAACACGTTTCATTTGGAAAGAAGCTAACAAATCCTTCGGGGGTTGAACATTCACCGGATGGATTGTATAGTGATCGTAAAGATCTTCAACTTCATCTTTTGAAGGCTTTCTTAACAATGCTTCTGGTTGCGTTACAATTCTGTAGTCGTCGTCTCGTGAGAGATTAGACCCATCAACTACAGCGCCAACGCAGTTATTAAAAGCGTTTTGATTTGTTTCCGCCTGCTGATTATCTATGGCCGAAGCGTTCTCGCTTGAAACCACTGCATCATGACTGTCGTTCGCTAAGGCGAGGGTATCATTTCTTCTAAGCAATTCATCTGGGGTTGATAAATTCTCACGCTCATCGACAATCCCTTCGGTGCCGCAAATATAATCCTCATTGATCTGAGTGGCATCGATGAGTTTGAACAAGGGATTAATATTTTTCAGTACAGTGATGGCTTTTTTTCAAGACTTCTAGACGCACTATTCTTTGCCAAATTTTTCTGTCGCAGGTGGGGAGGCCATTAACCAATATGTGCAATTCGTGATTTTTAGGCAATGACGTCGGTATCATGTCGATATTTTTTTGAACTGGAATTGGGAGGTATATGATTTTACCTTTCCAAGCTTTCACCGCACCAAAGTGAATGTTGGAGTTCGATTTGGTTCCTAGCCGGACGACAGTGTGAAATGACTTCACAAGTTGCATTAGAGCTTTCTCAAACATGTTCAATCCAGCGATTTCCACTGGAGGAAAGTCAACTCGCAAACCATTAAGGAAACACCTACTTGGAACTTTTCCTTTCCCCAATTCTTTAGAACAGTAAGGACATAAGACCATGTCCATTTCTTTAAAGTTTGGATGTTTCAACAGCAATACAGCTCTTAAAATGAGATAAGCAGGGTTTTCAAAAACTGAGGTGTTTGCCAGTTTTTCTACGGACCTTCAATCAGATTTTCTTAATAATCTAGCGCAACAATCGTAAGGAGTGTCGTGAAATTCATTTGTATCTCTCTCAGCTCTAGCAAATTGTTTAGTGTAGAAAGCCAAGATTTCACTCTCATCGAGCCTAGGCCTTACATGGTTTTCGGTGCCTTTCGTCGCCTCGTTATCAGCATTCGAAATTTTTAAGCCACGCGTAGCAACAATTTTTCTCAATTCTGTTATAATTTTCCTGAGAGATTCATAATCTCCATGATCACTCTGGTCGGTCAACGTCGATAAAGCGTTTTGCAACGCTCTAACAGAGTAAATTTTGCTCATAATATTCCTAATCCCCGAGAAATGCGGAGCCAATTCTCTGAAGGCTCTCAAGTAACTGTGGCATTCCTCGCTCTCGGAGCAATATGCGAAATGCCTAAGATACGGGAAGAGTTTAACCTCCAAATCTGAATCATCCGACGGCAACGCTACATTATTTTTTTGTAAAATTTATTTTTAAAGGAGCAAACATCAAAATCAGACCCAAAAAGGTTACTTAAAGCGCTCTCGCTAGCATTTGCTGCCATGTTGATGAAAGCTATGACGTCAAAAATGGCACGTTCTCTAACGTTGCAAATGTCGCTGCATTCCCAATACGAACATTTTCCCTTCGTTTCAATTAATCCAGATTCGTTAATGACGATGTTCGCCTTTGGACGTTTCTCTTTGGAAACGTATTCTACTTCGTTGAAAATATTTGTGACAACGCCCAATTGATTCACTTGTAAGCAACGTTCGATGACAAAGGCACCGTCTGGTCCATTTATGTCGAGGAAGTTGCCGTTTTCATCAACCCATTCATTACTTTGTTCCACACTATGGCACTTTTCTCCTAAAACCATTTTGAAAGTTCCATTTTCGTCAAATTGTAATATTTTTCCATATCGCGTTTCACTGTCATCGTTTTTCCTTATTTTGCCATGATTCCCCAAAGGAAAGTACGAAGTCTCTCGATAAAACGCTTCGGTAAGACTGGTGTGAAGCCTTTTTCCGCCAATGATTTCGACAAAATTGTGACTATTTACCAATCCAATTTCTTGCAATTTCTCGGCAAAGCTTTTGAATTGTTCAATAAGGATAGCGCGCTTTGCATGGCAAGCTGAGTATATCTGCCTTTTCAAATGGGAAATTTTTCCACATAGTAATTGGCATTGGAGTTTGTGCGATGTAAATTTGGAACTTTGTTTGCCAAATGCATTAGCTAAAGTTTTGGACGACATCAATCGTTCAGTTAGTCGCGTAACTAAAAAGCGCTTAAAACTTTCCGCAATCATTTTTTTGTTTTTGGTTTTAAAAATACCTCTATTAAAGTAAACTTTTTTAAGGGGATTTTTTGCATTACGCTTGACTCTGTACGTCGAGTTTTTACTTTGTGAGCGATGTTTTTTTTTGGAATAATACCGTTTACAAGATAATTTGGTTGCTTGTGATGTTTTCACCACTTGGGCTTTTAGACCCCTTTTGTTTCTAAATCTTAAGCGTTCTTGCTCCTTCTTTCTACGTTGTCGAGAAACCATTCTAAATTATCTAAACTCTCTCTAAGAGGCAATTAGGTCTCTCTTTGAGCCACAAAAGGTCTCTCTTTCAGCCACCACAGGTCTCTCTTTCAGCCACAACAGGTCTCTCTTTGAGCCACAACAGGTCTCTCTTTGAGCCACAACAGGTCTCTCTCTTTTGAACCAAAAGATATCAGTAAGTGCCAGGAAGGCACTTAAAAATATCGAACACGTCACACACAATGAAACATATAAAATCGTGTTTACCTAATGAAATTTGCTAATAAACAGCAAGGTATAGCCTAGTCCGCTTTTAAAAAAGCGTCAAGTCCAAACTAACCGAAAATGCCGCTTAAAAACAATGCGAAAATCAAGAAAAGGTACCCAAACAGTCTTGTCAATTGACGGATCCTGAAACAGAAATCGTCACTTCAAGAAATAATTGGGCGCAGCTAAATCTTCCACGTGTTAGTCTCGTTAAGATTCGAGCTTCGTATGTAGTTCAGTTCAGTTTTTTTGAGGCATCACTTTTCCGTGGCTAATATAATGTAGGTTCCCACGGGATGCAAGCAATCTGTTAGCATAGACGCATTTTGGGAACTGGATGCATTCCATTTAAGGAATTTTCTCCCCTGTATTATTATTCGATCGAAAAGGTCACTGGTCAATCAGCTATATGGTCACTGGGGTTTTAGACTAAATTCTAGCGTACTCCTCCAAGCTCGTCTCTATACTCTATGGCAAGAAGACGTCACTACTTTTTCGGTCGATCGGCTGCTCCGTGTTATGCTTATAGTTTGAAGCAAAAAAAGTCATAATATTTCCATTACTACCCGATTTGAGTCTTTGAAACTCAATGATAGTGGCGATAATACTAAAGCATTGTCGATGAGTAACCAAAGTGTTCATTAAAACAGTTTGACGACCATGTTTACATGTGCGCAGAATTGACAACGTTAAACAACTTTGGCAATTGTAATACACAGGGTTACATTTTTGCTATATTCACGTTGGTGTGTGCTAATGCTCCTAAATTGTTGTGAATACTGTCTGTATTTAATTTAATTCTTTAATTCTTAAAAGCCAAACTAGGGGACATCATCATTCGTTAAGATATTTTCCAGATTGTGTTTAAGTTACCGCATCCATTTTGCAACGTTTCCATGTTGGCATTTGTTTATCAGATTAAATAGGGCCGGCCATTGATTTATTTACTCAAAGTGAAGCCAGCATAGTGCTTCATCATTCGTTAACATATTTTCCTTCATCAACTTAACGTTGAAGTAATTAATTTTATTTACTTGACTTTAAAACCATTTTTCCTCTAGATTTTGGTCAGTACCAAGGGATAATAGGTGCCAAAGAATGCTTCTCACTGGATATAAACTTCTATTTCATTAATTTCGAATAAGATAAGGTGTAAAATGTAAATAAGTGTATTAATTATTCCTTTGTTTTGTCAATTACCAGTTCTTTTATTGATTTACAAAATTATAATGAAAAGAAAGAAAAATAAATAATTATCATTGAGAAAAAAATCACTCTTGGATATCCACCCTGCAGGAAAATCAGGATTTTATTAAAGATTGCCATAGTCTAGAGCTGAATTATCAAACAATTATGCACACTTCTGTTTGAAAATTCAGTGAATAATTCTTAAAAGGTTGTTAAAGGGAGAATGAAATGGCTACGTATCAATTTTTTATTTATATTGTTTAAATGTAATCAAAATAATCTATGCAACTTAAACCAAATTCCCGATACCGACCTTATCTTTTAGTGCCCAACAATACTTTTAAGAATTACTTTGGATTAATTTAATAACTTTTATGCCCAGCTAATACTAGTCATAAAATGTTGAGAGAATCCCTCTGGTAGAAACTGTAGTTTAAGTAACTTACGCATCCATTTCCTCCTCCAATTGATGGAGGAGCATCTCCTCTTCGGCGGCCTCCTCCGGCACCTGCGGCCCCGCGACATCCGCCACGACCTGCGGCCCCGCGGCCTCCACCGCCGCCTGCGGCCCCACTGCTAGTTGGCTCCGTGGGCCTGTTGTTAATAATGAAATTTTAGAGTACGTTTAGCATTTGAAAATTTAAAATTTCATGGGATATGCTCCATACGTTTGTCACTGGTTAAAGAGAGCTTGTCATTAAGTTACGTAGTAGGTGAAACATCATAGATTCTCGTAAAGCGACACGTGGTGAGGCGATGTCAGACTAACAGGGAAGATGGACTACAAAACCGAGTGTGGTCGTTCACGAAATTTCTCTCAGTAAGTCTATAGCATTACGAAGTATAGGTAGCGTCATACTTATGGAACATATAAACTTCTGCCTTAAGCAACGAATAAAGTACTATACCACGTCGAGCCCAGCACTGGCGTTCAAAGTGACCGTAGCGGTTGCAGTTGTTGCACCGGCGTCTTTTGCCGATGCCGCCGCTATGGCCACGATTTTGGTCGTATCCGTTGCCCCGGGTAAGACAGCCGGCCTCACGGCCCCTTCCGGACCCGCGTCCCCTTTCGTTCACATTCAAATTTATGGTGCAATTTGCACCAGTGACGGTGAAATATCGGTCCATTTTGAACTGAAACAAACTTTAGTTTCTTAACAAATATTTTTCCTAATACCCTCTTCAGACGAGGTTAAAAAAGCTGGTATGCTAAACCTGGTATGAAATATAAACTATGAGGGGGAGAATAACAGTAACATAGGATATTGTCCACATAAGATTTTATAATTTGTTATTAAATTTTGAATTTAAAATCGTAGGGCTCATTAACCAAGGCTTCAGATTTATATTTTCAAAAAAACGTTCTAATCGATTTGAAATTCGATATGTAAACTATGAGTGTAAAACAGTAAAATAGGATATTCTCGACATAAAATTATATAATTTGTTACTGAATTTTGAATTAAAAATCGTAGGGAAAGAAAATTAGAAGCTTACTTACTTCTTCTTGCTAGTCCTGATATAAAAATGATCGCGACGCGAGAGACGTTGTACTACCAAGCGGGGGGAGTGATCGAAAAGTTCACGAATTTTGCCATCACCCGTTCAGCAACGATCTACGATCACCAATCGGTTAACTACCACATTATTTTCTCACTATGGTACCGCTGACCTGCCATTTAACCACGTTTGTTTTCGATAGGTCTCGCTGAACGTATTCCAAAAAAGCGCGATAAACGGTCAGATGCAGCAAATATTGTATATTCGCTAATAAAAATTTCCCTTCGATGTTCAAACTAACATATAAGGATACAAATGTAGGGAACCGATATATTTTTATTGCTTTTCTTGAATTACAATCTAGAGAAAACCATAAAAAGGTTTTAAAAGTGGCGGTATAACAACTTTGTCCTGTTCCTAGCAACTTCTCAAGGGAAAGGTGATAAACATATATATATCTTTGACAGTCGCAAATGGCAACTTAAGCCTTGGTCGAAACTAGCAACTGATCTTAAGAAAAGAATTTCACCTTGGGCACTTAATTAAACAAAAATTAGTCCCGCCAGTAAGTTTTTAATAGAAAAAAATGTTATATTAATTGAAAAACACTAAGCAAAAGTTTTAAGGCGGTGAAATGGCAAATTAGCGTCGTCTCCTGTAGAGTAATAGCAAATTAGCGTCGTCTGCTGTAGAGTAAATTTTTGAGATACTTCCATTTTTAATTTAATTAACATATTTAGACTTAATTGTGTTTGATAAAACTTTTAAAAGGCACACCTATAATAGTTGCTTGTTAATTTGAAAGTATTCCGAAAGCTAACTTCAATGTAGTTTTTAAATGATTCGATGTGCAGGAGTACCAAAAACCCCATGTTATTCCTATGGTAAAATCAGCGAAAATCAGTGAATTTTCATTTAACATTACTGGAGGGTCTCGGTTCTTATCTAGAAGGGCCTCCCGGCCCTCTAGAAATAATTTCTCACTTTGGCTCGAAAACAGTGACCGTGTGCTGATCAACTATTATGGTTAATTGATTCAGCAGTTCGTTAAAGTAGAACTCATCATTAAAATAAGCCCTCTTCTGTCCAAGTAAAATGTCGAATCCCGCTTTAATCCTAACAAAACACGTCGGATATTTAGGGTAAGTTAAGATAAAAGGTTAAGTGCTAAGAAAATAACACCTACACGGCAGCGTTGCAATTTATGGTTTAGAGATTTTGGGCCTGAAATACGTGCCAGGGTCTAAATACGAATGGAGGAGGCAAAGGTACGGGAGGAGGCGAAGGCGATGACGCTGGCGGTGAAGGGGGATTCGATGAATCCGAGGACGAAAATACGTGCCAGGCTCTGAAAATGTATGAAGGAGGCAAAGGCACGGGAGAAGGCGAGTGCGCTGGCGTTGAATCCATCTTGGGAGAAATGGGCGTATCGACACCTTGCAAATAACTAAAGATAACCAAACCCCCACCATCCCAGCTTCAAATTATAAGAGTGTAAATAAAAATGCCCTAGAAAGATAACTACGATTAGATCCCGTTGACGAAATAAAAAGCGGATTAGAAGATAGCAATGCGTCAAGTAAATAAATGTAAATTTTTAGGGAGTACGCGCCAAACGCAATTGCAATGCGAAAATTCTCAATAAACCGAAAATAAATATATCTCGTCAAAGGGAATCTTATTATTTCTAATACTAATTGATACTATTTATTAAAAATTGGTAAAGAAAAAAACATCTTCGCTTACCAATCGGGGATTTTGCTCATTTATTCCTGGGGTGCTAGGACTTTTAAATTTAAGACGTTGTCTTTTGGGTTTCAGCTTCGAACTAATCGTCCGAAATGGGGGGTAAAACCGTTTTTATATTTGAACAGAATTAAAAGGAAGGGGAGGGTTAACATCTTGACCACTCTTTTCGAAATAGAAGAAAGGTCGCGGATCGACAGCCCCCATTTTGCCTGCCACCGGATCGCCACCACCCATTTCGCCTGCCACCGGATCACCAACACACATTTCGCCTGCCCACCGGATCACCAACACCCATTTCGCCTGCCACCGGATCGCCAACATCTTCTTAGCCCGCCACCGTATCGCATCGCCAACACCCGTTTCGCCTGCCAGTGGCTAGCCAGCACCCACTACGCCTGCCACCGGATCGCCAGCACCTATTTCGCCGGCCACCGCATTGCCAACATCTTTTTCGTCGTCACCGCAATGACAGGCCCCATTTTGCCTGCCACCGGATCGCCAACACCAATTTCGCCTGCCACCGGATCGCCAACACCCATTTCGCCTGCCACCGGATCGCCAACATCTTCATCGACTGCCATCAGATCGACAGCCCCCATTTTGCCTGCCACCGGATCGTCAGCACCCATTTTGCCTGCCACCGGATCGTCAGCACCCATTTTGCCTGCCACCGGATCGTCAGCACCCATTTTGCCTGCCACCGGATCGTCAGCACCCATTTGCCTGCCACCGGATCGCCAGCACCCATTTTGCCTGCCACCGGATCGCCAGCACCCATTTTGCCTGCCACCGGATCGCTAGGGCCTGTATCCAGCGATACTCGTGCCGATTTATCGGTGCGTGTGACTGGTAAGGCCTCGAAACGTACCGTGCGACGTCGTCTTAAACGACAGATTGCTTAGGAAAAGGCCAAATCGGGGTCTGGAACGGTCTCCACCCCCGCTGGGGGTGCGAAGGCGCGTGACACCCAATTGAAGAGGCCTAGAACGAAGGACTCGACTCCCTCGCCCAGTACCTCGCATGCGGCGGCGAAAAAGGCTAAGTCCTATAGTGACGCCGCCAGCGCAGAAAAGATGGCCATTGTTAAAAAAGGCTATCCGAAGGCGGTCATCACGGAGGAAGACGTGGGCCCAATCCCGAAGGCGATTCTAGGGGCGCTGGATGGGATACCTTTGGGGAGGCGTCTACCGCGCCTTGCTTATTTAAACCTGACGGCCCTGGTGGTGGGGGATGCGGTGCTCTCAGTAACGAGAGCTAGCGAACTCCCCAAGCCGTTTAAGGTAATGTTCCGCACCAGGGACCAGATCACTAAAAAGCCGGCGGTGCTGTTCCGGCGCCTAAAGGCCCTTAACGATGGCTTTGCAACCGAATATTGGAAATGCATTCGGACATACGTGGACAGGACCGTGCGGTACTGGGTACTGTCCATCGATGGCTCCTCGCTGGACGCCATTAAGAATGCTGGTTTCGTGGGCTTCACTGGAGTGGACAAGGGTTCCTTCAAACTCCTACAGCACACGGAAACCACCAAAACCACTGCAGCCGAGTCTACGGCAAGGGGTGGGACTAGCGAGATGGGGGATCTCGCTGTGGAGCTCGCTGGTGTCGCTCTAGGCACAGAGGGGGAGGGGTGGCTCATTCGGAAGCTTGTTCTTCCATGGATGAGTCCACCCTACTGGAAGAATCGGATGGGACCCTTCGGGATCCAGCCGATGTGCGTTCTAGTGGTCCTGATGAGGGGGAGGATCTTGGGACTGGGAGCTTGCCTGTCGGGGGGGAGGGAGGTGCCACTAGCCCTCTCGGGACCGATGAGGTGTAGCTAGGTCCCATCTGAACCCCTCTTAAGGACCATGGGGACGCTACGTGCAATTCAAATCAATCTGCACCATAGTAAGGCGGCCTCTGCGGTACTCTGCAGGAGGTTTGCTATAGAAGGTCTTGATCTGGCCCTGCTACAAGAACCGTGGATTTGCCATGGCAAAATCCTCGGTCTTGACGCGGCGGGGTCACTATTTTATGACCATACTGCTGCTAGACCTAGGGCGTGTATTCTGGTTCGGAAGGATCTTTGTTGTATCTCTCTACCGCTGTACACGTCCCTGGACACGGCGGCCGTGAAGCTAGTCCTGGCCACTGGGCATGCCAAGTTGACTATCACGGCTGCCTCTGCATACTTTGCCCACGAAGCGGACTCTCTCCCGACAATTGAGGTGATCAATTTGGTCAATCAATGTGAAAAGAGAGGGGACATTTTAATCATTGGCTGTGACGCCAATGCTCATCACATCACATGGGGCAGTTCTGACTGCAACAGGAGAGGTGATGATTTACTAGAATATTTAGTTGGTAGTAAACTCTATATTCTTAATCAAAACAATGAACCTACTTTTGTTACTTCTAATAGAAGGGAGGTCATTGACCTCACGCTAGCCACGGAAAACCTCGTGTCCTCCGTGTCTATCTGGCATGTGTCTAATGAGCTGTCTCTGTCGGATCATAGGCACATCTGCTTCACTGTCGCGACTACCTCTGTCCCGGCGGGGACGGAGATACGCAATCCAAAACGGACCAATAGACCTAAAAATAAAATAAACAAGCTGGCCATATATATACGCCCGTTAAGGGGCAGATTAAAAAAGAAGCAAGCGCCATCTAGTGAACAGAAATACAAGCTCAAAGGTGACATTTTTTCATTGGCTGAAAACATTCTGACACTAAATGAAGCAAGCGCCATCTAGTGAACAGAAATACAAACTCAAAGGTGACATTTTTTCATTGGCTGAAAACATTCTGACACTAAAATGCTGCCTCTGCGCATTTCTAAGCGAACCAATAAGATCACCCCTCATTCGTGAAACCCCGGTTTAGAAACTCGTAAGGCCGTTGTAAATTTTGAATGAATTTATTTTAAGGTGTATTGGGCCGGCTATAGGGAAGACCTAATCCTATGCTACGGAGGGGGTCACACTCCTAAACTTACTTCACCTAAGGATCTTGATACTGCTGGTGATTTACAGTGCTCCATCATGGAGTCGTTCCACCGGAACTGCCCACTTAAGACCGTCGACCGCTCGAGGCTTGTCCCTTGGTGGAACGCGGATCTCAGCCGGCTTCGTAAACACACGCGCAGGCTCTTTAACAAAGCCAAGCGCAGGGGTGACTGGCTGGATACAGGCAGTCCCTTAACACCTACAACAGGGCCATTAGAGCTGCTAAGGACTCCTGGCGGACCTTCTGTGAGCAAGTCTCCAATGTCCCTGCTACGGCTAGGGTCATGAAGATTCTAGCGCACGACAGCACACATCGACTTAATGCTATTAAGCTGCGGGAGGGTGTGTACACTAAGTCTGGGGCTGAAACTCTCAAGCACATGCTGGAGGTCCATTTTCCTGACTCTACTTTCATCAATCCAACAAACCCTGACTCTCTCTACCCTGTCCTGCACAGGGCTAAGAGGGAAGACTGGCTTGTAGGTTGTCACGATTCCCAAGCTTCGGTGGGCTGTCAACTGTTTTGAGCCCTACAAGTCTCCGGGACCCAATGGGGTCTTCCCTCTGCTTTTGCAGGAGGGCTTAGACCACATCGCCTCTGCGCTATGCAAGATCTACAGACTCTGCATTGCTCTCGGTCACATACCTCGTGACTGGAAACGCTCTAGGGTCATCTTTATTCCCAAGCCCGGGAAGGCTTCCTGCCTCGAGGCGAAGGCATTTAGGCCCATATGCCTGACCTCCTTCTTCCTCAAAATTCTGGAGAAGCTGTTGGACAGGTACATTAAAGACGAGGTACTTTCGGTAACTCCTCTCTCTTCTTCACAATTCGCTTACCAAAAAGGCAAATCCACTGAGACGGCCCTTCACGGCCTTACGAATTGCCTGGATAGGGCATTCGAGTTTCAGGAAATTTCACTGGCCGTCTTCCTCGATATTGAGGGGGCCTTTGACAAGGTCTCTAGCTCGGTTATTACTGAAGCTGTCAAGAGATTTGGCATCAGCGACACTCTTGGCCGCTGGATCAAGTCCATGCTGACCGACCGAGAGGTGACGGCGTCTCTCCTTGGGGACTCTCTAGGGGTGACTACCAGTAGGGCTGTCCTCAGGGTGGAGTGCTCTCCCCCCTGTTGTGGTGCCTGGTGGTGGACGAACTCTTGGAGAGGCTCGGGGGTTCTGGGGGCTGTCACTGCTTCGGGTATGCGGACGATGTGGCGATAGTCTTTACCGGGAAGTTCCCGGCTACTGTCACCACGCTTATGAGATCTGCTCTCTCTAACGTGGAGCAATGGTGTCAGGCGGTTAACCTCACTGTTAACCCTGATAAAACTGTCCTTGTTCCTTTTACGAGGAAGAATACTAAGGATTTGTTCAATGATATCTCTTTCTTTGGCCAGGTCCTGACAAAGTCCTCCGAGGTGAAATACCTGGGGGTGACCTTTGATTGCAGACTCACATGGAAGCCGCATCTTGATCGGTGTATTAAGAAGGCCAAGATGCTTTTCTGGAGGACCAGGAGCTCTGTCGGCCAGATTTGGGGCCTCAACCCCAAGGCTGTACACTGGCTCTTTACTGGGATCATCAGACCCATACTATCTTACGGGGCACTTGTCTGGTGGACAAGGGTCCTGCTTAAGACGGTGCAGGCTGCCCTGCGCAAGCTTCAAAGGCTTGCCTGCATTGGTGTTACGGGGCCATGAGATCGACCCCAACTGCTTCTCTGGAGGTGCTCCTTGACATGCTTCCTCTTCATCTCTTCATTGAGGAGGAGGCTGTCATGGGGGCCTACAGGCTCAACATTAGTGGCTGCTGGGTTCCAAGACTTTGGGATTACAGCCATACGAAGCTCTTTCGGGAGTACGCCGCACTTGAGCCGTCGCTAACGATGTGCTCTGACAAAACCGTTACCAGTTTTGATTTCACTAAGCCATTCAGCATTTACTTCCCCCGTCGAGCAGAGTGGACTAACCTGCTGCCTCTTGGCACTGGAGGTGAAACTATTTGGTTCAGCGATGGTTCCAAGACCGACTCCGGCGCTGGCGCCGGCTATTACTGCCAAACCACAAGGGTAGGGCTTTTCTGCTTGCCTGGGCACCTTTGCTAGTGTGTTCCAGGCGGAAATTGCCGCGATCTGTTATTGCGCAGATTACTGTATTAACAAAGGATATACCGGACGGACTGTGAGAATTTATTCTGCCAGTCAGGCCGCCCTGAACGCGCTGAACCAGTGTCAGATTACCTCTCAACTGGTGCGCAGCTGCCTTGATCTGCTAGCGCGACTGGCATTCTGCAACAGGGTTCTGTTGTACTGGGTGCCAGGGCATAGCGGATATCATGGCAATGAGCAAGCCGGTAGATTTGCGAAAAGGGGTGCGGAGGCGAAGCTCTTGGGACCGGAGCCGGCCGTCCCCATCCCCTACAGGCACGTCAAACGGTGTCTGCATGACAGGTTGACTGTCATACAAAACCAGCTCTGGCATAACATGGAGGGCCAGAGACAGACAAAACTGTTAGTCAATGGTCCCTGCAGGTCTCGTGCTAGAGACCGAATTTCGCTCAGCAGATGGGATATTAGGCTGGCCATCGGTCTTCTGACCGGGCACTGTCGGCTTAATAGGCACCTCTATCTGATGGGTTTTGCCGGCGACCCTCTCTGTAGGTCGTGTCAGGAGAAGGAAGAAACATCCGCTCACGTACTTTGCGAGCGCGACTGCTTCGCCTCGCTTAGACTAGAATATTTTGATTCACACACTTTGGAACCCTCACGGGTCTCCTCTATTACGGTGGAGCGAATTCTTCGCTACGCTGTGGCCACGGGTCTATTCAAGGGCTGAATACTAGGGTGCACAATATGCCTATGGCATCGGTGCTAGGGCGCGAGCCCCCTATTCATTAATAACAATAATAAGTACAAGTATATAATTCAGATCAAACAGTGCAAGGGGCTTGTAGTATTATTCTACTATAATTTAGTTTTTTCCCCCTATAAAATAATTAGGGGAACACCTAATTGTTATGGTGCATTAAATCTACTGATTCGTAAGATCAATATTAAACAAGAAATGTGAACCGGGTTATTTTCATTTTCGTATTTCGGTAGATAGCGAATGAGCTAGTGGCTACTACTCGTAAGGCCTACAACTGCAGGTTCCATCATTTTTTTTGTAACCTAAATAATTCAGATCATTCGAACGCCAATAAGAGCAATGGGTGTAAGGGGCACTTTTTTGGGGGCAAGGGAAGCCCTTACACTGATAACTTTCTTTGCACATACAATGACAGGAATGCTCCACTGGACGTTTTTTATTTCTTCCTATTCAGCTGAAGTCATTCTAGGAGTCATTTCTGGTACGTGCATGACGCATTCCAACTTCGTTTTCTTCGGGCATTGCATCGCCTGATTACAAAGTTTCCACCTATCCTCGGGACATTCTGCATTTGAGTAAATCAAAAAAGAGACATGTTGGGAAGGCCAAAATAATTCCTCTCCGAGTCGAGACGACTGTCTCCAAAGACCTAACCTGACTTTTCATTTCTTAGCATAAATATTATTGCTATCAAGTACAGCTTTGTAATATCTAATTTTTTTATTCACTGAAGTTGTATGCTAAAATTTATTGTATCCACAACTTTAATTTAAAAATAATCGGTTAATCACTAATTGAGCTTTACTAGTTTGATTAATACGCAATCTACGACTATTTTAAAAACAGAGAGACTGACTGACACATGGACAGAAACGTTTAGTACAGTTCCTCTACGTGACGTATGTCACTGGGAGAGTTAATTAAGCCTGTTAGTGCAATAATTGTAAATTCTATGTTCGACTACAGAAAATGTTTTGCCAAAATGAACGATCGTCTAAAGAATTCCAGTTTGATATAATTACCGTGCGAGTTTTCATCGCAGTAGCTAAGCTTGACCAGCATCAGAATGACAAATACCAAGTTGAAAAGCATTTTCTCTCTCTGTAAAAGATTGAATAATTTTAAGTCTGCAAACTATAACCAATAATCAAAGACAGTTGAAGCATTTAAGACTAAAGCTCTTCAGATCCCCAATCTTTCCCATCTGAACCGTACTACCGACTAAATCCCCATTGTTCATCGATGCCTCAAAAGAAATGTTAAAGTAGCCCTGAATGTCTTCAAAGCGATCGTTTTGCAAAGTTATAGAGACAATTCAGTAATAACTCTCGAGACATCGAATATTCACAAACGATTTCTATCAATACACTTTAAAATAATCGCTAATCCTTTAGATGCACATCAAACGATGTTGCTAGTAACGAATTCCTCTTCAAGCTTGGCCTTAGAGTTTTAAGTACTTACCAGCCTAGAGAAGCGATGACGATGAACAGTATCGGTGAGAGTTTTTCGTTGGTTAGTTGACTAGTGCAGTTGGCAATGGCTTCGCCTACACGCGGTTTTATATGATTCAGCTTGAAATAAAACAGGAGAAGCAGGTAGACATTACTAGACAATGACAAGTACGGTTTAAAGGAACAGTGACCAAAGTAAATGTTCCAAAACTAACCTAAAATTTCTCCTTGATTTATTAAATTCGAGTGATTTCATTTTTAAGACTATATCCATCTTGAATAAACGAAAACTTCAAGACACAGTGATCCAAAACAAAATGTTTTCACGGAATGATGAAACAGCCCTGGCTGATAAATTGATACCCTTTCACGATGCCTTTAAAGAAACACGTAAAACATAATTTAAATAATATTTTTATATCCTATTGTTTAGGAGATGAATTTCTTTGGAAATGGTACTTAAATAATATTGCGAATGTGACGCGTGACTATATCAAATATTTGAAACAATAGGCTCGTTTCACATTAACGTGAAAGAGTCGCCTTTTAGACTGTAGTTGTCCAGCCAATGGAGGTTTTAACGTTGTTGTGTTTCTTATGTTTCTTCCAGTCGCCCAAGTGAGATTTTTTCTTGATTTTTGAATCTTTATAGGGTACTCTTCAAAGATCCCCTTGACCAATCAGACTACAGCATTAAGTACCTAGACTCATTAAGCTCATCTCTTTGGCGGTGGAAAAATCATATTTGAAAATCAATTTTAATCTAAATTAGATTTATATTAGTTATAGGGGTGGTTCATTTGTTCAAAATAAATGAAATCAAATTAGCTCCAGATTGGTCAAGAAATAAATCCAATTCTTATGGCTGGCATCTTACACTTCCTCCGTAACAGTAGATCATAAGTAGGTCAAAAGGAAACCGGAGTCCAACCACAGTTTGAGAACCACAGAAATCACTCGTCATAATAACTACCCCACTCTGTACACGCATAAACTTAAAAAGGCTTCCCACCGTCAGAATCGTTGGACAGAGATAATTCAGACTCCAATAGACCATTCCATAAATTATTTGCATTGAAATATAACAGGGTTTTGAGGCTGCCCTCTTCGGTTACTTCTCTCGCGCCAAGAGGGAACTCCAGACGGAGCCCGACTTCAAAACACGCGGAGAGAGTCTAGTTGTCTCGCACTAACTCTATCGGTGCTACTTGGCGCCACGGAGAATAACCCAAGAAGGCGACCATTCATTACCCTATAGTGTCTTCGTCTCTTCTGGAATTAATGGAATGGTCTATTGAAATAATTTAAATGGCGTTAGGTTCGCGCCATTTGTCTTTTCCATGGCAACTCTGGGTGGAATGAACGGGGCCAATGAGATTGTTTGAATCTCCCCGCCATTTTTAGTGAGCCACGTACCAACCCGACGTCTGTAGCGTAACCACGAATGACGTCATCATTAAGGCACTGTTTTTCAACATACGTTCCATATCGCATCATGGCCTTTTCATGTCAAATTGAAAAATAATTCACGCCACGATTTTTACCTCTTGACAGTTTATTATATAGGAAGATACATGAATTTACAAAAAGTACGAGTTAATCACACTTCTATCAAGTTCAAAATCAATATAATTATTATTAAAAATGTGCAACCTGTCTATTGGTACATAATCCAGCTCACACAGTGCAAGAGGGTTGTAGTATTATTCTACTATCATTTGGAGATTTTCCCCCTATATTATAATTAGGGAGATACTTAATTGTTATAGTGCGTTAAATCAAACTGAATTCAAAGGTAAGTATTAAACAAGAAATGTGAATGGTTATTTTTCAAGAAATCTTTCTTTTAAAATAATCGACTAAGCTAGCAAGGTGAAGATTAAACGCGAGACCTACTTTTCGTAATCCCTACACGCGCAGGTTCCATCCTTTTCAGTGTAACCTAAACCACGCAGATACCTCGAGGAGAAAAAAAGTGCAAAAGCTGTAAGGGTCATCTTTGTCGGGGCACGGGAACCCCTTGCACTGATGACCGTCTTTGCACATACAATGACAAGAATGCTCCACTGGAAGTTTTATAATTTTTTTGAATTCAGCCAGAGTCATTCTAGGAGTCATTTCTGGTACGTGCATGACGCATTCCAACTTGGTTTCCTTCGGGCATTGCATCGTCTCATTTGTACACAGTTTCCATCTGTCTTCGGGGCAAACTGCGTTAGAGTAAATCATAAATGAAACAAGTTGGGGAAGCTAAAATAATAACTCTCCGAGTCTAATGAAGTCCTGTTCGATATACTTACCGTACCGGTTTTCATCGCAATAGTTAAGCTTTACCAGCATCAGAATGACAAAGACACACTTGAAAAGCATTTTCTATCTGATGTAAAAGATTTAATAATAGTAAGTCTGGAAACTTATACCAATAATCAAAGACAGTTGAAGCATTTAAGGCTTAAGCTCTTAAGGAATTTAAAACAATTCTGGCTATTAAAAGATCCCTATCTGTTTTTCTTTCCCAGCTTAATCTGACCACCGACTAAATCCCCATTGTTCAACGATGTCTCGAAAAGAAATATTAGCTAACGGTCCCGAGCTTGTAACCTTGAATGTCTTTAAAGCGGTCGTCTTATAAAGTTTGAGACAATTCAGTAATAACTTTCGAGACATCGAATTTAAGAAGATATTACAAACGTTTTTCGGTTTGCCGCTCTTTAGAGCTGGAAAACGATTGTTCCGACCTCTGCTGGTCGGCTGGCTGGAAATGTTGTGACCTGATGAATTTTGTCATAAATGAACATTTCGAATTTCAAATTTCCCGCGAATTTTCATCTTGAAATTCACCCGTAGTTCACGTTACACCTCATAGGTGGCGTAACGTATTTTATTTCAATTGAAATTATTTTTCTGACAGTGCGGGGCCTCGAACCTGCCGGTCCATACTAGACGCCAGTGAAGACGCCGGATACTCTACCAATCGACCCAGGCTCGCTTAGTTCAAAAGCCGAGTTAAGTTACACTGTAGAGAGAGGTAGAAGTATGTGGATCCCCCACCCACCCTCCCCTTCCCGACGCGCGCCAACCAGCTGCAGCTGGATTTTGTAAGTGGGAGAGGAGAGAGAGTAGAGAGAATGACTGCCTAGCGCCCGCCAATAATTTTTAGCAATGTGATTTAAATCAATGAAACATACTCATTTAAAGTTAAATATTTATAATTAGCTAATATGATTATTATATTTAAAAAAATTATATTATTTAAGTAATAAATTTAACGATAGTTGTTGAGAGATTCAATAGAGGGCAACATGAGATGAAATAAATACTAGTTCGTTTTTTGTTGTCTCTCTGCCTCCTATATTGCAAGGTCCAAGGCTTAACGGATGATCGATGATTAGATAGTTTAATCAGGTGTTTAAATGCAACTTAATCCCGGCGATACCATTAATGACAAACGCAATCAACATACTCATGGTTAAATTAAAGTTAATTAAATTGAATTGCTCAAAGATAATTATAAAATTAAATCAACAACTCAACTATCTGCTCAACGATAATTAGGCTAGTTCTTAACTTTTTGTCAGTTTTGCTATTTAATTAAACGTAATTAAACAATGGTTAAATATTGCAGCGTGTATGGGTGTAAATTTCCACGCGACGTTAAATTGTCGAAACAATGGGATATAGCTTTAAAAGTGGGTAAACCACACACCAAGTCCATGGTTGTCTGCTCCCTTCATTTTAAATTAGAGGATTACCGCCTTCAACCGAAATATGAACATTCAGGTATGTTTTAAGCGTATAATATTGTCACGTCAGTGGAAGTACGAAGCAAATATTTATAAGTAAAAATATCTTTATTCAGTCTTTAAACGTAGGTATGTAAGTACCGGCTGTAAGTCGTACTAGACGCGGGGAGATGTTCTCTTAGGAGGGGCTGAGCCTTGGGCCTTATCCCTCTACTAAGAGCGGAGAAGCTAGAAAGTATAGCAGGGGCTGGACCTTAGGTCTTATCCCTCTGCTAGCTATCAGCTAATGCTTCCCTCAAGCCAGGGCGAAGCGGCCTTTTATACCCTCCTCGTATGCCGAGGGCAATTTAGGAAACTAGAGGACACGTTCGCACTGGCTTCTCAATCTATTCCCGACAGCTCCCCATATAAAAGAGCGCCGGCCCGGCGATCAACATAAAAACAGTAAAAATACAAATATACATGGAAAATACAAATATACAATATGAGCATGCGAACACAAAATTTAAAATGGGAATGATTAAATGTATTTAATTACGCGATATTATTAATTTAAAATGAGAATGATTAAAATAGTTACTCAGTATTGTTTATAGTTTTGCAGTTTATGGTATTTATTTACATGGTTGTTGAGCGAAGACTCAGCACTGTAAGTTCGTCGCGAATACGTTGGCGAATGGTCAGCATGTCGTTAGCGGAGGAGAAGTCGCGGTCAGTGATCGCGTGTCGCGCAAATTCGATGCAAAAAACACCGCTGTCGACGCCGTTCATCTGTCGCGGTAAAGTCGACGGAATGGTATCGAAGTCCTCAAAATTGAGGCCGAGAATCCCGCGTTTGGAAGATTCGACCCGGAGAAACGACGAAAGTTCGTTAAGTAGTTTGTGGTTGGGGGGAAAGGAATCTAAATGAAGGAATTGTTGTCTGTCGATGTCGATAAAAATGAGACTCCAATGGTTGAAGCGTCGTACCGGGATAAAGAGCATAGAGACACCGAATAAATCTTCCACGTGTGACACGCATAGTGAAGCTTTGTTGATGCCATGTTGATGGAGAACGGAGTAGAAACTGGACGGGAAGAAGTAAGATGGTCTAGGCGAGTGTGAACGGAGCAACTGGGAGTATTGGTCAATAATTTCCGGCGTGAGGCAGTGATCGTTAATGTTGGCACAGTTTTGATGATTGATAGGTCGTAGAAATTTAAGGTCCAGATGAATTGCAGAAGATGATGGTAAAACCGGGTTGATTTTCATGATTCGTCGAATTAGTTGTTTTCGTTGGCGTTTGGCGTATCTCATTTTAATAGTAACTACTTGTACCGTATCGGTCAGGAGATGTGCAGAAGCGAGTCGATCGGCGAAGTGTCGGTGAAGAAGTGATGGTTGGAGAAATGGAGCTGGTGCCGGTCGTGGGACAACTGTATGGTATTGAAGATGGTTCAATTGCAGGAGCGTCATTTACCGTAATTGGAGAAGCTGGCGAACCCTCTGTACAATAGAAGTGGGTGACTGGCGAATCGTCAAAGTGCACCCTCTTTGTCGGTTTTGGCATTGAAGTTGGCAATTCTTCTCGCGGATGGTATGGTTTCAGTCTTTCGGCAGATACGAGATCGGTTTTCGTGCCGGTGGAATCCATTATCTCAAAGTTATTGGGCGCGGTACGGCGTAAGATACGGTAGGGTCCGCTGTATTGATGAAGCAGTTTTTCAGAGCGACCCGGAGTCCGTCGGGGGGTGCGCAGAAACACCAGGTCCCCTTCAGTAAAAGTGACTTCTCGGCGGTGTTTGTCAAAGCGTTCTTTGTCCTTTGACTGGGCTAATTGTTGTCGTTCGGCGGCGATATTTCGAGCCCGCTGGGCATAAAGGATGTTATGGAAGCCGAATGGAGTGTTTAACTTTGCCGCAGGTAGTTCGAGGGCGGCATGCACGTGTAGATCGGCTTCGTAGCCGTGCAAGAGAAAGAAGGGAGAGTATCCCGTAACGCTGTGTATGGAGGTATTATAGGCGAAGACCAGGTGGGGTAAAAATTGGTCCCAGTCGTTGTGTTTTTCCGACACATATTGAGACATCATGTCAGCGAGAGTTTTGTTAAAACGTTCCGTGAGGCCATTAGTTCGAGGATGGTACGCTGTAGTTGTTTGATGTTTCACGCTAAAAAGGAGAGTGATATCTTTCAATAGGTTGTTTAAGAATTCTTTTCCTCTGTCTGTAATGAGTTCTTTTGGGGTTCCGAATTTTAAAAATAAGTTTTTCATTAGAAAAGATGCTGCCTCCTCCGCCGTTCCCCTTGGGACCGCGGCCGCTACTACCGTCTTCGTACAATAGTCCGTGCAGACGAATATGTGCTTGTTCCCACTAGTAGACTCGGAAAGGGGCCAAGCTTATCTATTCCGCATCTTTCAAAGGGTTTGGTCGTTGGCGGGATTGATTGACGGAATCCCGCTGGGCGAAATGGATATATTTTTTGAGAGTTGCATGGTATGCAGGAACTAACGTAGTTTGATATCTGATTGAGCATTTTAGGCCAAAAGAAGCGTTGTCTAATTTTTTCCCATGTGCGGCGGAAGCCTAAGTGGCCTGCGGTGACGTCATCGTGTAGTGCGTGTAGGATTTCTTTTCTGATTTCTTTAGGGGCAACCATTAAAAGTTTGAACCCGTCTTCGGTTTTTACGCGGCGATGAAGAATGTTACCTAGGATCTCGTAGTATTTGGCCATTTTCTTAACGTCTTTAGAAGGCGAAGAATCGGGGCTCTCTAGGCAATTTATTATCTTTGAAAAAACGGGGTCCTTTTGTTGAAGGTTACGGATATTGAAATTTCGGAAACGCTTGAGTGTTTCGGCTTGGTTTACTGCGGCAAGCAGGATAGGTATTTCTTCCTTGGGGGCTGGATCGAGGGGAGCTCGTGACAGTGCGTCAGCATCCATATGTTTACGTCCATTCTTATGGGTTATCAGAACATCGAATTCTTGTAATTGCAGGGCCCAACGGGCCAGCCTCCCATTTGGGTTCTTTACCGATTTTAAATAGCAGAGGGCGTGATGGTCTGTTACGACTTTGAAGGGTCGTCCATAAAGGTATGGTGAAATTTCTGGGTGCCGTATATGATCGCAAGGCATTCTCTGTCAGTAGGGCTGTAGTTTTGTTCAGCTTTGTTTAATAGGCGGCTAGTGTATCCAATTACATGCTCACGCCCATCTCGTCTTTGTTTCAAGATGGCACCGATGCCGTATGCGGAAGCGTCGCTATGTAATTCGAATGGTTCTTCAAATACGGGATGAGAGAGAATCGGCGATGAAATCAGACGTTCTCTTAGCGTTTGAAACGCTTCTTCTGCTTCGGGGGTCCATTCAAAAAGTGAGTCTTTTGTGGTAAGGTCTGAGAGAGGTTTTGCGATGGATGAAAAGTTATGGATGAATCGACGATAATACCCAGCGAGTCCCAAAAAGCGTTGTATTTCCTTGACGTTGTTTGGTTTGGGAAATTTCTCAACAGCTTCGATTAATCGTGGGTCGGGATAAACCCCCTCTCCGTCGATCACGTGATCCAGGTAGCGAATTCGGGTTTTAGCGAAGGAGCATTTCTCTGGTTTTATTTTTAGTCCTGCCGTTTGGAGACATTTAAAGACGTTTTCCAAATGGTGTAAGTGTTCCTCGAAAGTACGGGAAAATATAATGATGTCGTCTAAATAAGCGAGGGCTACTTTCCACATGAGAGCACCAAGTACTTTGTGCATGAGACGTTGGAAAGTACTGGGAGCGTTGCATAGGCCCATTCCCAGTACGTTAAACTCATATTGGCCATCGGGGGTGACGAAAGCGGTTTTTTCTTTGTCATCCTCGTGTAACTCGACTTGAAAATAGCCTTGAGCCAAATCAAGCGTTGTGAACAGGTTTGATCCGGAAAGGCGATCCAGCGTATCGTCAATGCGTGGTAAGGGATGGACATCTTTCTTGGTTACGGAGTTTAATTTCCGCCAGTCTACGCAGAATCTTATACCCCCGTCCTTCTTTTTGACCATTATTACTGGAGCGGCCCAGGGCGAACAAGATTCCCTGATGATGTTGTTGTGGAGCATTTTGTCTACTTCCTTTTTGATAGTATCTCGTTCCGTGATAGACTTACGATAAGGTTGGGATCTGACTGGTGATGCGTCCCCCGTGTTGATTCGGTGCCGGACCAACGACGTACGTCCGAGATCTCCGTTGTGACGGGAGAAAACCGTGTGATATTTTTGAAGCATACTTTTTAAGGATGATAATTGCGACTCGTTAAGGTGGTCTCCGAAATCCAAGTTATCAGGCAGGGTTTCATCCGGGCTAAAGGTCTCGTCAAGGTAGTTTATGTCAAGAACCGGGTAGCCTTCACCCACAAGTGTTTTTTCAGGGAGAATTATCGGTTGTTTACCGAGATTTGCGACTCGCAGAACGCCTTTACCCTCGTTGAAAGCGGTTAAGGTTTTTCAAACTAAAAGTTTATATCGGTCAGCGGTGTCGCGGGCTTGTTCTACGAGTAGTGTTAAGTCGTCGTGCTAGCACGTAACGTCCAATACTATTTCTGATTCAGGTGGTATCACAGTATCCTGTGCCAGCCTTATTTGTACTGGACCTTCAATAGTGGGTGTAGTTGCAAAGGAGAGGAGTTCGTCCTGAATTTGAACCGTAGATTCTCCAAAGTCTATTACGATTTTATTGTTTATGCAAAATTCTAGCCCGAGTAGTAGGTCATACGCGAAGTCTTCAATCACGTAAACGTCAATCATTTGTGTGGACTGCCCGAGCTGGACAGATGTTTGAGCTTTCCCGAGAGGTTTAATGTTCTGACCATTGGCGACTCGGAACACGATATCGGTTGCAGGGCTGACGGTCAGCCCCAGGGACGCGGCTTTTTCTCGACTTATTATGTTTTTAACGCTTCCCGCATCGAAAATAATGTTGACCGGGTGATGAGAAATGTCTAATGATGCTGAAAGTTGAACTAACTGATGTGATGATTGAATAAAAAGTGAGAATTCTTCTGGGGTCGACAAAGGGTACTTCCCTACATCCTCCGCCGGCGGTCGTTTCCCGAACCGTTATTCGCGTTTTGGGTGTGATGTCCCGGTTCACTGCGATAGGGTGAGTCCGAGCGATTTCTGTTTCCGGGGTTTGGGGAAGCTGATCACTGCCTCGCGTTGTACGGCGAGGGGCTACGGCCCCTATTAAATTGTCGGCTGTTATTTCTGTTATTATAGGGCGAGGGGCTACGACCTCTATTAAACACTTGACTACTTGTTCTATTAAAGTCCTTTCTTTGCTGGAACGAAGGTCCGCTACCCCGAATATCGCGTGCTGGGGATGGATCTCGCCACGAGCGGTGCGTGGTTTGGCGTTGGTCTTGGCAATAAGAAGCCCTGTGGTCATTACGTCCACACTGTGAACAATTGAGGCTTTTCTGCATCTTTTCTATATCTGTATTAAGATGCCGATTTTCATCTCGCAATCTACGTTTTTCTTGGTTAATTTCGAGAATTTCGTCACGTAGCTGTTCATTCTCGTTTGTTAGTTGACGTACTTCCCTACGTAATTGGGCCAGCTCCTGCTGGTCAGCGGAATTATAGGGAAATGCAGTCGTCGCGGCCGATGAACTAGGGACGTTGCCAGCTAGGGCCGTAGCAAGGACGTCGATTATTTTGTGGTCACCATGAGACAGGCTGTCCATGGACGATGATAGGAGTTGTATATTGCCGAGAAAGTCAGCAGTCGATGCGGGTTGCATGAGAACAATTTTCTCACGTAAATGAGGTAAAATACCTCGCAAAAGATGGTGTAGTTTCTCCGTCTCGGACATAGAGGGGTTCACCCTCGAACAGAGATCGATGACATTTCGATAATACGTGACCGGAGATTCACAGGGATTGATGGCAGCAACGGCAGCGGTTACGGCTTGAGCGATATCGGCGGAAGTCGCCATACTGGAAAGTATCGTTTCTGCAGCAGGGGTTGATTGCAACGGCAAATGTATCTTTTGCGCCGGTGCTGAGGTTGAACGACGAGCGCGTGGCGGTTTAGTGTAACCGTAGAATTCGGGTACCAATTTTCGGCACCTCCGTGAGCTGCGGGGAACTGGATCAGTCGGCCGGAGATTCCCGAGAGTTACCGTTGAAATATTGTCCGCGAATTTAGCTTCGAAATCGGCGGTTAACGGTAAGCTTAAAAGCGAAGTGTTGTCCGGATACCAATAAATTTCAGTGTCCGAAGAATCGGTGACGGAGCTAGAGCTCATAAGCCAAAAATGCCGATATAAGGACGGGCGGATATGCCCCGCGCCTCCACCACTTGTCACGTCAGTGGAAGTACGAAGCAAATATTTATATGTAAAAATATCTTTATTCAGTCTTTAAACGTAGGTATGTAAGTACCGGCTGTAAGTCTTACTTGACGCGGGGAGATGTTCTCTTAGTAGGGGCTGAGCCTTGGGCCTTATCCCTCTACTAAGAGCGGAGAAGCTAGAAAGTATAGCAGGGGCTGGACCTTAGGTTTTATCCCTCTGCTAGCTATCAGCTAATGCTTCCCTCAAGCCAGGGCGAAGCGGCCTTTTATACCCTCCTCGTATGCCGAGGGCAATTTAGGAAACTAGAGGACACGTTCGCACTGGCTTCTCAATCTATTCCCGACAATATTAATTTAAAACCAATCATAATAAGAGTTATTATTGTAGATAAGTTAAATTACCCTCCCAGACTTAGACACTTGGCTGTTCCTTCCAAAAAACTCCCGTTAAGGAAACATGATGAACAAAAGTTCAAGGCTAATGGGAGATTGGAAAGACTGAAAAAAAATCAGCTCTCACAATCTCCAACTTTGCATGCAAGTGAAACAGCTGAAATAAGTGGACCAGCAGACGCAGAAATTCTAGCTGAAAGATTGGGGATTGATGCTGTTCAACAAACTACCGAGGAAACTACGACCGACAAATGCACCACTCCAAACCCTAATGATAAATCAGGGTTGCCACGGGTCAGGGAGAACCTGGGAAACCTGGAAAAGTCAGGGAATTCTAGAGGGCCGGTAGGCCCTTCTAGATAAGAACCCACACCATCCCGTAATGTTAAAGAAATAATTCACAGATTTTAGGCTTAGCGTCCTATAGAAAAAGCATGGGATTTTTGGTGGTCCACTCCATCGAATAACTCAGAAACTACTGGGAAGTTAAGGTTCGGAACACTTTTGAATTATCAAGCAACTATTGAATGTTGAACTTCTGAAGTTTGATTATGAACAATTAATTCTAAGTATTTTATTTTAATTAATTTATAAATCATGGTAAAAACGTTACATATATTACACTGTTTTCATAGCATTTCGTTCAGCCTTCATCGGGTTTGTGGCGCATAGGATAACGCGTCAGCCTATGGAGCAGGAGATTGCAGGTTCGAGTCCTGGCAAGCTCGGTGTTTATTTTTACAGATCTTTTATTCAACATAAATGAAATGATCCTATAAATATAATGTTTGGATAATTTTTTTGTTACAAAGTACGGGCTTGTGGCGTAATGGATAACGCGTTTGCATTCGAGGCAAAACATTGCAGGTTCGAGTCTTGGAAAGCGCGTTGTCTATTTTTGATGAAGAATCTTAGTATATAAAAGGGAAAATTATTAAATAACAAAATTTCAATGAAATGTACGCGTGTGGCGCGTGGTTTAGAAATAACTTTTTTTAAATCTATGCAAAAAGGTCAACTAAACTTAATTGAGTCACCAACCGCCTTTTTATATAAAATAAGTTACCACCCGCCTATCTATGGTGAATTAATTTACAACCTGCCTACCAATGGTGAATTAATTTCACACTCCCCTGCCAAATAATTTAAAATTTTAATCTTTCCCATAAAATAATGAGAGGCACTTGGAGGGAGCCAATATGCTCACGATCATCTTACTGGAACATCGAACAACACAACTTCATTAGAAGTTTGACAAGCCTATTATTATTTTTATAATAGATTAATACAAATTAAGGCTTAAGGAACAGATATTATATAAAAAAGACTTGGTTTGCCCAAGCCTTAAAAACTAAACGATAAGAGTTTTTCCAGTTGTCTGAAGCGCGGATATTTTTTTCTATTTAAGTTTAAAGACAATCCGTATTTTACTACTCTTTAGAATTTAATTCAATCACCAGATTTTACTGCTAATGGATTAGTTTCCTATAAATTAATTGAAATAAAAAATTACTTATCTCAAATTTTTCAACAACAATTCCATTTTCCTGAATCATTTTAATTCATAGAAGAGAAATCCTTCAATTTCTCTACTATGTGATGATTTTTTATTTTTTTATAAAAAAAACTATTATAGCTGAAGAATTTAAATTTTACAGGATAATATGATTAATATCAAACCTTTCAATACACGTCTCATTAAAAATTGAAGAGATTTGAACCAGTGGATGCACATTTCGTTTTATTGTATCTAACAATTTCCAAACATGTGAAATATCCTTTCCAAATGCGGGGAAAGTTCAGCAAAAACGTTTCTAAATTGTAATTTTAATATTTCAATACTTTTGCAAGCACAATTTAATAAAATGTGGCAGTAGAATTTCGAGTATCAATATTAATATCGAAAACGCGTAACCACAGGCCAACAACCGAAAGGCAAGTTGAGTGTCCATCAAGGTTACCGAAGCTATTTCTCGCAGAGGTTTGACCCATTTCCATTTCGACATCTTGCAAGACGGTATCAGCAAAGTGTTTTCCACACACTTAGTTTCGTAAAATATAGACGTGCTGAAATTTACCAGAAATAAGCTGAAATTTACCAGAAATAATTTGAAATATCGTCGATTTCGAGCGCTCGTACTATAGTACCATAATTACTAATAATTAATATTAGGGGTAATTATGGTAATTATGACAGTACTTACTGATAATTTATAATCTCCGAAATCTGTGGGTCATTTTTGGCCGCACGACTCATTGAAATGAACATTGGTATTCGTAAAATGCCGCCTTTGCTATAATATATCTTATTTTCTGCAATATCTTCAGTATCTATGAAGATATGGGCTAACTTTAAGATGAAGTCGTAATCAAATGAAGTCAAATCCCCCGCAACTACTATTTCCCAAAGTTCCGAACCGACACAATCGATATAATTTCCGAGTTTCACTCGATTCGATACATCGTCACCGGAAAATCTGGACACCTGTCACACACAGTGAAACAAATTTTAGAATTAGTTCATGGCAGGGATAGATGTAATTTTTGGGAAAACTTATCGGTCACTTTATTGAAGGTCAAATCAAACTTAGAGATCACTACGCTGATAAACGGTGTCCGGTTATCGAAACGAAAAAAAGACCGATATAGACAAGTGCTTACATAATATTCTTTTAAAACATAATAGACACTGGATCCACTCAAAACCCACATGGGTGTGTTTATTTTCAATCGCCAATCGTCCAAAATATCAATGAACAAGTAGTTGACGGAATAGACGTCCGATTTGAAAGTACACGAGATAACGGCCCCCAAAAATAACGCTCCTAAAATCCAGGAACCGCAAGCCAATCTCCAAGATATGTTTCTAGAGGTTTTCGCGATTGCTGATGTATGGGTAGTAATATTTATAAATATTGTCGAATATTTTAAAGCCTGAACTTACGCTCGCAAAAATAAATGAAAAAGAGGTCCCACATTTGAATCAACATGGCGCAAAATCCTTTGGCGATAGAGATCCCGCGCCATTTAGTCGTAATAAGTGCAATGATGATAATGAAACCGAATAGAAGTTCCAACACCTGCAATTTATAACGCAATTGCGGGGGTGAACTCAAAATGAAAACGTTGGTTCAAACATGACCGTGGATGGAAACCATCCTTCAAAGTTAGTTATGTGTTGTGGAGAAGCTCCATGATATACCATATGCGAATTCTTCAGATTCTGAAGGTTTGAACACATTAATAATTTACAAATGGATGTAATACCGTGTAGTACAGTCATTTTAGCCCAAAAATAGAGGGAACCCGCAACAAATTGAAACAAAGCTGAAAATTTCAGATCTTATAGATTTTTGGGCGCTCTTTAACGTGGTGTGGTCTCCCACACTCTCCCATTGGAGGAATTTCCGCCATATTGGAAAATGGCGGACAAAATCGAGAAAACGTTTAATAACTCCGGTTCTACTTAACCGATCAACACGTCATTAGGCTTCAAATATAGATCACCTTCAAACACATAATTCATGTTTTAAGATATTTTGTCGTACAACTAACCGGAAGTTCACAATCTGACTCTGAAGATTAGCCTCATATACAAATGTAAATGTAAAGCATTTTATGGTTTCTATATTCAGAATACATTTCCAAAATCGAGAAAAAGTGTAATAACCCGATTAACAAGTTATTAGGCTTCAATTGTAGATTACTTTCAAACACATAATTCATCCTAAAAGATATGTTGTCCTACAACTAACCGGAAGGTCACAATCCAGCCCGGAAGGTGAGGCAAATCTAATTTTTGAGTATTTCGGTTTCAAGCGAAATAAATGCAAAGCGGGTTTTAAACCTAAAATATGTTATTCCCATTATATTTTTACCTCTTTAAGTGACGATGACGTCACGGAGAGGTATTATACTGAACGTGAATGGGGGGGTGTCTGTCTGTGTGTGTCGGTCACCGCGTTCGCAGTTGGCAAATCGCAGCAAACGTGTTCGCAGTATAATAACTCCCAACGTTAGGATCAAGAAGTGCGTGGCGATCGGCTAGGGTTACGAGAAACTTCTAGACTCCCAATTTTAGGGCTTCAACCAAAGGTACATGCAATTGCGGATTTCTTATCATTTATTGTGAATCAATCGCCTTATATACCCTAAATTTCCAAAAATTGTTAAAGAGGCATACGCTAGAATTCAAACGTCAACAAGAGCTATGTTTAAAATAATTTTAGGAATTAAGTTTCTTAAAACGACTTCAGTAGAATTACGTTAAACTACTGACGACTAAAGTAATTAATATCAATTATATTTTCTTAATTATTTAAGAATAACCTCTTAATTGCGTCTCGTATCGGAGAGGTTTATTTTGGTTTACCAACTTGTATATTAGTATATTTATCAATATTGGTTAAGCTAAAGTTTAATCTTAGTCCTCTACTTGATGTTGAGCCTCAAAATCTCTGTTTATTTGAACAAGATAATCCCTTGCATTGTCTACAAATTGAAGAACAGACTGGACCAGTTTTACCGCATTCATATTTCAAGTCACAGACTTCCTTGCATTTACAAGGGATCATCTGCAGAAGCTCAGCTGGAGCAGGTTGTAGAGTGGTAACGATTGGTTTGAGTTCAGATCCTACCTGTCTCCAACCCCATTCTCTAGCATTTAGGCTGCTTCCAAGCCACGTTTGAACTTGGTGATAAACTCTATTTGAATGCTGCTTTGCTGCCGCACTTGTTGGTGGAAGAGAAGCTAATTCAAAAGCTCAATTCCATGATCTTCATTTAAAGTATACACTTGGTTTTGTCAACTTTGTTTCACACGCTTTAACTCAACTTTAGCCGTATTGGCAAGTGTGGGCGAACAATGGTATATATTAAAACATTAAGTTTTATGATGGTACAAAGGCAGTTTTACCCTCTCCCGTACTATACATTATAGCTCTTGTAAGAAAAGAAGCAAAATTTGTCAGTAATAGGAACTGTATGTTTAATTTTTGAAACGTATTCTGAAAATAGAAACCATAAAATGGCATAAATGCTTTAAATCCCCATTTTTTATATGAGGCTAATCTTCAGGGTCAGATTGTGAACTTTCGGTTAGTTGTAGGGCAAAATATCTTAGGAGATGAATTATGTGTTTGAAAGTGATCTACAATTGAAGCCTAATTACGTGTTAATCGGTTAAGTAGAACCGGAGTTATTAAACGTTTTATCGATTTTGTCCGCCATTTTCCAATATGGCGGAAATTCCTCCAATGGGAGAGTGTGGGAGACCACACCACGTTAAAGAGCGCCCAAAAATCTATAAGATCTGAAATTTTCAGCTTTGTTTCAATTTGTTGCGGGTTAAAACCTATTTTTCCTGTACTAGTAGTGGGATGCATTCTCTCTCGTGTAGATAAAACTCGATTTTTTTACTTAAAATCGTCGAAAGAGATTAATTGAAAATCCAATCGGCTAATTAGCCAAAACAAAACCCAATTAATTTTTCAATAGATAAATTTCTTTCCGATGCATACTAATTTATTATAATTATTTCCAAATTATCTATTTTCATTTTCAAGTAGTGAAAATGCCAATTAGTTTTAATTTTAATGAGCTAACTAATTAATAAGCACAGCTCGGATTTCTTGTATCTCTTTCCCCCGAGTAAAATCTATGTTTAGCAACTATACTCAGAGTTTGAGCGGTATCTCAAGAATTCTCGGTTTGGAATTCAGCAAAATATTTTAGATATTAAATTAACTAACGTTTCATCATTTTTTTTGACTTGGGGCAAAAACTGACCTTAACTCGGACATACTTTTTTCTCTTAATTGCCCTGATATTTCGGTGCTTCAGGATAGTGTTAATGAGGGTCCACTAATTGTTTCTCCCCTAAATGGAAAATTGACTTTCTTAAAAGCAACACCGCAACCTAAAACAACGCCATTATTAAAACATTTTACTGGAAACTATTTGAACTGAGGATGGATCACCTGTAACTGAAGCTGATTTACCTTATTTTTAACAGTTTAAAGAACATAATAATTACATTCATAATCTTTATCCTTTAATTATAGCATATACTTAAGACTTTGCTCTCTCCGTTGCTTTAAATGAAGATTGAAAACTATAGCATTTCCACTTCAAATATTCTTCATATTTAATTTAAATTTCCTCAAATTTGACGAACTAGACCCTTATTTTACTTACCAAAATGTTTTAAAGGTTCAAATAAGTATTCTTTTATGTTCAACATACCAAATAATGCTTATATTCAAGTAGTTATATTTGTCTGTTTAAATGAATCAAACAATTTTATTTCTACCTAAAGAAAACCAATACCTTAACATCAGATTGCACTTTATTACCACCGATGAATTATTAATTTTATATATATTTAACTGTGATAACTATAACCAACTGTATTTTTTTATATATATATATATATGCATTTATTACTCTTATATACAATTACTGTGAAAATTATAACCATTTGTAGTACAAGGCGGTAAACTCTGACTTTATGTAGCAAACAACAAATAAATAAAACATATGAATAATTCTTGGTGGCGTTAAAGAATAACTTTAACGGTTGCATATGTCAAGCTTAAGATTCAATGCTAATATCTGCAGGCAGTCTTGGATTTGCATGTTTTGCCAAGATTGTTTTTTTCCAAGAGCTTTCCATATTACATAAACTGATTATCTTCAGGAATCTGAAAGATTTCAACGATATTTTCGAAGCCTTCTCGTAGATTATTTTTTACATCGATAACTGACAAGCGTAATAAATCTTATTCCTACTAAATTAAGGAAAATTGTAATCATTATTTTAATTTTATATTTTAAATATTGATTATTATAATGAAATTTAGGTAATCGGACCTTTTAAAGGCTTAACACTTAAGTTTTGAGCTGATTTCAGGTTTACAAGTGGGGACCTAAACAGTCTTCCAACCTTATATCTGGGGACATTTGTGTATAAATTATTAGGTTTTAAATTAGTGTCAAAGCCTATATATTTCCATCAGGTATTTCAATTTCATTTTTCACACTCGATAAATTTACAAGTGGGGACCTTCACCGTCATTTCAACAGACAAGTGGGGTCTTTTAAACACACATTTTCTAATTTCATGTATATTTTAATTTTATAATTTAAATATTGATTATCAGAATGAAATTTAAGTAATCAGTCCTATTTCTAGCTTAACACTTAAGTTTTTAGCTAATTTCTGGTTTGCAAGTGGTGACCTAAACAGTCTTCCAACCTTATATCTGGGGACATTTGTGTATAAATTATTAGGTTTTAAATTAGTGTCAAAGCCTATATGGTTCAATCAAGTATTTCAATTTCATTTTTCACACTCGATAAATTTACAAGTGGGGACCTTCACCGTCATTTCAACAGACAAGTGGGGTCTTTTAAACACACATTTTCTAATTTCATGTATATTTTAATTTTATATTTTAAATATTGATTATTATAATGAAATTTAGGTAATCGGACCTTTTAAAGGCTTAACACTTAAATTTTGAGCTGATTTCAGGTTTACAAGTGGGGACCTAAACAGTCTTCCAACCTTATATCTGGGGACATTTGTCTATAAATTATTAGGTTTTAAATTAGTGTCAAAGCCTATATATTTCCATCAGGTATTTCAATTTCATTTTTCACAATCGATAAATTTACAAGTGGGGACCTTCACAGTCATTTCAACAGACAAGTTGGGTCTTTTAAACACACATTTTCTAATTTCATGTATATTTTAATTTTATAGTTTAAATATTGATTATCAGAATGAAATTTAAGTAATCAAACCTATTTCTAGCTTAACACTTAAGTTTTGAGCTAATTTCAGGTTTACAAGTGGGGACCTAAACAGTCTTCCAACCTTATATCTGGGGACATTTGTGTATAAATTATTAGGTTTTAAATTAGTGTCAAAGCCTATATGGTTCAATCAAGTATTTCAATTTCATTTTTCACACTCGATAAATTTACAAGTGGGGACCTTCACCGTCATTTCAACAGACAAGTGGGGTCTTTTAAACACACATTTTCTAATTTCAGGTATATTTTAATTTTATAGTTTTAATATTGATTATTATAATGAAATTTAGGTAATCGGACCTTTTAAAGGCTTAACACTTAAGTTTTGAGCTGATTTCAGGTTTACAAGTGGGGACCTAAACAGTCTTCCAACCTTATATCTGGGGACATTTGTGTATAAATTATTAGGTTTTAAATTAGTGTCAAAGCCTATATGGTTCAATCAAGTATTTCAATTTCATTTTTCACACTCGATAAATTTACAAGTGGGGACCTTCACCGTCATTTCAACAGACAAGTGGAGTCTTTTAAACACACATTTTCTAATTTCATGTATATTTTAATTTTATAGTTTAAATATTGATTATTAGAATGAAATTTAGGTAATCGGACCTTTTAAAGTCTTAACACTTAAGATTTGAGCTGATTTCAGGTTTACAAGTGGGGACCTAAACCGTCTTCCAACCTTATATCTGGGGACATTTGTGTATAAATTATTAGGTTTTAAATTAGTGTCAAAGCCTATATATTTCCATCAGGTATTTCAATTTCATTTTTCACACTCGATAAATTTACAAGTGGGGACCTTCACCGTCATTTCAACAGACAAGTGGGGTCTTTTAAACACACATTTTCTAATTTCATGTATATTTTAATTTTATAGTTTAAATATTGATTATCAGAATGAAATTTAAGTAATCAGTCCTATTTCTAGCTTAACACTTAAGTTTTGAGCTAATTTCAGGTTTACAAGTGGGGACCTAAACAGTCTTCCAACCTTATATCTGGGGACATTTGTGTATAAATTATTAGGTTTTAAATTAGTGTCAAAGCCTATATGGTTCAATCAAGTATTTCAATTTCATTTTTCACACTCGATAAATTTACAAGTGGGGACCTTCACCGTCATTTCAACAGACAAGTGGGGTCTTTTAAACACACATTTTCTAATTTCATGTATATTTTAATTTTATAGTTTAAATATTGATTATCAGAATGAAATTTAAGTAATCAGTCCTATTTCTAGCTTAACACTTAAGTTTTGAGCTAATTTCAGGTTTACAAGTGGGGACCTAAACAGTCTTCCAACCTTATATCTGGGGACATTTGTGTATAAATTATTAGATTTTGTACTAGTGTCGAAGCCTATATGGTTCCATCAGGTATTTCAATTTCATTTTTCACACTCGATAAATTTACAAGTGGGGACCTTCACCGTCATTTCAACAGACAAGTGGGGTCTTTTAAACACACATTTTCTAATTTCAGGTATATTTTAATTTTATAGTTTTAATATTGATTATTATAATGAAATTTAGGTAATCGGACCTTTTAAAGGCTTAACACTTAAGTTTTGAGCTGATTTCAGGTTTACAAGTGGGGACCTAAACAGTCTTCCAACCTTATATCTGGGGACATTTGTGTATAAATTATTAGGTTTTAAATTAGTGTCAAAGCCTATATGGTTCAATCTAGTATTTCAATTTCATTTTTCACACTCGATAAATTTACAAGTGGGGACCTTCACCGTCATTTCAACAGACAAGTGGGGTCTTTTAAACACACATTTTCTAATTTCATGTATATTTTAATTTTATAGTTTAAATATTGATTATCAGAATGAAATTTAAGTAATCAGTCCTATTTCTAGCTTAACACTTAAGTTTTGAGATAATTTCAGGTTTACAAGTGGGGACCTAAACAGTCTTCCAACCTTATATCTGGGGACATTTGTGTATAAATTATTAGGTTTTAAATTAGTGTCAAAGCCTATATGGTTCAATCAAGTATTTCAATTTCATTTTTCACACTCGATAAATTTACAAGTGGGGACCTTCACCGTCATTTCAACAGACAAGTGGAGTCTTTTAAACACACATTTTCTAATTTCATGTATATTTTAATTTTATAGTTTAAATATTGATTATCAGAATGAAATTTAAGTAATCAGTCCTATTTCTAGCTTAACACTTAAGTTTTGAGCTAATTTCAGGTTTACAAGTGGGGACCTAAACAGTCTTCCAACCTTATATCTGGGGACATTTGTGTATAAATTATTAGATTTTGTACTAGTGTCGAAGCCTATATGGTTCCATCAGGTATTTCAATTTCATTTTTCACACTCGATAAATTTACAAGTGGGGACCTTCACCGTCATTTCAACAGACAAGTGGGGTCTTTTAAACACACATTTTCTAATTTCAGGTATATTTTAATTTTATAGTTTTAATATTGATTATTATAATGAAATTTAGGTAATCGGACCTTTTAAAGGCTTAACACTTAAGTTTTGAGCTGATTTCAGGTTTACAAGTGGGGACCTAAACAGTCTTCCAACCTTATATCTGGGGACATTTGTGTATAAATTATTAGGTTTTAAATTAGTGTCAAAGCCTATATGGTTCAATCAAGTATTTCAATTTCATTTTTCACACTCGATAAATTTACAAGTGGGGACCTTCACCGTCATTTCAACAGACAAGTGGGGTCTTTTAAACACACATTTTCTAATTTCATGTATATTTTAATTTTATAGTTTAAATATTGATTATCAGAATGAAATTTAAGTAATCAGTCCTATTTCTAGCTTAACACTTAAGTTTTGAGCTAATTTCAGGTTTACAAGTGGGGACCTAAACAGTCTTCCAACCTTATATCTGGGGACATTTGTGTATAAATTATTAGATTTTGTACTAGTGTCGAAGCCTATATGGTTCCATCAGGTATTTCAATTTCATTTTTCACACTCGATAAATTTACAAGTGGGGACCTTCACCGTCATTTCAACAGACAAGTGGGGTCTTTTAAACACACATTTTCTAATTTCAGGTATATTTTAATTTTATAGTTTTAATATTGATTATTATAATGAAATTTAGGTAATCGGACCTTTTAAAGGCTTAACACTTAAGTTTTGAGCTGATTTTAGGTTTACAAGTGGGGACCTAAACAGTCTTCCAACCTTATATCTGGGGACATTTGTGTATAAATTATTAGGTTTTAAATTAGTGTCAAAGCCTATATGGTTCAATCAAGTATTTCAATTTCATTTTTCACACTCGATAAATTTACAAGTGGGGACCTTCACCGTCATTTCAACAGACAAGTGGGGTCTTTTAAACACACCGTTTCTAATTTCATGTATATTTTAATTTTATATTTTAAATATTGATTATTATAATGAAATTTAGGTAATCGGACCTTTTAAAGGCTTAACACTTAAATTTTGAGCTGATTTCAGGTTTACAAGTGGGGACCTAAACAGTCTTCCAACCTTATATCTGGGGACATTTGTCTATAAATTATTAGGTTTTAAATTAGTGTCAAAGCCTATATATTTCCATCAGGTATTTCAATTTCATTTTTCACAATCGATAAATTTACAAGTGGGGACCTTCACAGTCATTTCAACAGACAAGTTGGGTCTTTTAAACACACATTTTCTAATTTCATGTATATTTTAATTTTATAGTTTAAATATTGATTATCAGAATGAAATTTAAGTAATCAGTCCTATTTCTAGCTTAACACTTAAGTTTTGAGCTAATTTCAGGTTTACAAGTGGGGACCTAAATAGTCTTCCAACCTTATATCTGGGGACATTTGTGTATAAATTATTAGATTTTGTACTAGTGTCGAAGCCTATATGGTTCCATCAGGTATTTCAATTTCATTTTTCACACTCGATAAATTTACAAGTGGGGACCTTCACCGTCATTTCAACAGACAAGTGGGGTCTTTTAAACACACATTTTCTAATTTCAGGTATATTTTAATTTTATAGTTTTAATATTGATTATTATAATGAAATTTAGGTAATCGGACCTTTTAAAGGCTTAACACTTAAGTTTTGAGCTGATTTTAGGTTTACAAGTGGGGACCTAAACAGTCTTCCAACCTTATATCTGGGGACATTTGTGTATAAATTATTAGGTTTTAAATTAGTGTCAAAGCCTATATGGTTCAATCAAGTATTTCAATTTCATTTTTCACACTCGATAAATTTACAAGTGGGGACCTTCACCGTCATTTCAACAGACAAGTGGGGTCTTTTAAACACACCGTTTCTAATTTCATGTATATTTTAATTTTATATTTTAAATATTGATTATTATAATGAAATTTAGGTAATCGGACCTTTTAAAGGCTTAACACTTAAATTTTGAGCTGATTTCAGGTTTACAAGTGGGGACCTAAACAGTCTTCCAACCTTATATCTGGGGACATTTGTCTATAAATTATTAGGTTTTAAATTAGTGTCAAAGCCTATATATTTCCATCAGGTATTTCAATTTCATTTTTCACAATCGATAAATTTACAAGTGGGGACCTTCACAGTCATTTCAACAGACAAGTTGGGTCTTTTAAACACACATTTTCTAATTTCATGTATATTTTAATTTTATAGTTTAAATATTGATTATCAGAATGAAATTTAAGTAATCAGTCCTATTTCTAGCTTAACACTTAAGTTTTGAGCTAATTTCAGGTTTACAAGTGGGGACCTAAATAGTCTTCCAACCTTATATCTGGGGACATTTGTGTATAAATTATTAGGTTTTAAATTAGTGTCAAAGCCTATATGGTTCAATCAAGTATTTCAATTTCATTTTTCACACTCGATAAATTTACAAGTGGGGACCTTCACCGTCATTTCAACAGACAAGTGGGGTCTTTTAAACACACATTTTCTAATTTCATGTATATTTTAATTTTATATTTTAAATATTGATTATTATAATGAAATTTAGGTAATCGGACCTTTTAAAGGCTTAACACTTAAGTTTTGAGCTGATTTCAGGTTTACAAGTGGGGACCTAAACAGTCTTCCAACCTTATATCTGGGGACATTTGTGTATAAATTATTAGGTTTTAAATTAGTGTCAAAGCCTATATGGTTCAATCAAGTATTTCAATTTCATTTTTCACACTCGATAAATTTACAAGTGGGGACCTTCACCGTCATTTCAACAGACAAGTGGGGTCTTTTAAACACACATTTTCTAATTTCAGGTATATTTTAATTTTATAGTTTTAATATTGATTATTATAATGAAATTTAGGTAATCGGACCTTTTAAAGGCTTAACACTTAAGTTTTGAGCTGATTTCAGGTTTACAAGTGGGGACCTAAACAGTCTTCCAACCTTATATCTGGGGACATTTGTGTATAAATTATTAGGTTTTAAATTAGTGTCAAAGCCTATATGGTTCAATCTAGTATTTCAATATCATTTTTCACACTCGATAAATTTACAAGTGGGGACCTTCACCGTCATTTCAACAGACAAGTGGGGTCTTTTAAACACACATTTTCTAATTTCATGTATATTTTAATTTTATAGTTTAAATATTGATTATCAGAATGAAATTTAAGTAATCAGTCCTATTTCTAGCTTAACACTTAAGTTTTGAGATAATTTCAGGTTTACAAGTGGGGACCTAAACAGTCTTCCAACCTTATATCTGGGGACATTTGTGTATAAATTATTAGGTTTTAAATTAGTGTCAAAGCCTATATGGTTCAATCAAGTATTTCAATTTCATTTTTCACACTCGATAAATTTACAAGTGGGGACCTTCACCGTCATTTCAACAGACAAGTGGGGTCTTTTAAACACACCGTTTCTAATTTCATGTATATTTTAATTTTATATTTTAAATATTGATTATTATAATGAAATTTAAGTAATCGGACCTTTTAAAGGCTTAACACTTAAGTTTTGAGCTGATTTCAGGTTTACAAGTGGGGACCTAAACAGTCTTCCAACCTTATATCTGGGGACATTTGTGTATAAATTATTAGGTTTTAAATTAGTGTCAAAGCCTATATGGTTCAATCAAGTATTTCAATTTCATTTTTCACACTCGATAAATTTACAAGTGGGGACCTTCACCGTCATTTCAACAGACAAGTGGAGTCTTTTAAACACACATTTTCTAATTTCATGTATATTTTAATTTTATAGTTTAAATATTGATTATTAGAATGAAATTTAGGTAATCGGACCTTTTAAAGTCTTAACACTTAAGATTTGAGCTGATTTCAGGTTTACAAGTGGGGACCTAAACCGTCTTCCAACCTTATATCTGGGGACATTTGTGTATAAATTATTAGGTTTTAAATTAGTGTCAAAGCCTATATATTTCCATCAGGTATTTCAATTTCATTTTTCACACTCGATAAATTTACAAGTGGGGACCTTCACAGTCATTTCAACAGACAAGTGGGGTCTTTTAAACACACATTTTCTAATTTCAGGTATATTTTAATTTTATAGATTTAATATTGATTATTATAATGAAATTTAGGTAATCGGACCTTTTAAAGGCTTAACACTTAAGTTTTGATCTGATTTCAGGTTTACAAGTGGGGACCTAAACAGTCTTCCAACCTTATATCTGGGGACATTTGTGTATAAATTATTAGGTTTTAAATTAGTGTCAAAGCCTATATATTTCCATCAGGTATTTCAATTTCATTTTTCACACTCGATAAATTTACAAGTGGGGACCTTCACCGTCATTTCAACAGACAAGTGGGGTCTTTTAAACACACATTTTCTAATTTCATGTATATTTTAATTTTATAGTTTAAATATTGATTATCAGAATGAAATTTAAGTAATCAGTCCTATTTCTAGCTTAACACTTAAGTTTTGAGCTAATTTCAGGTTTACAAGTGGGGACCTAAACAGTCTTCCAACCTTATATCTGGGGACATTTGTGTATAAATTTGTTGTAACGGCTCATGGAGAGAGAGAGAACGCAAGAGGTAACAACCAAAACAACTTTATTAAGATAAGACCGCCATCGGACCGAATGCCCTTTTTCATTGTTAAACTTTGGTATATATGTACAACTTAAAAAACATGTGACAAGTTAAAAAACGATAACATATTAGTAGGTTATTTTTTCCATTATTGGAGGAGTTCCAACACCTCCCCTTTTAAGTAAAATCGTAGGACTTCTGGCGGGGATCCATGCTGATGCGCTCGGGTATCTTCTTTACTCGTCCGGACCGCCGTACTCCCTTATCCTCGGAGTCTGCGTCTGGTATGTTGAACCGTACATGGCGTTCGGGAGCGGGCACTGTGGTCCCAGCAGGAACTCGATCGGGATTTACTCTTCGGTCAGGGATGGGTAGATCGAATGTGTCCATGAATACGGAGTAGGGATCGTTGTTCAGACGGTGGTAAAGTTGGTTGGCATGGAACTTCTTGTTAGTGGCATCATCCATAAGAACATCATAAACTACGCCTTTGACCGTTTGAATTCTTCCTGGATACCACGTCTTTGACTGGTGTTGCCGAGCATAGACTAGGTCTCCGGCTTTGAAGGTGCGTCGTCGAGCCCCATGATGACGGTTGAATTGTCGCTCCATGGTTGGATTGCGCTCTGATGACGAAGAGGCCGGAGGATGTAGAAGGTCTAGCTCGGTACGAAGTGTTCGGCCCAAGAAGAGTTCTGCAGGGCTTTTCTGGTCTATACTGTAGTTAGGGGTTGAGCGATAGGACAGTAGGAAGACGTCTAGCATATACGGGACATCTCCTTCGCCCTTGAGTTTTTCTAATGCCCTCTTGAAGGTGTCCACGAAACGTTCCGCCTGCCCATTGGATTGTGGATGGTACGGCGGGGAGAAGATATGCTGGATCCCTTTTCGGGAACAGAACGAGGCGAAGTCGTGTGAAGCAAACTGGGTTCCGTTATCGCTCACCAGTACTTCCGGATAACCATAGCGTGCAAAAAGGTTGTTCAGGACGGATATGGTGGCGGATGACGTGGTGGTTTTCATGTCGAAAATCTCGGGATACTTGCTATAGGCATCGACGACTATAAGATACTGGTGGCCGTTATGGGGACCGGCGTAGTCGATGTGTATCCTCTGCCAGGCCTTCACGGCTTTCGGCCAGGAATGCAACAGAGTCTTGACAGGGAACTTTGCTGCAGAGCGACATTTGGAACATTTCTTCACGTAGTCTTCAATCTGAGCGTCCAGAAAAGGCCAGTAGGCGTGAGCGCGAGCCAAAGATTTCATCCTACTGGTTCCAGGATGTCCTCGGTGAAGTAGTTTCAGGACGGTTGCTCGTAATGGGTAAGGTATTACCACTCTATTCTGTAGAAGCACACAACCCTGCTCGATAGTAAGCAGGTCCTTCCTTCTGTGGAATTGTTCGAGGGTGGTTGCCTCAGGTGTCGCTCGGAGATTCTTTAATGTCGGCCACCCATTCCGAATATACCCGACGACCTTCTGTAAGACTGGATCCGCCTGAGCAGAGGATTGAATGTCTTGGAAAGTGACTGGAAGCTGTCGGACTATGGCCTTCACATCGTCTGTGACTTGGAGACTTGCGAGTACGATGTCGTCGTCCGGAGAGGAATGTGACGAGATAAGTCTGGACAGGGCGTCGGCCTGCCCGAAAGAGGTAGTCTTGCGGTATTCTATCTTGAAGTCATAGGCGATAAGAATGAGTGCCCAGCGTTGGAGACGGTTAGCCGTATGGACCGGTATGCCTTTCTTGCTTCCAAAGATTGCTAACAGCGGTTTATGATCCGTGAGCAGAGTAAAGCGGCGCCCATAGAGCATTTTATGAAACTTCTTGACCGCGAAGGTAAGCGCGAGACCTTCCTTCTCGATTTGACTATAGTTCTTCTCCGCCGGGGTCAATGCCCGGGATACATGAGCTACAGCTTGAATTGACCCATCTGGCATGCGATGTTGGAAGACCGCCCCAAGTCCATAATCGGAGGCATCAGCAGCGACAATGATGTCCAGTGTAGGATCATAATGTGTTAAAAGGAGATCTGATTGAAGCGTCATCTTCAGTTCCTCGAAGGCGTTCTGGCATTTAGGTGTCCAAGACCAAGTCCGTTTGGATTCCAATAATTCGTCCAGTGGCTGTCTCATGAAACGCATATTATTAACGAAGACCTGGTAATAGTTCACCATTCCCAAAAATGAACGTAATGTTGGCAGGTCAACTGGTGCTGGCATGTGGACAATAGCTTTGATTTTCTCAGGATCGGGTCGTCGACCGGCGCTATCGATAATGAATCCCAGATATTTTATTTGTGTCATGAATAGCTTACACTTCTCGAGGCGAAGGCGGAATCCATAGTCTTTAATGCGGGAGAGTACTTCTTTGAGGTGTCGCTGGTGATCTTCGAAGTTACGGCTGACAATGATTATATCGTCGAGGTAAGCGGTTGCGAATTCAAGTCCAGCAAGCATTTGGTCCATTATGGTTTGGAAAATCCCCGGAGCGGATTTCACCCCAAACGGAAGTCTCTGATATTGGAAGTTTCCCAGATGAGTGGAAATGGTACAAAGCAGTTTAGAATCGTCGTCCAGTTCTACTTGTAAGTATGCTTCAGATAGATCCAATTGAGAGAATAGTTTTCCCCCGTTGAGCGTCGCAAATATGTCTTCCGGCAGCGGTAATGGGTGTTGATTGAGTTCTATGGTCTCATTCAGGCCGGTGGAAAAATCTGCGCAAAGACGGGTAGTGCCGTTAGGTTTCCTTACGCTTACGATTGGTGCTGCCCAATCAGTGTGCTCGACGGCTTTCAGGACATTTGACTCTTCCAGGCGTTTGATCTCCATTTCGATAGTTTTGCGGGCGGCAAACGGAACTGGCCTGGCTCTACGGTATACTGGAGTACTTCCGGGTTTGAGAGTAAGGCGAGCTTTGGCTTTGGTACACAGCCCCAAACCGTCCTCAAAGACATCCGGGAACTCATCCTTCAGCGTCGCAATGCAGTCTGCTTCTCTTAATCTTTGAGGCGTTCCAGGTGAGGCGGTACAGAGATTGATGGCTTGAGTACCGAGTCGGGAGCATTGTCGTAAGCTATCCAGCAGACCGAAGAAATCCAGGGTTTCCACTCCCAGTAGGTTTAGGGATCCGTCTTTTGCCAAGTAGAAGTCGTGTTGAATTTCAGCTGGTCCCAGTTTAAATTTTGCCGTTGCTTTCCCAAGGAATGTAGTGCTTGATCCATCGAATAGCACTCCTTGCTCGCTGCAGGGGGTTAACTTCGGCTTACCAATTCGTTCGTAAGTCGCCTCATTGATAATGTTGCCTTCCGCTCCACTGTCCAAGTAGAAAACTACGGGAACGTCGTTAACCAAGAATTCCCCCGTTATGAGTTTCGAAGGTCGCATGGAATTCAGACTGACTGTATTTATCTGGCTTCTGTCAGGTTTCCGGTGTCCGGATACTCGTTTCTGATTTTCGCATTGACTAGCGAGGTGACCTGTTCGAGAGCATTTATGGCATTCGGTCTTAGCGTGCGTGCATTCCCTGACCCAGTGCATCTCTCCGCATCGAAAACAGGCGTATGGCGGCGGTTTCGAAGATCTTTGAGATGACTTGGCTCTCCGCTTCTCGGGAGATCTGGAAGGATGCCGTACAGATGTCTTCCGACGACGGAAGCTGTTGATCGGCGTGGCCTTTGCTTGGAAAACCGTCTGTTCAGTCTTCGTAGCGACGATGGTCAGGACTTCGTCAATGACATTCTTGAGTTCAATGTTGGCCTCGGTATTTAACCGTTGCAGGATTCTGGTTCGTATGGATTCGTCTTCTGGTCTGGACAATCCACATAGGGAAACCAGAATTCCGAATTGATCTTCGGTCAAATCGGAGAAATTGAAGCGCTTTAGAAGTAGTTTAACGCGGTTGAAATACGGGCCATAATCTTCATCCAAGTGACGCTGGATCCGCATTAGGTTGAATCTTTCTATGAAGACTGTCTTTTTCTTCCCGAAAAGTTTCTTGAGGTTCTCTACTGTCGTTGCATACGAGTAGTCCGTTGGCTCTTTGGGCATACAGGACCGATAATACTCGCTGAAGGCTTCGTTAGACAGTTTCGAGACCAGATACTTGACTTTGGCAACGTCGGTCAGATTTGGGACACTAATATCCACGAGATAGTCAAATCTCTTCAGCCATTGTTCCAATTTGTCGCCATCGTGTTCATCAGGCTCGAAGATTGGAATGTCAAGGCAAGCTATCGTGGATGTGGATGCTGGAGTCGAGGTTGACGGACCGGCGGGACCTGTTTTCTGGAGTAGAAGGTCGATGATCCTTTGGTTCTGCTTCTGGGACGCTATTTGCTGCTGCATAAACGCGTTCAACACGTCTCCCAGAGCGGACGAGGAGGAGGCCTCGGAGGATCCGCTTTCCTGCTTCGGCATGTTTTCGGAATCAGTATCGCGACTTTACCCGAAAAACCGTAACGCGACTATTCCCGAAGACCGGAAAACGACAACCCCACTTCTGACACCACTGTTGTAACGGCTCATGGAGAGAGAGAGAACGCAAGAGGTAACAACCAAAACAACTTTATTAAGATAAGACCGCCATCGGACCGAATGCCCTTTTTCATTGTTAAACTTTGGTATATATGTACAACTTAAAAAACATGTGACAAGTTAAAAAACGATAACATATTAGTAGGTTATTTTTTCCATTATTGGAGGAGTTCCAACAAAATTATTAGGTTTTAAATTAGTGTCAAAGCCTATATGGTTCAATCAAGTATTTCAATTTCATTTTTCACACTCGATAAATTTACAAGTGGGGACCTTCACCGTCATTTCAACAGACAAGTGGGGTCTTTTAAACACACATTTTCTAATTTCATGTATATTTTAATTTTATAGTTTAAATATTGATTATCAGAATGAAATTTAAGTAATCAGTCCTATTTCTAGCTTAACACTTAAGTTTTGAGCTAATTTCAGGTTTACAAGTGGGGACCTAAACAGTCTTCCAACCTTATATCTGGGGACATTTGTGTATAAATTATTAGATTTTGTACTAGTGTCGAAGCCTATATGGTTCCATCAGGTATTTCAATTTCATTTTTCACACTCGATAAATTTACAAGTGGGGACCTTCACCGTCATTTCAACAGACAAGTGGGGTCTTTTAAACACACATTTTCTAATTTCAGGTATATTTTAATTTTATAGTTTTAATATTGATTATTATAATGAAATTTAGGTAATCGGACCTTTTAAAGGCTTAACACTTAAGTTTTGAGCTGATTTCAGGTTTACAAGTGGGGACCTAAACAGTCTTCCAACCTTATATCTGGGGACATTTGTGTATAAATTATTAGGTTTTAAATTAGTGTCAAAGCCTATATGGTTCAATCAAGTATTTCAATTTCATTTTTCACACTCGATAAATTTACAAGTGGGGACCTTCACCGTCATTTCAACAGACAAGTGGGGTCTTTTAAACACACCGTTTCTAATTTCATGTATATTTTAATTTTATATTTTAAATATTGATTATTATAATGAAATTTAGGTAATCGGACCTTTTAAAGGCTTAACACTTAAATTTTGAGCTGATTTCAGGTTTACAAGTGGGGACCTAAACAGTCTTCCAACCTTATATCTGGGGACATTTGTCTATAAATTATTAGGTTTTAAATTAGTGTCAAAGCCTATATATTTCCATCAGGTATTTCAATTTCATTTTTCACAATCGATAAATTTACAAGTGGGGACCTTCACAGTCATTTCAACAGACAATTTGGGTCTTTTAAACACACATTTTCTAATTTCATGTATATTTTAATTTTATAGTTTAAATATTGATTATCAGAATGAAATTTAAGTAATCAGTCCTATTTCTAGCTTAACACTTAAGTTTTGAGCTAATTTCAGGTTTACAAGTGGGGACCTAAACAGTCTTCCAACCTTATATCTGGGGACATTTGTGTATAAATTATTAGGTTTTAAATTAGTGTCAAAGCCTATATGGTTCAATCAAGTATTTCAATTTCATTTTTCACACTCGATAAATTTACAAGTGGGGACCTTCACCGTCATTTCAACAGACAAGTGGGGTCTTTTAAACACACATTTTCTAATTTCAGGTATATTTTAATTTTATAGTTTTAATATTGATTATTATAATGAAATTTAGGTAATCGGACCTTTTAAAGGCTTAACACTTAAGTTTTGAGCTGATTTCAGGTTTACAAGTGGGGACCTAAACAGTCTTCCAACCTTATATCTGGGGACATTTGTGTATAAATTATTAGGTTTTAAATTAGTGTCAAAGCCTATATGGTTCAATCTAGTATTTCAATTTCATTTTTCACACTCGATAAATTTACAAGTGGGGACCTTCACCGTCATTTCAACAGACAAGTGGGGTCTTTTAAACACACATTTTCTAATTTCATGTATATTTTAATTTTATAGTTTAAATATTGATTATCAGAATGAAATTTAAGTAATCAGTCCTATTTCTAGCTTAACACTTAAGTTTTGAGCTAATTTCAGGTTTACAAGTGGGGACCTAAACAGTCTTCCAACCTTATATCTGGGGACATTTGTGTATAAATTATTAGATTTTGTACTAGTGTCGAAGCCTATATGGTTCCATCAGGTATTTCAATTTCATTTTTCACACTCGATAAATTTACAAGTGGGGACCTTCACCGTCATTTCAACAGACAAGTGGGGTCTTTTAAACACACATTTTCTAATTTCAGGTATATTTTAATTTTATAGTTTTAATATTGATTATTATAATGAAATTTAGGTAATCGGACCTTTTAAAGGCTTAACACTTAAGTTTTGAGCTGATTTCAGGTTTACATGTGGGGACCTAAACAGTCTTCCAACCTTATATCTGGGGACATTTGTGTATAAATTATTAGGTTTTAAATTAGTGTCAAAGCCTATATGGTTCAATCAAGTATTTCAATTTCATTTTTCACACTCGATAAATTTACAAGTGGGGACCTTCACCGTCATTTCAACAGACAAGTGGGGTCTTTTAAACACACATTTTCTAATTTCAGGTATATTTTAATTTTATAGATTTAATATTGATTATTATAATGAAATTTAGGTAATCGGACCTTTTAAAGGCTTAACACTTAAGTTTTGATCTGATTTCAGGTTTACAAGTGGGGACCTAAACAGTCTTCCAACCTTATATCTGGGGACATTTGTGTATAAATTATTAGGTTTTAAATTAGTGTCAAAGCCTATATATTTCCATCAGGTATTTCAATTTCATTTTTCACACTCGATAAATTTACAAGTGGGGACCTTCACCGTCATTTCAACAGACAAGTGGGGTCTTTTAAACACACATTTTCTAATTTCATGTATATTTTAATTTTATAGTTTAAATATTGATTATCAGAATGAAATTTAAGTAATCAGTCCTATTTCTAGCTTAACACTTAAGTTTTGAGCTAATTTCAGGTTTACAAGTGGGGACCTAAACAGTCTTCCAACCTTATATCTGGGGACATTTGTGTATAAATTATTAGGTTTTAAATTAGTGTCAAAGCCTATATGGTTCAATCAAGTATTTCAATTTCATTTTTCACACTCGATAAATTTACAAGTGGGGACCTTCACCGTCATTTCAACAGACAAGTGGGGTCTTTTAAACACACATTTTCTAATTTCATGTATATTTTAATTTTATAGTTTAAATATTGATTATCAGAATGAAATTTAAGTAATCAGTCCTATTTCTAGCTTAACACTTAAGTTTTGAGCTAATTTCAGGTTTACAAGTGGGGACCTAAACAGTCTTCCAACCTTATATCTGGGGACATTTGTGTATAAATTATTAGATTTTGTACTAGTGTCGAAGCCTATATGGTTCCATCAGGTATTTCAATTTCATTTTTCACACTCGATAAATTTACAAGTGGGGACCTTCACCGTCATTTCAACAGACAAGTGGGGTCTTTTAAACACACATTTTCTAATTTCAGGTATATTTTAATTTTATAGTTTTAATATTGATTATTATAATGAAATTTAGGTAATCGGACCTTTTAAAGGCTTAACACTTAAGTTTTGAGCTGATTTCAGGTTTACAAGTGGGGACCTAAACAGTCTTCCAACCTTATATCTGGGGACATTTGTGTATAAATTATTAGGTTTTAAATTAGTGTCAAAGCCTATATGGTTCAATCAAGTATTTCAATTTCATTTTTCACACTCGATAAATTTACAAGTGGGGACCTTCACCGTCATTTCAACAGACAAGTGGGGTCTTTTAAACACACCGTTTCTAATTTCATGTATATTTTAATTTTATATTTTAAATATTGATTATTATAATGAAATTTAGGTAATCGGACCTTTTAAAGGCTTAACACTTAAATTTTGAGCTGATTTCAGGTTTACAAGTGGGGACCTAAACAGTCTTCCAACCTTATATCTGGGGACATTTGTCTATAAATTATTAGGTTTTAAATTAGTGTCAAAGCCTATATATTTCCATCAGGTATTTCAATTTCATTTTTCACAATCGATAAATTTACAAGTGGGGACCTTCACAGTCATTTCAACAGACAATTTGGGTCTTTTAAACACACATTTTCTAATTTCATGTATATTTTAATTTTATAGTTTAAATATTGATTATCAGAATGAAATTTAAGTAATCAGTCCTATTTCTAGCTTAACACTTAAGTTTTGAGCTAATTTCAGGTTTACAAGTGGGGACCTAAACAGTCTTCCAACCTTATATCTGGGGACATTTGTGTATAAATTATTAGGTTTTAAATTAGTGTCAAAGCCTATATGGTTCAATCAAGTATTTCAATTTCATTTTTCACACTCGATAAATTTACAAGTGGGGACCTTCACCGTCATTTCAACAGACAAGTGGGGTCTTTTAAACACACATTTTCTAATTTCAGGTATATTTTAATTTTATAGTTTTAATATTGATTATTATAATGAAATTTAGGTAATCGGACCTTTTAAAGGCTTAACACTTAAGTTTTGAGCTGATTTCAGGTTTACAAGTGGGGACCTAAACAGTCTTCCAACCTTATATCTGGGGACATTTGTGTATAAATTATTAGGTTTTAAATTAGTGTCAAAGCCTATATGGTTCAATCTAGTATTTCAATTTCATTTTTCACACTCGATAAATTTACAAGTGGGGACCTTCACCGTCATTTCAACAGACAAGTGGGGTCTTTTAAACACACATTTTCTAATTTCATGTATATTTTAATTTTATAGTTTAAATATTGATTATCAGAATGAAATTTAAGTAATCAGTCCTATTTCTAGCTTAACACTTAAGTTTTGAGCTAATTTCAGGTTTACAAGTGGGGACCTAAACAGTCTTCCAACCTTATATCTGGGGACATTTGTGTATAAATTATTAGATTTTGTACTAGTGTCGAAGCCTATATGGTTCCATCAGGTATTTCAATTTCATTTTTCACACTCGATAAATTTACAAGTGGGGACCTTCACCGTCATTTCAACAGACAAGTGGGGTCTTTTAAACACACATTTTCTAATTTCAGGTATATTTTAATTTTATAGTTTTAATATTGATTATTATAATGAAATTTAGGTAATCGGACCTTTTAAAGGCTTAACACTTAAGTTTTGAGCTGATTTCAGGTTTACATGTGGGGACCTAAACAGTCTTCCAACCTTATATCTGGGGACATTTGTGTATAAATTATTAGGTTTTAAATTAGTGTCAAAGCCTATATGGTTCAATCAAGTATTTCAATTTCATTTTTCACACTCGATAAATTTACAAGTGGGGACCTTCACCGTCATTTCAACAGACAAGTGGGGTCTTTTAAACACACATTTTCTAATTTCAGGTATATTTTAATTTTATAGATTTAATATTGATTATTATAATGAAATTTAGGTAATCGGACCTTTTAAAGGCTTAACACTTAAGTTTTGATCTGATTTCAGGTTTACAAGTGGGGACCTAAACAGTCTTCCAACCTTATATCTGGGGACATTTGTGTATAAATTATTAGGTTTTAAATTAGTGTCAAAGCCTATATATTTCCATCAGGTATTTCAATTTCATTTTTCACACTCGATAAATTTACAAGTGGGGACCTTCACCGTCATTTCAACAGACAAGTGGGGTCTTTTAAACACACATTTTCTAATTTCATGTATATTTTAATTTTATAGTTTAAATATTGATTATCAGAATGAAATTTAAGTAATCAGTCCTATTTCTAGCTTAACACTTAAGTTTTGAGCTAATTTCAGGTTTACAAGTGGGGACCTAAACAGTCTTCCAACCTTATATCTGGGGACATTTGTGTATAAATTATTAGGTTTTAAATTAGTGTCAAAGCCTATATGGTTCAATCAAGTATTTCAATTTCATTTTTCACACTCGATAAATTTACAAGTGGGGACCTTCACCGTCATTTCAACAGACAAGTGGGGTCTTTTAAACACACATTTTCTAATTTCATGTATATTTTAATTTTATAGTTTAAATATTGATTATCAGAATGAAATTTAAGTAATCAGTCCTATTTCTAGCTTAACACTTAAGTTTTGAGCTAATTTCAGGTTTACAAGTGGGGACCTAAACAGTCTTCCAACCTTATATCTGGGGACATTTGTGTATAAATTATTAGATTTTGTACTAGTGTCGAAGCCTATATGGTTCCATCAGGTATTTCAATTTCATTTTTCACACTCGATAAATTTACAAGTGGGGACCTTCACCGTCATTTCAACAGACAAGTGGAGTCTTTTAAACACACATTTTCTAATTTCAGGTATATTTTAATTTTATAGTTTTAATATTGATTATTATAATGAAATTTAGGTAATCGGACCTTTTAAAGGCTTAACACTTAAATTTTGAGCTGATTTCAGGTTTACAAGTGGGGACCTAAACAGTCTTCCAACCTTATATCTGGGGACATTTGTGTATAAATTATTAGGTTTTAAATTAGTGTCAAAGCCTATATGGTTCAATCAAGTATTTCAATTTCATTTTTCACACTCGATAAATTTACAAGTGGGGACCTTCACCGTCATTTCAACAGACAAGTGGGGTCTTTTAAACACACCGTTTCTAATTTCATGTATATTTTAATTTTATATTTTAAATATTGATTATTATAATGAAATTTAGGTAATCGGACCTTTTAAAGGCTTAACACTTAAATTTTGAGCTGATTTCAGGTTTACAAGTGGGGACCTAAACAGTCTTCCAACCTTATATCTGGGGACATTTGTCTATAAATTATTAGGTTTTAAATTAGTGTCAAAGCCTATATATTTCCATCAGGTATTTCAATTTCATTTTTCACAATCGATAAATTTACAAGTGGGGACCTTCACAGTCATTTCAACAGACAAGTTGGGTCTTTTAAACACACATTTTCTAATTTCATGTATATTTTAATTTTATAGTTTAAATATTGATTATCAGAATGAAATTTAAGTAATCAGTCCTATTTCTAGCTTAACACTTACGTTTTGAGCTAATTTCAGGTTTACAAGTGGGCACCTAAACAGTCTTCCAACCTTATATCTGGGGACATTTGTGTATAAATTATTAGGTTTTAAATTAGTGTCAAAGCCTATATGGTTCAATCAAGTATTTCAATTTCATTTTTCACACTCGATAAATTTACAAGTGGGGACCTTCACCGTCATTTCAACAGACAAGTGGGGTCTTTTAAACACACATTTTCTAATTTCATGTATATTTTAATTTTATATTTTAAATATTGATTATTATAATGAAATTTAGGTAATCGGACCTTTTAAAGGCTTAACACTTAAATTTTGAGCTGATTTCAGGTTTACAAGTGGGGACCTAAACAGTCTTCCAACCTTATATCTGGGGACATTTGTGTATAAATTATTAGGTTTTAAATTAGTGTCAAAGCCTATATGGTTCAATCAAGTATTTCAATTTCATTTTTCACACTCGATAAATTTACAAGTGGGGACCTTCACCGTCATTTCAACAGACAAGTGGGGTCTTTTAAACACACCGTTTCTAATTTCATGTATATTTTAATTTTATATTTTAAATATTGATTATTTTAATGAAATTTAAGTAATCGGACCTTTTAAAGGCTTAACACTTAAGTTTTGAGCTGATTTCAGGTTTACAAGTGGGGACCTAAACAGTCTTCCAACCTTATATCTGGGGACATTTGTGTATAAATTATTAGGTTTTAAATTAGTGTCAAAGCCTATATGGTTCAATCAAGTATTTCAATTTCATTTTTCACACTCGATAAATTTACAAGTGGGGACCTTCACCGTCATTTCAACAGACAAGTGGGGTCTTTTAAACACACATTTTCTAATTTCAGGTATATTTTAATTTTATAGATTTAATATTGATTATTATAATGAAATTTAGGTAATCGGACCTTTTAAAGGCTTAACACTTAAGTTTTGATCTGATTTCAGGTTTACAAGTGGGGACCTAAACAGTCTTCCAACCTTATATCTGGGGACATTTGTGTATAAATTATTAGGTTTTAAATTAGTGTCAAAGCCTATATATTTCCATCAAGTATTTCAATTTCATTTTTCACACTCGATAAATTTACAAGTGGGGACCTTCACCGTCATTTCAACAGACAAGTGGGGTCTTTTAAACACACATTTTCTAATTTCATGTATATTTTAATTTTATAGTTTAAATATTGATTATCAGAATGAAATTTAAGTAATCAGTCCTATTTCTAGCTTAACACTTAAGTTTTGAGCTAATTTCAGGTTTACAAGTGGGGACCTAAACAGTCTTCCAACCTTATATCTGGGGACATTTGTGTATAAATTATTAGGTTTTAAATTAGTGTCAAAGCCTATATGGTTCAATCAAGTATTTCAATTTCATTTTTCACACTCGATAAATTTACAAGTGGGGACCTTCACCGTCATTTCAACAGACAAGTGGGGTCTTTTAAACACACATTTTCTAATTTCATGTATATTTTAATTTTATAGTTTAAATATTGATTATCAGAATGAAATTTAAGTAATCAGTCCTATTTCTAGCTTAACACTTAAGTTTTGAGCTAATTTCAGGTTTACAAGTGGGGACCTAAACAGTCTTCCAACCTTATATCTGGGGACATTTGTGTATAAATTATTAGATTTTGTACTAGTGTCGAAGCCTATATGGTTCCATCAGGTATTTCAATTTCATTTTTCACACTCGATAAATTTACAAGTGGGGACCTTCACCGTCATTTCAACAGACAAGTGGGGTCTTTTAAACACACATTTTCTAATTTCAGGTATATTTTAATTTTATAGTTTTAATATTGATTAGTATAATGAAATTTAGGTAATCGGACCTTTTAAAGGCTTAACACTTAAATTTTGAGCTGATTTCAGGTTTACAAGTGGGGACCTAAACAGTCTTCCAACCTTATATCTGGGGACATTTGTGTATAAATTATTAGGTTTTAAATTAGTGTCAAAGCCTATATGGTTCAATCTAGTATTTCAATTTCATTTTTCACACTCGATAAATTTACAAGTGGGGACCTTCACCGTCATTTCAACAGACAAGTGGGGTCTTTTAAACACACCGTTTCTAATTTCATGTATATTTTAATTTTATATTTTAAATATTGATTATTATAATGAAATTTAGGTAATCGGACCTTTTAAAGGCTTAACACTTAAATTTTGAGCTGATTTCAGGTTTACAAGTGGGGACCTAAACAGTCTTCCAACCTTATATCTGGGGACAATTGTCTATAAATTATTAGGTTTTAAATTAGTGTCAAAGCCTATATATTTCCATCAGGTATTTCAATTTCATTTTTCACAATCGATAAATTTACAAGTGGGGACCTTCACAGTCATTTCAACAGACAAGTTGGGTCTTTTAAACACACATTTTCTAATTTCATGTATATTTTAATTTTATAGTTTAAATATTGATTATCAGAATGAAATTTAAGTAATCAGTCCTATTTCTAGCTTAACACTTAAGTTTTGAGCTAATTTCAGGTTTACAAGTGGGGACCTAAACAGTCTTCCAACCTTATATCTGGGGACATTTGTGTATAAATTATTAGGTTTTAAATTAGTGTCAAAGCCTATATGGTTCAATCAAGTATTTCAATTTCATTTTTCACACTCGATAAATTTACAAGTGGGGACCTTCACCGTCATTTCAACAGACAAGTGGGGTCTTTTAAACACACATTTTCTAATTTCATGTATATTTTAATTTTATATTTTAAATATTGATTATTATAATGAAATTTAGGTAATCGGACCTTTTAAAGGCTTAACACTTAAGTTTTGAGCTGATTTCAGGTTTACAAGTGGGGACCTAAACAGTCTTCCAACCTTATATCTGGGGACATTTGTGTATAAATTATTAGGTTTTAAATTAGTGTCAAAGCCAATATGGTTCAATCAAGTATTTCAATTTCATTTTTCACACTCGATAAATTTACAAGTGGGGACCTTCACCGTCATTTCAACAGACAAGTGGGGTCTTTTAAACACACATTTTCTAATTTCATGTATATTTTAATTTTATAGTTTAAATATTGATTATCAGAATGAAATTTAAGTAATCAGTCCTATTTCTAGCTTAACACTTAAGTTTTGAGATAATTTCAGGTTTACAAGTGGGGACCTAAACAGTCTTCCAACCTTATATCTGGGGACATTTGTGTATAAATTATTAGGTTTTAAATTAGTGTCAAAGCCTATATGGTTCAATCAAGTATTTCAATTTCATTTTTCACACTCGATAAATTTACAAGTGGGGACCTTCACCGTCATTTCAACAGACAAGTGGGGTCTTTTAAACACACATTTTCTAATTTCATGTATATTTTAATTTTATAGTTTAAATATTGATTATCAGAATGAAATTTAGGTAATCGGACCTTTTAAAGTCTTAACACTTAAGTTTTGAGCTAATTTCAGGTTTACAAGTGGGGACCTAAACAGTCTTCCAACCTTATATCTGGGGACATTTGTGTATAAATTATTAGATTTTGTACTAGTGTCGTAGCCTATATGGTTCCATCAGGTATTTCAATTTCATTTTTCACACTCGATAAATTTACAAGTGGGGACCTTCACCGTCATTTCAACAGACAAGTGGGGTCTTTTAAACACACATTTTCTAATTTCATGTATATTTTAATTTTATAGTTTAAATATTGATTATCAGAATGAAATTTAAGTAATCAGTCCTATTTCTAGCTTAACACTTAAGTTTTGAGATAATTTCAGGTTTACAAGTGGGGACCTAAACAGTCTTCCAACCTTATATCTGGGGACATTTGTGTATAAATTATTAGGTTTTAAATTAGTGTCAAAGCCTATATGGTTCAATCAAGAATTTCAATTTCATTTTTCACACTCGATAAATTTACAAGTGGGGACCTTCACCGTCATTTCAACAGACAAGTGGGGTCTTTTAAACACACCGTTTCTAATTTCATGTATATTTTAATTTTATATTTTAAATATTGATTATTATAATGAAATTTAGGTAATCGGACCTTTTAAAGGCTTAACACTTAAGTTTTGAGCTGATTTCAGGTTTACAAGTGGGGACCTAAACAGTCTTCCAACCTTATATCTGGGGACATTTGTGTATAAATTATTAGGTTTTAAATTAGTGTCAAAGCCTATATGGTTCAATCAAGTATTTCAATTTCATTTTTCACACTCGATAAATTTACAAGTGGGGACCTTCACCGTCATTTCAACAGACAAGTGGGGTCTTTTAAACACACATTTTCTAATTTCATGTATATTTTAATTTTATATTTTAAATATTGATTATTATAATGAAATTTAGGTAATCGGACCTTTTAAAGGCTTAACACTTAAATTTTGAGCTGATTTCAGGTTTACAAGTGGGGACCTAAACAGTCTTCCAACCTTATATCTGGGGACATTTGTGTATAAATTATTAGGTTTTAAATTAGTGTCAAAGCCTATATGGTTCAATCAAGTATTTCAATTTCATTTTTCACACTCGATAAATTTACAAGTGGGGACCTTCACCGTCATTTCAACAGACAAGTGGGGTCTTTTAAACACACATTTTCTAATTTCAGGTATATTTTAATTTTATAGTTTTAATATTGATTATTATAATGAAATTTAGGTAATCGGACCTTTTAAAGGCTTAACACTTAAGTTTTGAGCTGATTTCAGGTTTACAAGTGGGGACCTAAACAGTCTTCCAACCTTATATCTGGGGACATTTGTGTATAAATTATTAGGTTTTAAATTAGTGTCAAAGCCTATATGGTTCAATCAAGTATTTCAATTTCATTTTTCACACTCGATAAATTTACAAGTGGGGACCTTCACCGTCATTTCAACAGACAAGTGGGGTCTTTTAAACACACCGTTTCTAATTTCATGTATATTTTAATTTTATATTTTAAATATTGATTATTATAATGAAATTTAGGTAATCGGACCTTTTAAAGGCTTAACACTTAAATTTTGAGCTGATTTCAGGTTTACAAGTGGGGACCTAAACAGTCTTCCAACCTTATATCTGGGGACAATTGTCTATAAATTATTAGGTTTTAAATTAGTGTCAAAGCCTATATATTTCCATCAGGTATTTCAATTTCATTTTTCACAATCGATAAATTTACAAGTGGGGACCTTCACAGTCATTTCAACAGACAAGTTGGGTCTTTTAAACACACATTTTCTAATTTCATGTATATTTTAATTTTATAGTTTAAATATTGATTATCAGAATGAAATTTAAGTAATCAGTCCTATTTCTAGCTTAACACTTAAGTTTTGAGCTAATTTCAGGTTTACAAGTGGGGACCTAAACAGTCTTCCAACCTTATATCTGGGGACATTTGTGTATAAATTATTAGGTTTTAAATTAGTGTCAAAGCCTATATGGTTCAATCAAGTATTTCAATTTCATTTTTCACACTCGATAAATTTACAAGTGGGGACCTTCACCGTCATTTCAACAGACAAGTGGGGTCTTTTAAACACACATTTTCTAATTTCATGTATATTTTAATTTTATATTTTAAATATTGATTATTATAATGAAATTTAGGTAATCGGACCTTTTAAAGGCTTAACACTTAAGTTTTGAGCTGATTTCAGGTTTACAAGTGGGGACCTAAACAGTCTTCCAACCTTATATCTGGGGACATTTGTGTATAAATTATTAGGTTTTAAATTAGTGTCAAAGCCTATATGGTTCAATCAAGTATTTCAATTTCATTTTTCACACTCGATAAATTTACAAGTGGGGACCTTCACCGTCATTTCAACAGACAAGTGGGGTCTTTTAAACACACATTTTCTAATTTCATGTATATTTTAATTTTATAGTTTAAATATTGATTATCAGAATGAAATTTAAGTAATCAGTCCTATTTCTAGCTTAACACTTAAGTTTTGAGATAATTTCAGGTTTACAAGTGGGGACCTAAACAGTCTTCCAACCTTATATCTGGGGACATTTGTGTATAAATTATTAGGTTTTAAATTAGTGTCAAAGCCTATATGGTTCAATCAAGTATTTCAATTTCATTTTTCACACTCGATAAATTTACAAGTGGGGACCTTCACCGTCATTTCAACAGACAAGTTGGGTCTTTTAAACACACATTTTCTAATTTCATGTATATTTTAATTTTATAGTTTAAATATTGATTATCAGAATGAAATTTAGGTAATCGGACCTTTTAAAGTCTTAACACTTAAGTTTTGAGCTAATTTCAGGTTTACAAGTGGGGACCTAAACAGTCTTCCAACCTTATATCTGGGGACATTTGTGTATAAATTATTAGATTTTGTACTAGTGTCGTAGCCTATATGGTTCCATCAGGTATTTCAATTTCATTTTTCACACTCGATAAATTTACAAGTGGGGACCTTCACCGTCATTTCAACAGACAAGTGGGGTCTTTTAAACACACATTTTCGAATTTCATGTATATTTTAATTTTATAGTTTAAATATTGATTATCAGAATGAAATTTAAGTAATCAGTCCTATTTCTAGCTTAACACTTAAGTTTTGAGATAATTTCAGGTTTACAAGTGGGGACCTAAACAGTCTTCCAACCTTATATCTGGGGACATTTGTGTATAAATTATTAGGTTTTAAATTAGTGTCAAAGCCAATATGGTTCAATCAAGTATTTCAATTTCATTTTTCACACTCGATAAATTTACAAGTGGGGACCTTCACCGTCATTTCAACAGACAAGTGGGGTCTTTTAAACACACATTTTCTAATTTCATGTATATTTTAATTTTATAGTTTAAATATTGATTATTATAATGAAATTTAGGTAATCGGACCTTTTAAAGGCTTAACACTTAAATTTTGAGCTGATTTCAGGTTTACAAGTGGGGACCTAAACAGTCTTCCAACCTTATATCTGGGGACATTTGTGTATAAATTATTAGGTTTTAAATTAGTGTCGAAGCCTATATGGTTCAATCAAGTATTTCAATTTCATTTTTCACACTCGATAAATTTACAAGTGGGGACCTTCACCGTCATTTCAACAGACAAGTGGGGTCTTTTAAACACACCGTTTCTAATTTCATGTATATTTTAATTTTATATTTTAAATATTGATTATTATAATGAAATTTAGGTAATCGGACCTTTTAAAGGCTTAACACTTAAATTTTGAGCTGATTTCAGGTTTACAAGTGGGGACCTAAACAGTCTTCCAACCTTATATCTGGGGACATTTGTGTATAAATTATTAGGTTTTAAATTAGTGTCAAAGCCTATATGGTTCAATCAAGTATTTCAATTTCATTTTTCACACTCGATAAATTTACAAGTGGGGACCTTCACCGTCATTTCAACAGACAAGTGGAGTCTTTTAAACACACATTTTCTAATTTCATGTATATTTTAATTTTATAGTTTAAATATTGATTATCAGAATGAAATTTAGGTAATCGGACCTTTTAAAGTCTTAACACTTAAGTTTTGAGCTAATTTCAGGTTTACAAGTGGGGACCTAAACAGTCTTCCAACCTTATATCTGGGGACATTTGTGTATAAATTATTAGATTTTGTACTAGTGTCGAAGCCTATATGGTTCCATCAGGTATTTCAATTTCATTTTTCACACTCGATAAATTTACAAGTGGGGACCTTCACCGTCATTTCAACAGACAAGTGGGGTCTTTTAAACACACATTTTCTAATTTCATGTATATTTTAATTTTATAGTTTAAATATTGATTATCAGAATGAAATTTAAGTAATCAGTCCTATTTCTAGCTTAACACTTAAGTTTTGAGATAATTTCAGGTTTACAAGTGGGGACCTAAACAGTCTTCCAACCTTATATCTGGGGACATTTGTGTATAAATTATTAGGTTTTAAATTAGTGTCAAAGCCTATATGGTTCAATCAAGTATTTCAATTTCATTTTTCACACTCGATAAATTTACAAGTGGGGACCTTCACCGTCATTTCAACAGACAAGTGGGGTCTTTTAAACACACATTTTCTAATTTCATGTATATTTTAATTTTATATTTTAAATATTGATTATTATAATGAAATTTAGGTAATCGGACCTTTTAAAGGCTTAACACTTAAATTTTGAGCTGATTTCAGGTTTACAAGTGGGGACCTAAACAGTCTTCCAACCTTATATCTGGGGACATTTGTGTATAAATTATTAGGTTTTAAATTAGTGTCGAAGCCTATATGGTTCAATCAAGTATTTCAATTTCATTTTTCACACTCGATAAATTTACAAGTGGGGACCTTCACCGTCATTTCAACAGACAAGTGGGGTCTTTTAAACACACCGTTTCTAATTTCATGTATATTTTAATTTTATATTTTAAATATTGATTATTATAATGAAATTTAGGTAATCGGACCTTTTAAAGGCTTAACACTTAAGTTTTGAGCTGATTTCAGGTTTACAAGTGGGGACCTAAACAGTCTTCCAACCTTATATCTGGGGACATTTGTGTATAAATTATTAGGTTTTAAATTAGTGTCAAAGCCTATATGGTTCAATCAAGTATTTCAATTTCATTTTTCACACTCGATAAATTTACAAGTGGGGACCTTCACCGTCATTTCAACAGACAAGTGGGGTCTTTTAAACACACATTTTCTAATTTCATGTATATTTTAATTTTATATTTTAAATATTGATTATTATAATGAAATTTAGGTAATCGGACCTTTTAAAGGCTTAACACTTAAATTTTGAGCTGATTTCAGGTTTACAAGTGGGGACCTAAACAGTCTTCCAACCTTATATCTGGGGACATTTGTGTATAAATTATTAGGTTTTAAATTAGTGTCAAAGCCTATATGGTTCAATCAAGTATTTCAATTTCATTTTTCACACTCGATAAATTTACAAGTGGGGACCTTCACCGTCATTTCAACAGACAGGTGGAGTCTTTTAAACACACATTTTCTAATTTCATGTATATTTTAATTTTATAGTTTAAATATTGATTATCAGAATGAAATTTAGGTAATCGGACCTTTTAAAGTCTTAACACTTAAGTTTTGAGCTAATTTCAGGTTTACAAGTGGGGACCTAAACAGTCTTCCAACCTTATATCTGGGGACATTTGTGTATAAATTATTAGATTTTGTACTAGTGTCGAAGCCTATATGGTTCCATCAGGTATTTCAATTTCATTTTTCACACTCGATAAATTTACAAGTGGGGACCTTCACCGTCATTTCAACAGACAAGTTGGGTCTTTTAAACACACATTTTCTAATTTCATGTATATTTTAATTTTATAGTTTAAATATTGATTATCAGAATGAAATTTAAGTAATCAGTCCTATTTCTAGCTTAACACTTAAGTTTTGAGATAATTTCAGGTTTACAAGTGGGGACCTAAACAGTCTTCCAACCTTATATCTGGGGACATTTGTGTATAAATTATTAGGTTTTAAATTAGTGTCAAAGCCTATATGGTTCAATCAAGTATTTCAATTTCATTTTTCACACTCGATAAATTTACAAGTGGGGACCTTCACCGTCATTTCAACAGACAAGTGGGGTCTTTTAAACACACATTTTCTAATTTCATGTATATTTTAATTTTATAGTTTAAATATTGATTATTATAATGAAATTTAGGTAATCGGACCTTTTAAAGGCTTAACACTTAAATTTTGAGCTGATTTCAGGTTTACAAGTGGGGACCTAAACAGTCTTCCAACCTTATATCTGGGGACATTTGTGTATAAATTATTAGGTTTTAAATTAGTGTCGAAGCCTATATGGTTCAATCAAGTATTTCAATTTCATTTTTCACACTCGATAAATTTACAAGTGGGGACCTTCACCGTCATTTCAACAGACAAGTGGGGTCTTTTAAACACACCGTTTCTAATTTCATGTATATTTTAATTTTATATTTTAAATATTGATTATTATAATGAAATTTAGGTAATCGGACCTTTTAAAGGCTTAACACTTAAGTTTTGAGCTGATTTCAGGTTTACAAGTGGGGACCTAAACAGTCTTCCAACCTTATATCTGGGGACATTTGTGTATAAATTATTAGGTTTTAAATTAGTGTCAAAGCCTATATGGTTCAATCAAGTATTTCAATTTCATTTTTCACACTCGATAAATTTACAAGTGGGGACCTTCACCGTCATTTCAACAGACAAGTGGGGTCTTTTAAACACACATTTTCTAATTTCATGTATATTTTAATTTTATATTTTAAATATTGATTATTATAATGAAATTTAGGTAATCGGACCTTTTAAAGGCTTAACACTTAAATTTTGAGCTGATTTCAGGTTTACAAGTGGGGACCTAAACAGTCTTCCAACCTTATATCTGGGGACATTTGTGTATAAATTATTAGGTTTTAAATTAGTGTCAAAGCCTATATGGTTCAATCAAGTATTTCAATTTCATTTTTCACACTCGATAAATTTACAAGTGGGGACCTTCACCGTCATTTCAACAGACAAGTGGAGTCTTTTAAACACACATTTTCTAATTTCATGTATATTTTAATTTTATAGTTTAAATATTGATTATCAGAATGAAATTTAGGTAATCGGACCTTTTAAAGTCTTAACACTTAAGTTTTGAGCTAATTTCAGGTTTACAAGTGGGGACCTAAACAGTCTTCCAACCTTATATCTGGGGACATTTGTGTATAAATTATTAGATTTTGTACTAGTGTCGAAGCCTATATGGTTCCATCAGGTATTTCAATTTCATTTTTCACACTCGATAAATTTACAAGTGGGGACCTTCACCGTCATTTCAACAGACAAGTGGGGTCTTTTAAACACACATTTTCTAATTTCATGTATATTTTAATTTTATAGTTTAAATATTGATTATCAGAATGAAATTTAAGTAATCAGTCCTATTTCTAGCTTAACACTTAAGTTTTGAGATAATTTCAGGTTTACAAGTGGGGACCTAAACAGTCTTCCAACCTTATATCTGGGGACATTTGTGTATAAATTATTAGGTTTTAAATTAGTGTCAAAGCCTATATGGTTCAATCAAGTATTTCAATTTCATTTTTCACACTCGATAAATTTACAAGTGGGGACCTTCACCGTCATTTCAACAGACAAGTGGGGTCTTTTAAACACACATTTTCTAATTTCATGTATATTTTAATTTTATATTTTAAATATTGATTATTATAATGAAATTTAGGTAATCGGACCTTTTAAAGCCTTAACACTTAAATTTTGAGCTGATTTCAGGTTTACAAGTGGGGACCTAAACAGTCTTCCAACCTTATATCTGGGGACATTTGTGTATAAATTATTAGGTTTTAAATTAGTGTCGAAGCCTATATGGTTCAATCAAGTATTTCAATTTCATTTTTCACTCTCGATAAATTTACAAGTGGGGACCTTCACCGTCATTTCAACAGACAAGTGGGGTCTTTTAAACACACCGTTTCTAATTTCATGTATATTTTAATTTTATATTTTAAATATTGATTATTATAATGAAATTTAGGTAATCGGACCTTTTAAAGGCTTAACACTTAAGTTTTGAGCTGATTTCAGGTTTACAAGTGGGGACCTAAACAGTCTTCCAACCTTATATCTGGGGACATTTGTGTATAAATTATTAGGTTTTAAATTAGTGTCAAAGCCTATATGGTTCAATCAAGTATTTCAATTTCATTTTTCACACTCGATAAATTTACAAGTGGGGACCTTCACCGTCATTTCAACAGACAAGTGGGGTCTTTTAAACACACATTTTCTAATTTCATGTATATTTTAATTTTATATTTTAAATATTGATTATTATAATGAAATTTAAGTAATCGGACCTTTTAAAGGCTTAACACTTAAGTTTTGAGCTGATTTCAGGTTTACAAGTGGGGACCTAAACAGTCTTCCAACCTTATATCTGGGGACATTTGTGTATAAATTATTAGGTTTTAAATTAGTGTCAAAGCCTATATGGTTCAATCAAGTATTTCAATTTCATTTTTCACACTCGATAAATTTACAAGTGGGGACCTTCACCGTCATTTCAACAGACAAGTGGGGTCTTTTAAACACACCGTTTCTAATTTCATGTATATTTTAATTTTATATTTTAAATATTGATTATTATAATGAAATTTAGGTAATCGGACCTTTTAAAGGCTTAACACTTAAGTTTTGAGCTGATTTCAGGTTTACAAGTGGGGACCTAAACAGTCTTCCAACCTTATATCTGGGGACATTTGTGTATAAATTATTAGGTTTTAAATTAGTGTCAAAGCCTATATGGTTCAATCAAGTATTTCAATTTCATTTTTCACACTCGATAAATTTACAAGTGGGGACCTTCACCGTCATTTCAACAGACAAGTGGGGTCTTTTAAACACACATTTTCTAATTTCATGTATATTTTAATTTTATATTTTAAATATTGATTATTATAATGAAATTTAGGTAATCGGACCTTTTAAAGGCTTAACACTTAAATTTTGAGCTGATTTCAGGTTTACAAGTGGGGACCTAAACAGTCTTCCAACCTTATATCTGGGGACATTTGTGTATAAATTATTAGGTTTTAAATTAGTGTCAAAGCCTATATGGTTCAATCAAGTATTTCAATTTCATTTTTCACACTCGATAAATTTACAAGTGGGGACCTTCACCGTCATTTCAACAGACAAGTGGAGTCTTTTAAACACACATTTTCTAATTTCATGTATATTTTAATTTTATAGTTTAAATATTGATTATCAGAATGAAATTTAGGTAATCGGACCTTTTAAAGTCTTAACACTTAAGTTTTGAGCTAATTTCAGGTTTACAAGTGGGGACCTAAACAGTCTTCCAACCTTATATCTGGGGACATTTGTGTATAAATTATTAGATTTTGTACTAGTGTCGAAGCCTATATGGTTCCATCAGGTATTTCAATTTCATTTTTCACACTCGATAAATTTACAAGTGGGGACCTTCACCGTCATTTCAACAGACAAGTGGGGTCTTTTAAACACACATTTTCTAATTTCATGTATATTTTAATTTTATAGTTTAAATATTGATTATCAGAATGAAATTTAAGTAATCAGTCCTATTTCTAGCTTAACACTTAAGTTTTGAGATAATTTCAGGTTTACAAGTGGGGACCTAAACAGTCTTCCAACCTTATATCTGGGGACATTTGTGTATAAATTATTAGGTTTTAAATTAGTGTCAAAGCCTATATGGTTCAATCAAGTATTTCAATTTCATTTTTCACACTCGATAAATTTACAAGTGGGGACCTTCACCGTCATTTCAACAGACAAGTGGGGTCTTTTAAACACACATTTTCTAATTTCATGTATATTTTAATTTTATATTTTAAATATTGATTATTATAATGAAATTTAGGTAATCGGACCTTTTAAAGGCTTAACACTTAAATTTTGAGCTGATTTCAGGTTTACAAGTGGGGACCTAAACAGTCTTCCAACCTTATATCTGGGGACATTTGTGTATAAATTATTAGGTTTTAAATTAGTGTCGAAGCCTATATGGTTCAATCAAGTATTTCAATTTCATTTTTCACTCTCGATAAATTTACAAGTGGGGACCTTCACCGTCATTTCAACAGACAAGTGGGGTCTTTTAAACACACCGTTTCTAATTTCATGTATATTTTAATTTTATATTTTAAATATTGATTATTATAATGAAATTTAGGTAATCGGACCTTTTAAAGGCTTAACACTTAAGTTTTGAGCTGATTTCAGGTTTACAAGTGGGGACCTAAACAGTCTTCCAACCTTATATCTGGGGACATTTGTGTATAAATTATTAGGTTTTAAATTAGTGTCAAAGCCTATATGGTTCAATCAAGTATTTCAATTTCATTTTTCACACTCGATAAATTTACAAGTGGGGACCTTCACCGTCATTTCAACAGACAAGTGGGGTCTTTTAAACACACATTTTCTAATTTCATGTATATTTTAATTTTATATTTTAAATATTGATTATTATAATGAAATTTAAGTAATCGGACCTTTTAAAGGCTTAACACTTAAGTTTTGAGCTGATTTCAGGTTTACAAGTGGGGACCTAAACAGTCTTCCAACCTTATATCTGGGGACATTTGTGTATAAATTATTCGGTTTTAAATTAGTGTCAAAGCCTATATGGTTCAATCAAGTATTTCAATTTCATTTTTCACACTCGATAAATTTATAAGTGGGGACCTTCACCGTCATTTCAACAGACAAGTGAGGTCTTTTAAACACACATTTTCTAATTTCATGTATATTTTAATTTTATATTTTAAATATTGATTATTATAATGAAATTTAAGTAATCGGACCTTTTAAAGGCTTAACACTTAAGTTTTGAGCTGATTTCAGGTTTACAAGTGGGGACCTAAACAGTCTTCCAACCTTATATCTGGGGACATTTGTGTATAAATTATTCGGTTTTAAATTAGTGTCAAAGCCTATATGGTTCAATCAAGTATTTCAATTTCATTTTTCACACTCGATAAATTTACAAGTGGGGACCTTCACCGTCATTTCAACAGACAAGTGGGGTCTTTTAAACACACCGTTTCTAATTTCATGTATATTTTAATTTTATATTTTAAATATTGATTATTATAATGAAATTTAGGTAATCGGACCTTTTAAAGGCTTAACACTTAAGTTTTGAGCTGATTTCAGGTTTACAAGTGGGGACCTAAACAGTCTTCCAACCTTATATCTGGGGACATTTGTGTATAAATTATTAGGTTTTAAATTAGTGTCAAAGCCTATATATTTCCATCAGGTATTTCAATTTCATTTTTCACACTCGATAAATTTACAAGTGGGGACCTTCACAGTCATTTCAACAGACAAGTTGGGTCTTTTAAACACACATTTTCTAATTTCATGTATATTTTAATTTTATAGTTTAAATATTGATTATCAGAATGAAATTTAAGTAATCAGTCCTATTTCTAGCTTAACACTTAAGTTTTGAGCTAATTTCAGGTTTACAAGTGGGGACCTAAACAGTCTTCCAACCTTATATCTGGGGACATTTGTGTATAAATTATTCGGTTTTAAATTAGTGTCAAAGCCTATATGGTTCAATCAAGTATTTCAATTTCATTTTTCACACTCGATAAATTTACAAGTGGGGACCTTCACCGTCATTTCAACAGACAAGTGGGGTCTTTTAAACACACATTTTCTAATGTAAAGTTAAATGTAATCTTTTCAAGAAATTGAACATCAGTTAACAAACAAGAAATTAAAAAATAGTAAAGTTGAGTTAATTAAACAGACAAAAATTTAAGAAATTCAAATGAAGGCATGTTGAGTCAAAATTGGAAGACTAAGATATTTAAAACTAAGTTGTGGATCGCTTAATTGTAGGAAATACAAAGATGTATTTCGGCGGGAAGTGTTGAATCTGGCGATCCACAACAAGCCTGGTCATTTAGACTTAAAAATAATTGAAGTAATGGTTTTCCCCACTGGGGTTTTCCCAGGACCTTTTTTCCCATAAGCAGATGTTATGGGTTTTTATGGTCCGAATTTAGTTTAGTTAGATTCAGTTAAGATTAAGTTAAGGTTTACTTATAGTGAATACTTATGTTTGATATGTTTTATATGAAAAGACTTTTAAGAATAACATTGTACTCCAAACCAAAATAAGAACTGTCGTAGAGCACGGCTTGTAATTGCTAAGAAATACTGTACTATTGTAAAGGCTATAGTAATACATTTGAAGGGTTCGACGGATGGGTTTTTGTTACTAGTGTGTTAAAAGGCCCTCTGGCCCTGTAAAGTCATAAAACTTAGGGATGGCGAATTTTGGGGAGCGCTTGGTAACAATAATAGGGGTAAAACTTGAACTTTGTGTTAAAACTAACATAAGCAACGCATGAGAATAGATCGTATTGGGTTCTTGATGGAGAAAGAGCGCTTGTTACCATCGGACAATATAGAATGCAAACCGACTCTGCCGAGAGAGGTTGTAAAAGAAAGACTTAGAAACTTTAGATAAACGGACGTGTTTTAAAGGAAACTTAATGTAAAGATATGTTGATTTAAATATGATTTAATAAGACAATACAGAAATTAAAGAAATTATTGATGATTGCATTTGGAGCTTCTTCGTTATTGAAATAAAGACACACACACAAGTTAGGGCACCATTTTATGTTGCGACTTCCATCCCAACATAAGAGTTTGTGATACCCTCCTGACATCACATCGGCGGACTGAAACACCGATCTAAATCCCTAACTTGTGTGTGTCTTTATTTCAATAACGAAGAAGCTCCAAATGCAATCATCAATAATTTGTTTAATTTCTGTATTGTCTTATCAAATCATACTTAAATCAACATATCTTTACATTAAGTTTCCTTTAAAACACGTCCGTTTATCTAAAGTTTCTAAGTCTTTCTTTTACAACCTCTCTCGGTAGAGTCGGTTTGCATTCTATATTGTCCGATGGTAACAAGCGCTCTTTCTCCATCAAGAGCCCAATACGATCTATTCTCATGCGTTGCTTATGTTAGTTTTAACACAAAGTTCAAGTTTTACCCCTATTATTGTTACCAAGCGCTCCCCAAAATTCGTCATCCCTAAGTTTTATGACTTTACAGGGCCAGAGGGCCTTTTAACACACTAGTAACAAAAACCCATCCGCCGAACCCTTCAAATGTATTACTATAGCCTTTACAATAGTACAGTATTTCTTAGCAATTACAAGCCGTGCTCTACGACAGTTCTTATTTTGGTTTGGAGTACAATGTTATTCTTAAAAGTCTTTTCATATAAAACATATCAAACATAAGTATTCACTATAAGTAAACCTTAACTTAATCTTAACTGAACCTTAACTAAACTAAATTCCGACCATAAAAACCCATGACATCTGCTTATGGGAAAAAAGGTCCTGGGAAAACCCCAGTGGGGAAAACCATTACTTCAATTATTTTTTAAGTCTAAATGACCAGGCTTGTTGTGGATCGCCGGATTCAACAGATGGCAAACTTTTCTGAGTGTGTACAGGCGATTTTCTCGGCGTACTTGGCGAGCGTAGCCAGCTGAGCGAATATTTTGCCCTAGTGCGGACATAGCTTTAGAGAGCAAAAACTTTCACGTACTGGAAAGCCCTTTTAATTTTTGCACACTTCACTAACGACTCTTTCACCAAAAATTCTATAGTTTTCAACAAATTTGTACCACTAAATAAAAACCTCTAATCACCCAATTGTCGCTCGCCCATTTAAAATTCTCCCAGTTGTCGTCACCCAATTGTCTTTCGCTCAGTTGTCGTAACCCATTGACGTCACCGCAACTATATACCACGCCCCTCTTAGCTAGTTTGACTTTATTATATACTTGATTTTGTCGTCGGACAAGAATCAAAAATTCCGCTTGCGCGCCGAGCTGGGTGTTTATAAGTTTATGACACTATTAACTAGTCTCGTTTTTTTTGCTATTAATTACGAATTAAGAGAAATGTATCAGTAATAACTCTTTACAGCCCTTGAAGTTCTCGCATTGCGCTCGCTAGGATTGAAGTGGATCCCGAAATGTCAATGAATGGAAATGACATGTATTTCAAATACAGGTGGCCGATTTGTATTTTCAAATTGTAATTTTAGTTAATGTTGATTCTAATATTATTTATTTATTTATTATTGTAGGTACGCCAATGTAACTCCCGTAAACATCATGACACTGCGGGTGAGTTTATCAAACGTCGGTGGCGTTGCTGAAGCCATACTTAATATCTCCTTTGTCGGTGTTAATTATACACTTTCATTTCTTGACAGGAACATTGGCATGACAAACAATATAGAGAACGGATCATGTTCGTGGCGGAATATTTAGAACGAATCTTCAACATGAGGAAAATTTCATTATTCAACTAATAATTGGAACGAGCGAGAAAGTATAAGCTCGGCGCAATTATCCTCGCTGGCTCGTTCAACTAAATATTGGTGTGCGAAAATGGTAAAAGTCCAATAAAACCCAATAAATTTTAAACCAAATGAATTAGGTATTAGATATGTCATTTTAATCATTCAGATATATCTGGAAAAGTTTAATTAATCGTCTCACTCCCTCTTTTAGTCGATTAATCGAGTTTCAACGCTAATCCAACCAGAGTCACGAAACAGCTATTCGCACACCTCCAACTTCCCAGAAACGAATATCAACCAGCTCAAAATTATCTTATTGAACGCAACTATTTTTTCCTTGTCTCTTTTAGGGTGAATTTAAGAGAGAATAGAGTTACGTACATGGACTTTCATTATAACTTCTACGATAAACCTGATTTCACTCGCGTAAGTTATTTTAAAATTTAATCAAGTTCCGAAGTACAACGCATAATCAATTAACTCTTTCATTTAATTTAGAAAGCTCACGTAATAGTGTTTAACGTGATAAGCTCACTTTTCAAAGGTCGACTCGACCGTTTCACCCCGTCTCCGCCCTGTGGCATTCTCAAAACAATTATCGTGTCCCGACCCCAAGTGACAGTCATGTCCACTTAATGGTCCTTCTTAAACATGGACACCGACGTAAGTGAACGATGCTTATTAACAAGATAACCTCGTATCATTGAACTATATTCTGCGTTCAATTAGGTGCAGATTTTAACGGTGTCAACCTTGGTCCTTCTGTCACTTTTGCTCGTCGTTCACTCCATCGTAACCAACAAATACAAATCGTTGCCCACCAGGAAGGCTGTCAAGAAAATGGCGATTAATTTAAAATAATTCATTCTTGCGTGAGCCAGTTTCGTACGGGGATTGTGTTCCCCTTCATTACGAAATATGGCCGGCGCTTTAATCAGACATTCGAGCTAACGGTTTAACTTCCTTCCGAAGAGATTCCCTCCGTTTTGCCCCACATTACTTGTCGTCTGCTCGCCGCGTCGTGGATGATTTGCGCAACCTTCGTTCTCTTTTTCTTGGGTTGTTTCATGCGGACGGAATTCACTACGGAAAGCTACAATCGCATCGATTCTCTCTCGGACTTGATCAAATCTGGAATTCCACCTGTAATGGTTGAACATAGCACTGATGAGGCGTATCTGGAAAATTTGGTAAATATCTAGCCTTCTTCCAACCAATTTCTCTATTCTTCTGACGTCACTGCCGCGTATCTATAGGCAAAACAAGACCCTGTTGTTAAGGAATGGTTCGACGCACTCGATCGAAAGAAAATGTTTTTTGGCGAAAAATCGAGTTATTATGAGATTAATGCCTACATTCCTGTTTTCTCTGGAAAGAAAGCCATGATCGTGCAGGACACTGTTCTGCCAGTAATGACCTCTTCGGCATCTTCGAAATCTATGGAATTAAACAAATTCTTGCTGGACAATGGAGGCCTTCATTTTTCCCGAGACAGTGTTACCAACCAATACCAACACCTCGTTTTCAACACCTCTTGGATGAGAAAAAGTCCGCAAATCCAAAAAAATGTCCAACTAAGGTCAGTATAAATTTTATCTAAGAAATTATTAACAGTCTTGACGAATATTCTATCGCAGCGTGGCACCCTTATTCGAAATGCAAGTTTTAAAATATCTGGACCTTGAATCGAATTACAAAATTGAACGGATCACTTGGAAGAAACCCTCGAAAGACGCGGTTGCCTTGGACCCGAGTAGCGTCAGCGTTCCATTCTACTTTCTACTGACGCTGTTGTCAGCCACAGTAGCCGTTGTCACCACCCAAATAATCTTCAACTTATTCGCTTAAACGATGACAATGAAAAAGGCTACGACACGAAATCGAAATGCTCGAAAAATACTTTTCGAAACTTTTCAAACTTTGAAATCTAGTAAACGATGAAAATGGCCGCGAGATGCGTCACTTCAAATGTACTCTTTCACTTATAGCGTGTAATTACGCACTTACGACACCAATGTAACTAAACATTTGCACTGGAATTAAAATTCACTAAAACCACCAAATAAAATATCACGAAATTTGTTGATAGAATAGTTTCAGGGGTTTATGACAGTTTAGGGTCAAAACTTGACCCAATTTGAATCGCTTGGACACAATCAAAGTATTTACACATCCCCATCAGAAGGACTGTAAGAGGGGTTAACAGAAAGGGCGGTGACTCAATTTCCTATATAACAATATCTTTGGGTTAAATATTTCCAGGCAAAGGAAAGGTCACCTCGTAAAAGGTCTAGGGCGAAATTGAATTAAATAATTTTGGAGCGGAGCTCAGAATGCAAAGTAATTGTTGTCGTTACAAATCAAATCATTCATTTGTATTCGATTGTTTTTAAATATTAAGTTAAACACTTCTTAAGCGAGCGACACGATTTTTTGGTTAGATCTAATGTGATCTCGCTGTTTTTGAGTTTAAACCGTCATCAAGCTGGCCTATTGAGATACAGTACGTTTTACGTTGTGGTCGGGAAGAAAAATTATAACACCGAAAGACTCAAAAATCCCCAAAAAAAATGTGACAAATAGTAGCTTATTATTGGAAAAGTGACTTTTAGCTAAGACCATGTGTTTAATGGTCTTAGCTTTTAGTAACCGAATTGGAAAAAAGTGACTAGCGCTGAAATAAGGTCTCTTAAAATCCCAATATTTATGGTTCACCCATAAACTTTTTTTGCTGTAATCCCTTTAATTACACCCAAAACCAAGATTTCGAGAGTTGAAAAGATTTTACATTAAGTATATTTTAAATTAAATCAGAAAAACTAATTGCATTGAGGACCTTATCGCGCCTGTATGGTGCTTTTCCGCAAAGCCAGAGAGAGTGCGATACGTCACTCTCATATATTAATTCAGTCCTCCATCTTATTGGCCGAGGTATCTACAGGGTGTTACAAAAAGATTTGTCACAAATTCAGGGGCGCATTCTACGGGTCAAAACAAGACTAAGTCATTAAAGAACTATGGTCCAAAACTGAACACCCGCGGAGATACGGGCCATCAAAGTATCACGTAAAATGCGATGAATTTTCCCTTCAAGTGAAGCGACGAATATGGCTTGACCATATTGTTTTCAATTAATTAGTCATAATTGAAAAAGATTCTATATTTAAGAAATGATCGATTCTGGGGGCAGAACTAAAAGCATTTAGACCAAAAAATTAAACATTTAATTTGGTAAAGTGTTTTAATTTACCCTAAAGTGTTTTAATTTAGCCTAAAGTTACAGCGGCGTTTTCAGATCGCTGTAGTTGCTGAGTGGCTTGGTTTTTCATTCATTAAAACGATGGCCCATTCAACTTCTTTGTCAAGCCAACGAGTAAAGCGCTTTTACGTGTAAGCAAGAGCGCCTAGTTATTGGAAAGATGTCGTGACAACGGCATGAACCTAGTAAAACCGGCGTTTTTAACCAGACCTTGGTATTATTACCCAATCTCGCATGTCTGTTATCGAACCCCTGTGGAAGTTACGTTTGCCATCGAACATTCGTGGATATCTGTGTCGTGGGACATTCTTCTAAGACAGATTCACTATCGGCCACGTATGCAATAAATGACGCATACGGCGACAAACGACCAATGCTATTTCTCACGTGATTGTAATACTGTATGACGCGTAATCCTTCTAAAAGTAGTCGCTTAAGTACATTGCTGCTGGTAATGATTGATAACTACACCTGCTAGATCAAATGTCAACTAGTACATTACAATGTTTTTAAAGGGTGCAATGATCATCGAGATAGTATTTTATTAAATAAATTTTACAAAATTTGTTCAAAATGTTGTCCTTGAGCTCTTACGCAAGCTTCGGCCCTCTTAACGGAAGACCCACTAACTCGTTCAAAGATTTCTGGTGTATTTCTGATGGTTTCGCATGCCTCAATGATCCGTCGACGTAACTCTTCGATGTTTGGAACTTCCGTTTGGTAAACCATGTCCTTCAAATGACCCCAAAGAAAGAAATCCAAAGGGTTGAGGTCGGGCGAACGAGCTGGCCAAGCAATAGGTCCTCCACGACCGATCCACCTTCCAGGATAGGTGGCGTCCAAATGTGCCCGAACGTCGCGCCTGAAATGAGCGGGAGCGCCATCGTGCATAAACCACATGTCGCGCCACTGAGCCAAGGGCACATCTTCTAAGAGTTCAGGTAGCCTTTCAGTTATAAATTGGAAATAATGTTGACCGTTAAGTCTTTGTGGGAGGAAGTGCGGTCCGATTAAATGATTTCCAACAATAACGCACCAAACATTTAAACAAAATTTGACTTGATGACTTGCTACCACGATGGCGTGCGGGTTCTCTTGGCTCCATTGATGCATGTTGTGAGAGTTGATGATTCCGTCCTAGCAAACGTGGCCTCGTCGGTCACTAAGACCATGCCTGGAAATTGGGGGTTCGCAACACATTGGTGGATAAACCAGTTTGAAAACTGTAGCCTCCTTGAATGGTCATCTGGATTTAAAGCCTGAACCTTCTGGTAGTGGTACGGGTGAAATCCGTGATTGTTTAGGATTCTCCAAACCTTTACTTGATTTACATCAAGTTGATCGGCCACCTTGCGGGTACTGGTTCAGGGATCATTTTGTAAGATTTGCAGGACTTGGTTTTCGGGTACATCTTGCGGTCTTCCAGCTCCACCCCTTCGCCGCAGTTGCCCTGTCTCTCGCAAACGTCGATCTACCGCCTCGAAAGTTTGACGACACGGCAATAGTCGTTGAGGAAACATATCTTGGTAAAGGCGCCTGGCTTCCAGAGCATTCCCGAATGCTCGTCCATACATAAGGTGCATATCGGGTAGCTCCTCGTTTGAATAATTTTCCATAACTTTTAGGACTGTAAGTTTTCCTGAAGTGATTGAAACTAGCACAGTCCCTTCTTATAGCAAAACAAATGTTTAAGACCCTTTAAAAAACATTGTAATGTACTAGTTGACATTTGATCTAGCAGGTGTAGTTATCAATCATTACTAGCAGCAATGTACTTAAGCGACTACTTTTCGAAGGATTACGCGTCATACAGTATTACAATCACGTGAGAAATAGCATTGGTCGTTTGTCGCCGTATGCGTCATTTATTGCATACGTGGCCGATAGTGAATCTGTCTTAGAAGAATGTCCCACGACACAGATATCCACGGTTGTTCGATGGCAAACGTAACTTCCACAGGGGTTCGATAACAGATATGCGAGATTGGGTAATAATACCACGGTCTGGTTAAAAACGCCGGTTTTACTAGGTTTATGCCGTTGTCACGACATCTTTCCAATAACTAGGCGCTCTTGCTTACACGTAAAAGCACTTTACTCGTTGGCTTGACAAAGAAGTTGAATGGGCCATCGTTTTAAAGAATGAAAAACCAAGCCACTCAGCAACTACAGCGATCTGAAAACGCCGTTGAAACTTTAGGCCACATTAAAACACTTTGCCAAATTTTAGCTCTGCCCCCCGAAATCGATCGTTTCTTAAATATCGAATCTTTTTCAATTATGACCAATTAATTGAAAACAATATGGTCAAGCCATATTCATCGCTTCACTTGAAGGGAAAATTCATCGCATTTTACGTGATACTTTGATGGCCCGTATCTCCGCGGGTGTTCAGTTTTGGACCATAGTTCTTTGGTGACTTAGTCTTGTTTTGACCCGTAGAATGCGCCCCTGAATTTGTGACACATCATTTTGTAACACCCTGTATAGGACAACCTTCTACTAAAAAGTAAACTCGACTATTACGCGGTTGAGCGCTAGACCGGCGAAAGGTACGTTGGCAGAGCCCGTAGAGATACTATATTAGAGCCGTAATCAAGCCCGTAGATCGCCGTAGCCAAGGCCTAGCGAATCGTGTCAAATATCGTAACCATTTTGATGCACTATAAGGGTACTTACAGTGATCGGGATTCGGGAACAGTATAAAAACTAACCGCACACCTAGAGTTAATACTCTGACAGTCTTTTATAATACAACTTGGCATTTCGGCAATTAATTTTGATTCAAATTGATCAACGAAACGACTAACGAGAGCTAAACATACTTGAAGACGAAATTGTCAGACTCAAAAAAAACCCGACCTAAATTCTTCTGTTTGGAGTGCTAAAATCTCATTGGCTAAACACTATTTAAACCAGCCAGTCATCTGGCAGCTCTGGCCAAGCACGACAGTGAAGTTTAGAGATAGGGGTTAAGGGTTTTGTCCATATAAAATTTTATTTTAATCATAAAATGAAAACTATCGCTAATAATTTAATTTCAGTAGTACCACTATCTTTATAAAAGTACTATTGATGCTAAGAGACAAAAAAAGTTTATGGGTGAACCATTCCTTTAACAAAGTGGTTCTTTCTTTTGCAAGTATGGATATTGCAAGCATCTTCCAAGCCGCATCCTCTCCCCACACACACTCACCTTTACACTACCTTATGCTACCTTTCTAACCCTAAGAAGACCACCGGGCCTCCGTTATTTTTCCATGACGTCACTCCCTTGGACAAACACGTTTTATCCAGAATAACAACCCTTTTCCTCTCTCTCCTTTTTTGTGAACTCTCTACGAGCAGTTCGCCCTCGACTAGGAACCCCTCCAGTCCATTCTCGCGCCTGCTAAGTTCGCCGTATATTTTATTTTACTCTTATTTTGTTTATCAATTATGTATTCCGTAATACAACAACATTAAAGTCTGTTATTAATCGAAACTCTCCCTGTCTCGTACATACTTCCAACCGTTACGCGTTGCATTTTTGGTGGCAGAAGCGGGATCGAAATTAATTATCCCTCGTTGCCTTTCTCGACCGCCCTACCGTTCTCCATACCATACCGCTGTGGATTAACTTAATTGTCATCGTGGATCGCCCAATAAAATCTCGGATCCCCGTTTCTCGTCCAAGCCCTGCTGGGACCGCTAAAGGAGGAACGAAACGCAAAACAAACAAACGAACCAAGATGGCCGAAGAAAGCCCTCTCACGCAGTACGTACAAAGCGTTAATAGCCTAATGGCCGAAGTGCGACGCGCCAATTCTGTGCCGCCTACCCCCGTGATGCCTCCGGCTAACGGTTTTACTCATATCGTTCCGTTCGGAGCTAACCTAACGAAAGCGCTAAAGACTGGATCGAAGGTTTTCAACGATTAGCTGATCAGTTTCGTTGGGATGATGCGATGAAAGTCACGATTTCCCCCGGATATTTCATCGTGGGCAGCCCAGCTCATTTTTGGCAAAAAACCTTCGGCCACAAACACACCACGTGGCCCGCCTGGAAATCGGCCTTCATTCACGCCTTTCCGGACTCAAAAACTACCGACGACTGGTTACTTGAAATGCGATTACGTGCCCAACAGCCGGGTGAGCCATTTGCCTCTTACTTATACGCATAACTACATTTATGCCTAAAGGGAGACCTCGCGTCAGATGCCCCTGCCACGTTGAAATACATCATCGCCGGAATGCGAAATCGCTCACATGCCGCCATTTTGAGCGCTTCTCCCACCTGCACAACGACGAGCGAGCTACTCCGTGTGGGGAATTCCTTAGAAGCTGCCGATCGCGCCTCTTGGACCGCCGGCCTTCATCCGTACGATACCAACGCCGCGTACCAACAACATTCCGCCGCCCCGCCCTTTCTCACCCCCGGTTTCGCGCCGAACTATAGCCAACATTTCGCCAATGGCAACTTTGCTGTTATTCCCGTGGCGGCACACACCCTCAGCAATGGACCCCGTTTCTTTGCAACTCCGTCTGGCAGCTGTCTCATACCATCAACGAGTCCGAACACTAATACCCCACCGGATGACAGCGCGCAAACGGCTTCCGTCATACGCGATCTTGCAACAGTCGTCAGCACCCTAAAAGATGAAGTTCAAAAACTCAAATCGGACAGCCAACGTCCAACGCGCTCCTCTCAACCACGTACTAATGACCCGCGTACACCATGTCCTAGGTGTGGCCTCTACGGTCACTGGACCCGGGATTGTAACCAACGACCACAACAGTCCTCGCAGTTCAACGGTTCCCAAGACGTTCGTAACGCCGCCAACCCCTTTACCCAACAGGGAAACTTCTAGGCCGGTCCCTATTGGGGGAAGGGTCCAGCCAACCTCGCAACCCCATTATAACACTCACAGGAAGGATAGTAAATGGTGTCCCTGTCTTAGATATACCCGTACGCGAACTCGGTCGCGTGAAATGTGTATTAGATACGGGTGCCGCGAAGTGCGTTATTGACCAAGGACTTATCCACGCTACTAGACTAACCGATTTGGTGCAACCGTGGGAAGGCAACCCGCTTATTGCCTTCAATAAAGCCGGGGTCATACCAATCGGACATTTACAGCTTGGACTCGAGCTGCGAGCTCATGAGCCTTATAGCGATGTAGACTTTCTCATCGTACCGAACGCGCTTTACCCAATGCTCCTTGGGTCTGACTGGTGCGCAAAACACAATGTTATAATTAACTATCTCCCTAACGGACACATAGAAGTTACTATCCTTCGCCCACTCGACGAACCTACAGCACCCCTACAGTTTATCGAGCCTGCAGCCGAGTTCAGGACCGACAACAATAACCCAAACACAAACACTACCGAGCCGGATTCAGTCCCTACGAACAACCAAGACATTATGGATCCCCCATTCCTCGAGCACCCCATCGTCGACATTACAGAGCCGGGGCAATCCTCTCTCCCTCTATGTCTTGTCAATCCCAGCCCAAAGTGGAATGTGGATGCGTGTCAAATCCTAGACTCAAGTATTACCAAGTGGCACTAAACTAACCGAAAGAACGATGTGGTCGAAGCCGGGCGAGGTTTTCTTTAGTCCGGCCGCCCTAACTCCCGTCGACCATGGAGAAGCATCGATACTCCTTGTGAATCCCGATGCGGAGAACCTGTTGGTAAAACGTGGTAAAAGTATTGAGTCAATACACAGAGGTCGAATATACCGAACTAACCACCACTAGCACAGTAGAACCGTCCTGCATCCTGACTCTCGGGAAGTTTGGCGGCGGAGTTGTGGATGACTTTCGGGAAATCATACAATCCATCAAGATGGGCGAGCACCTTACACCCGATCAACGCCAAGCACTCACCGAACTACTTTTTGCCTTCAAGGACTGTTTCTCGGTCACCACTGAGAGCCTGGGGAAAACGGATGTAGTAGAACATACCATCGACACAGGAAATCACCCACCTATCCATGCCCAGCCGTACCGTGTGTCCCAAAACAAGCGACGATACTTAGGAAACAAGTGGAGGAAATGCTGGAAAATGATTTCATCGAAATGTCACAAAGTCTCTGGTCTCCTCCAGTTGTCTTAGTTAAACGCCGAGATGGTACCTGGCACTTCTGCGTAGATTACCGTCGACTAAATGCTACTACCAAAACAGACGTCTACCCCTTACCCCGCATCGATGACGTACTTGACCGACTTGGGGGATCAAGATATTTCACCTCACTGGACTTGAAAAACGGATACTGGCAGGTGGGTGTTGCACCAGAAGACCGAGAGAAGACTGCTTTCGTCACTCCTGACGGACTCTATCAATTTCGGCGGATGCCCTTCGGACTAACCAACGCCCCAGCCACATTCCAGCGCCTCGTGGACCGGGTGCTGGGCTCCCTAAAATGGACGATGGCGTTGGTGTACCTCGATGACATAGTGACACACGCTCCGACTTTCGAAGAACACCAAAGCAGACTAACACACGTTCTACAGGCCATCAGAGAAGCTGGGCTCACACTGAACCCTACCAAGTGCAATTTCGCGGCCCGTGAAATTCGTTATCTAGGTCACATGGTATTCGCCGAGGGAATCGGCCCAGATCCTGAAAACGTAAGAGCTGTACAAGACTTCCAAACCCCAGCGACTCTCCGTGAGGTACGCAGCTTCCTCGGGTTGACGGGATATTACCGCAGGTATATTCAAAATTACGCTTCCATAGCCAGCCCGCTCACGAAACTCCTCAGAAAAGACGAAAAATGGGTCTGGACCCCAGACCAAGAAGCCGCTTTCCGAACCTTACAGCTCAGGCTCCTAACCACTTCGACGATGACGATGTGATAGAGGTCCATACCGATGCGAGCGGTGTAGGGCTTGGCGCGGTACTTGTACAAAAGAAGGACGGAAAAGAGAGAGTGATCTGTTATGCCAGCCTTCGCTTAGATCGTTCGGAAGAAAAGGCCCACTCTAGCGAGCTAGAGTGCATGGCTGTCGTTTTTGCGTTACGCGAATTTCGACCTTACATATACGGCCGTTCTTTTACCGTAATCTCCGACAACAATGCTCTACAATGGCTCCAGACAAAGAAGAATCCCAGCCATAAACTTACTCGGTGGGCCCTAACTCTCCAGGAATACGGTAGTTTCATGACCACGCTACATAGGAGGGGCAAGAGTCATCAAAACGCTGACGCCCTTTCAAGGGCACCCGTGTCACCACGCGAGGGTTGTATGGGCTTTGATGACCTCCCTCTATGCTCTACCCAGCCAATGAGCGCCAAGGAAGTCTTTCTTGCCCAAAAAACACTCCCCCAGTTTCGTCACATTATCGATTCGCTCGAAAGAGAAGATGACATTCCGTTGGCCCAACTCCGAAAAACGTGCCACCAAGTGAATGATTACGTGTTAAAAGATGGCTCACTATACCGTCGAAACCCTTTCAAAGCCCGTGGACGTCGACTGTTACTCGCAATTCCACCATCGCTTCGTCGAGACGTTCTTTTCGCGGCCCACGACTCTCCAACTTCCGGCCATTTCGGTATTGAGAAAACGCAAGACAAGATACTGGAGAGGTATTGGTGGCCAAGACTAAGAAAAACAGTAAAACGCTACGTCTCATCGTGCATGAAATGTCAGTTACGCAAAATATCACCGCGCAAACCCGCCGGGCTCATGCAGCCGATCCCACCTCCTGACGCCCCCTTTGCAACGGTGGGTGTGGA